>NC_141348.1:10639505-10952005 GCF_057382095.1 Aulonocara sp. 'chitande type north' Nkhata Bay
CCCTGGTGGGGAATATCAGCTCGACGTGTCAGGAGAGACGCAGAGAAGATAACTGTAAGACAAATAGTGAGCAGAGAAGATGATTATAAAGAAGAAAAAAAGCTAGCCTTGCTTCTTGTGTCATGTTTCAGTAAACAGGCGATAAACTTATTAAAAGTGCTTTTCAAAGGCCTTCCAGCTTCAGAAATGAAAAACTGAGGCATATTTGTGAAGCTCCTACTAACTGCTATAATCTCAGGGGGGGTTGATAAAGCCTACATAATAAATGACTAACTGAAAATGACATCCCATAGACTTGAACCCAGCGCGAGAACAAAGTAAGCCACCCACCACGCCTTATTAAGAAAAGAAGAAAGAGAAGCTTCCAGGGCAGCATTTCACAGAGAGTGAGTCCAAGTTTAAAAACACTGGGCACATATTGTTCTTTGATCACAGAATGTGATGCAGTGTTGATCAGCCTCCGTGGAGACAAATATGAGATGATTTTCTACAGCAACGCTTTAGGATATTAAATGAGGCAGGTATTCATACCACACTTTTCTCCCATCCCAACAGTGAGAGCATCAGTGGACGATTCCTATAACAGACAGAGGGTGAAAATAATTACATAATATAATGGCGTAAAACCAGATTCATGCTCCAAAGAGGATGAACTCGATGTCTGTCTCTACTGTCACCCATGCCTCTCTTCACACAGTGCAGGGTTTTAGCTTCACTCTTTAGAGCTGCTAAATTATGGTCTGTATTCTGTTCAGTAGGAACAGAGCACAGTGCACTGCTCCAACAATGGTAGTAGTAATTAGCATTTTTATGTAAAATGGTTGAAGGCATACTGGGAATACTTTTATAATGATTAAATGTTAACACTTTCACACTCTAACACCTGTAACAATAAATGTTAGAAGAGAATGTGCCATTCAGAAGGTTAGCTTGTTGGACACGATTCTATTATGTTTAAAGGCAGTTATTGTAGCTCTCACGCTGAAAAGAAAGATGGATGTATTTTATTCTATTAAAACTTTTCTGATTATTCCTTTAAAAATTGAGAGTTACAGATTTGCACTGGTTACTTTGTTTCTATATATTTCTGCTAATTTACATTTCTGTATAAGTAATTGCATTCAGTTTTATTTGCAGCAAGAGCTGCAAATAAAACTGTACTACTTACTTTACTTCTTATAATTATAGTAAATTATTGTATGGTTTCTACCTTATTGTAAATAATTATTGTAAATATTGAAAAACAAAAGCTGTATTACAGACCTTAGATAGACATGCCTCAGAACAGTTACCTGACTCTACTATGGACTGCATCTAAAAGACTTACAAAGACTCCATATTCTGCTTTAAGTAACTAAGAGCAATTTTAAATGGGTTTAAATGGGTTCTGAAAACAAACAGCTGAATGGGATTAGAAATGGACTTGACACTAATCTTCAGTAAATATCTAATCACCTGTCTGCTGCTCTGCCTTGGTCAGTTTCAGTGGATGTGTTTCAAACTGGCAGAAATATTTAGGCAAAAGTAATCAAGTAAATAAGTCGGGTGAAAGGAATGGATGAGAGGTTCCAATGTTGAGCTTTTCCTTTCCGAGTGCAGATGTACAAATGCAAAGTGCATTTCAACTATTGCAAAGAAATCACTTCAGTCAGTATTTTTGTAACTAGGCTCTTATTGGCTGAGGGGTCGCAAGACAAAGGAAGCTTTGAACCAGTAATTCACAGTACACACGATTTAAAAACCAGTCCATATACCATTTATATGTCCACATATGCATTTCCCTGTGATTTTTCAGTTAGTCTTGTATTTGATTGGGTGTACGTATGATGGGGTCAGGATTGGGTTTTTTTATGTTTGGTCTTTGGGTTTCTGTTAATACTGGATACTGTCACTCACCAAGCACATCTCATATTCATTCTAAACACAGCCACTGCTCCCACAAACAAATTAAATCCCTTCCTATATGCCACGGTGCTTTTTCCTCTTGGGTAAAGAGAGTGTGGCACTAGAACTACTGCCATATTTGTTGGTTGGAGTCTGATTATTTACTCTTGCACCTGTTCGGTAATTTCGAGGCTTCAAAACAATCCTGCTTGCGCTGAGTTGCTTGGAGTGGCGCAGCTGTGGTTTTACTTTTGTATTTGTTATGAAATTGCACCTCTTACCACGAACACAAGTGCAAACAGGTTTTTTTGTTGCTGTTTTTTCAGATGGCTCATATAAAGCCTTTTGTGTGCTAGTCCTGAGTTGAGATATTTCAGCTTTAGCTTTTAATGTAAGACTACACCTACGGCTGTGGCTTAACATATTCAAGCTTATCACTCATTAATGGACTAAAAGCTGTGAAAAATATACATATTTCAGTGCAATGTTTTGTCTTCTACTTTTTTCTCTGATAAATGGTAAAAACAAAAAAAGCTAAATACATATATTGTGTATACATTGCACACTTTCTGACAGTTTAATAAGAAAATCGTAGCTCTAGCACAGATGTTGAGGGAGAAAGGGATTTTTGTTTCCTTTAACATTTTTTCCAATGGACAGATTTCAAAACATGGGTCAGCCTGTATGAAGCAGGTGTCCAGTCCATTAAGCCTTCACAAAGGAATCTGGGATCTTTAACTAGTCTTTTCCTGACTCATTAATCCCTGGTGTGATCAACAAAGGAATAGATTCCATGGCAATGGGTCCAGTAATGACTCGCTGATAAAACTGAATGTGATTAATCACCCCACTAACAAAATTAAAACAAGTGAATTATCATCACTTATTATCATTATTAATCAAAGCCATTATTTTAAAGTGGTAGCTTCATTTGCAATTTGTTCAGAACAGTGTTTGTTATTGTAATCACAACATTTATGTCAAGGTCGCAGGGGGCTGGAGTCTATCCCAGCCATCATAGGGCGAGAGGCAGGGTACACCCTGGACAGGCTGCCAGTCTGTTGCAGGGTGAACACATAGACAAACGACCATTGGCGCCCACATTTGCACCTATGTAATGTCTATGGGCAATTTAGAATTACCACTTAACCTAACCCCACTAACTGCATGTCTTTGGACTGTGGGAGGGAGCCGGAGTACCCGGAGAGAACCCACGCAATTATGGGGAGAACATGCAAACAAGCCAGGTGGTGGAATCAAACTCAGGACCTTTGTGCTGTGAGGCAACAGTGCTAATCACCACACCACCGTTTTGTATTCTCGGAAACACAAAACCAAATTTTCCTGTGACTTAACTTTGGTTTTTCCAAGGTCATGTTTTAGAGCATGTGTGATTCAGCACTGCTGCCATTTCTAGATCATCCTGTTCTGGCACCTACACTTGTGCGTCTGCATAGCATGCATCTTCTTGAAATGATGCATGTAGAAACAGTTACTCTTCTACTTCATTTTCATTTGCCAGACGTGGACAAAGAAGAGAGACACAAATCTGTCAAGATGATTTAAGATTGTGTTTCTGTGTTTTCACTGTGCTGCATGCTGGAACCAATCCAGTCTCAGTCGCCATGTGCCAGTCGGTGGGGTTTTGTCAAAGCCTCTGGTCTGGTTCATTTTTGCTTGTTGCCTGCATCCTAACCCACTACATTAAGGCATCAGTGAGATGGATTTGTCAGTACCAACCCTTTACTGCTCAGTACCCAGTAGCGGTTTTTGATACGGGCGACACGAGTGGTTGCCCGGGGCGGCATCGTGGTGGCGGGCGGCATCACGGGCATCGGCAAAAAAAAAATAAAAATAAAAAATTGCTCGTACTCATGCTGCCCCGACATCAGCCAGCGCATATTGGGAATGGTACAGGCACCGATCGGTTTTCTATCGCCCATTTGCTGGGAGTAAGGGCGCCCTCCGTTTGCGAGGTGCGCCTGCTGCTTGCGGCACAGGGAGGAGAGGGCGGGGCGGCGGGGGAGTCTCTGGCTGGCTGGAGCAGCATCTAATAACCAACTCGCAAAATAAAACAAAATAAAAACAAAACAACAAACACGAAAACACCAGACATTATGATACAGACTTATAATTTGCACCGATGTTTTTTTGAAATTCTATACGCGAACAGTGAGCGCGAGAGCCCTCGGTGCGCCTGCTCGCTGCTGAAGTCAAAGTAAACTTTATTGTCATCTCCGCTACATACAGTCCAGTATATAGAGAGATGAGACGACGAGGCTCCAGTTACAGCAGTGCAAGTAAACAAACAATAAATATAAGAAGAGTAAGAAAATAACAATTTGAAATTTATAATTTACAGTTTGATGATTTAAAGTCTCACACACAGAGGGAGTGTTCGCCCGGGGCGCCGAACAGGCTAGGACCGCCACTGTCAGTACCAAATAGTTTTCAGTCACTTAACCTAACCAAACAAAAGTAGGTGCAAAACACAAAGATGTCAAGAAGACAGACCACGACAAACCTGTGCCTATCTGGTCTAAGTCTGACGTCATTAGTCATTTCCGGGTCCAAACTCCGCTTCAGGTCCCAAAGTCAAACGAACACTGCGGCATCACTGAGAGTTACAAACTATCTAAACTGTTTCATCTTTAATAAAATCATCAGTGTTGCTGCTTCACCAGGTGTAACAATTAAGTTTAACATCCAGGCATCCATGAAAACAGAATTTATTAAATTTAACAGAGTTAGAAGTTAGCAGGAAGTTAGCTCGCTAGTTTCCACCTAAACATAATATATCATGTTCTGACTGAGGGATTTCTGAAAAAATTAAAACATTCAGCTCTGCTATCACTTCATAAATAAATGAAGACAGAAAACTAAACAGCAGTGACGTTTGTAGGGTTACTGAAGTTTGGCTAGCTGGTATATAATGATGTGCCACGTGTTAGCTAGTGACACAGCTATGTTAGCATAACATAAACACATTAGCACAGTGAAGCTGGAGGATGAACGCTAACTTTTTTCCACTTGATGAAAGGAGAACAATTGAGATAAGGTTAGTCATTAATATACTGCTGCATGGGCTGGGCTGTAGTTACATCGTAAGGTTTTAAAAACTGAGCTATGAAATGAATAGTGGTAATAAAAACCGAGAGAGGCTGACTGTGATCACTGATTTTTTTAGGGGCTTGTTGAGATTAAATAGAACAAAATACATTAAAAGCATTAACACATGTTAAAAACACAACAGCCTTAATAAACGCAGAGTAGTTTGGACCCAGAAGCAGGGTTCATACGTCATCACTTAAAGACCAGATTGCCATTACATCCCATCCAGCCTCCTAAGGCAGACTTTTTTTTTGTCTCTAAAATAGGACCATTATTTCTGGATGGCCAGTATAGCTGCAGCTGGTCAATAAACGAAGAGGTGAAGGCACCATATGATAAAACAGCGTCATATCTTGATGCAGTTCAGGTTCTTTCTACTGAACGTTTCAGTAGAGCTGTCCATTGACAGCACTGGGGATGAATTCCCTCCAGTATTCAAATTTTCTCCCTACTGATTACTGCAGAGTAAAGAATTTTTATCACCAAAGTTAAAATGCCTACCTTCAATAGGAACTCCATTTTTCTTTGTTGTTCCCAGCAGCTGCCTCCCTCTGAGACTATTAAACCACAAACACACAGGATTTGGTGTGGCTCCACATGAAAAACACAGCAAGCTTACTTGATAAACAGTAAATTCAAGGTTAGGCATATAGGCTTTTGCTACAGCCCACGTAATACGACTTGCCCTAAACTTCAACTCCCTATAAACCTGTAGACTACATCTTCAGCACTGGGCCGACGTGCTCTTCTGTTAACTAAAGCACGGCTTTTGTCGGCTGACATTGGAGCTGTTGGGCACAAAGTGGTCACTAATGGCAGCTTAATCATTCTTACAACATTTAATAGGCACTTAACAAATGCTTTTAGTGTACATTTAACACCTACATTAATTAATTCCACTCATTTAGTGCTTGCCTGCTAGCTATGTAATGTCATTAAAGTAGAGCCATGCAGTAAATTGACTGTTCACAGCGATGTAACATGAGCTTCAAACATAAATAAGTGAAGAGTTGTACCAACCACAGTTTGGTGGTGTGAAAACAGCATTAGTCCTCTTTCCCTGTGTTCAACAACTGAACACCATTTTTAGCTTATTCTGACCTTTAGTAATGTCACGGTGCAGTTACACAGAAACCCTCAGTCATAATTAAACTTGCTGGTTTGTCCATGTTTCTCTTTGTTCCCGCTGGCTCTGTTTATAATCTGCTTTCTTCTTCGTTTCTTAATCTGGCCTCTGCACACAAACACAGCAGATTTAAAATCAAACAGCCAAGGTATGGATTGTAAAGCTTAGAGTGAAGAGGTTCGACAAAATTATTGCATTAATTATTGCAGTTGTTGCATCAAGTAGTTTTATAATCAGGTGAGATCTGTTACAGGACAGCTCGATTTCTAGGGATTCGGTTTAGACAACTGAACAACAAGTTTGTTTTTTTTACAGACTAAACATTTTAGCATTTTAAAGAGAGAGATTAGACATAATATTATGATGAAATTCTATCATTTCCTGTACTTTCCCAGATTACTTCAGTTCAGTATGGTTTATGGAACAGTAGTGATGTATAATACCAAGTAACATTCAGGCAGGTATTGGCAATACTGATCTGATAGTGATACTTTGTATCAGTATGCACTACAATTTCAACAAATGAGACTTTGTCTTTTTAAAGATGCGAAGAATTCCCGTCATTTAAACACAGACACAAAAACCTAGACATAAGTCACTTTCCAAAATTCAGCACCAGTGCTACACGCAGCCAACAGCTCCACATTTCATTTGTACCTGGATAGATAGTGCCTGCCTGCAGCACCAAAGGACTCCGCGAGCTATGTTTGTCTCGCCCCAGCAGCACCTGTCCCTCTCCTCCTCTTCAGTTTGCCTCATCATAAACTCATCATCATATTCTGTGTTATAATTTACTTTTGTTTCTGTTTGACAAGGTTTGCAGTCTTGCTACATTTGTCACAAACCGCGTCTCGGCTGTTAGTGGAGCTGAAATAGCTCCACACATGACTCCACTCATCAACTGAGTGAGCGAGCACAAGTGACCTGTGACGCATTTACACAGCTGTATTTCGCAGATCACTATGACAGGCAGAAGAAGAAGTAGTTCTTACCAATCATTTAGACAATCCCTGTAATACAGCTACTGTGTTCCTGTTACTCATAAAGTACAAATTTACCACAAAGTACCAAAATGTATATTTTTATGAGAATCGATTCTAAAACAGAAATATCTGGTATCGGAGTAATTGATATTTTGTATTATATCTATATTTAGTATTGATCCGCACTCCACTAGTTTATGGCAGTGGCGTTCTTTCAGGGCATGCAAGGCAAGCAGTGCTTGTCTAGTGAAATCAAAAGCAGACATTAATTAAAGCATACCAAATTAAACAATCTTGTTTCACTACACATAGCATTCTGTCATTAAATTTCTCTCATGGCTGTTTGCATTCATGCATTACTGCCATCTTGTGACCACAGATGGTTATTGTTACTAGAAACAGAATTATTTCTGCATGGTAGGAGTATGGAGTAGGCGTTCTCATGAAAGTGTCCATGGCTGGTTGACGATGGCTGGAATTTCTCAAGCTTAGAGCCAGCAGCTTACAGTTCTTTGTTTGTGCTTGTGCACTGGGGATAAACCTCTGGTCTGATGATTAGCATGCAGGGCCAACTGCTGCTGGCTTTGCATCTACTGATCTGAGCTGTGTTTAGTGACAAAACAGAGCTGGAATTGGCAAGTAGATGGAAACTCTATTATCATGATAAAAGATGAGCTTTCTCTTACTAACCACTTTGGTCAACATATCCAACATGTAAGAAAGTTTGAATCAATCATTCAGAACATTATAATGAAAACTATGACGATGGCGAGGGGAACTAATGCTCTGTTTGGCTTAATAAAACCACCAGGTGAATAGGTGCAGGTTCCCCCAGCATTTCATTACTTTATGTAGAATTTCAGATTAACTTGTCACTTGGTTTACCAAATTTACAAAGTTCAGCTGGTTTGCTAATACACCACCTTCGCTTTTCATTCAGTTTTTTCCCCACTATAGATATCGACAGCTATGTCACACAGTGCTCAAGCGATGAGCACAATGCGATGCATTACTGTGCACTGAACAGAATATGAATTATTTAAAAGAAGCTCAATGCTCAGCAATAGTAATGCTAGTAATACTGTAGGAATACAGTAACACAGTAAACCATATAACACCAATGTGGAACGTTTTTCTGCAGGAGAAGTACTTTCATTTCATTATCTTACATAATGTTTGCCAGTAATACAGTTCTGAAGTATGTATAGAAGTATGTATATGTAGAGTATGGCATGTGTAGTCAAGTATTTTTATACTATTCTGTTGTTTGTTTTGCTAAAGCATTGCTTACAGTTCTATAGAGTGCAGAGACATGAAGGGGGTTACATCCGCTAATTTTCTGTACATGCTACTGGTTTATGGTATGTAAGTATTTACTTTCAACTTAAGTGGTTAAATGCTGCAATTCGGGCATGTTAAAGCAATGGATAACATATACCACATGGATGCAGCAAGCTTTGGCAGCTGTGATGTTTTTTTGTTTTTTAATTAAATTATGTTATTATGTAGTTTGATTAGCGAGCTGAAGTCATAAAATACATGTAAGCTAAATAGTGCTAACTAACAGACTCATAAAATTATAGAGTTCCACTGTGTAATTTGTATCACACATCGAGCCATGTTCTTGGTGAGACAGTTTTTATTAGCATGCTTCAAATTGCACCAAACTTGGTGGAGAGGTGAAGTTTAGTGATGATAATGAGCAAATAACTAATTATCATAAGTAGTTGTTTTAGCAGATCATAAACAAGTACTGGTGATGGTTTGATTAAGATTGCGTGCTAATGCTATAAAGTTGGATGTCTATTAGAGGAACGGCAGTTTTTGCACTTTTGCTTTTTTAGTCACCTCTCGCTCTTGTGTGGAAATTATTGGTTTGGAACATTTAGGCAATTTATAAATTTAGCATCACAATACATGTAGCATGTGCAACATTTCCCCAAAATTGTTTTGTCACTGCTTCCCAAAGTGCAAGAATCCAGTATGACAAGATAATGTACTCCACGTTGAATTGTGTCATTTCAGCCTCACAAAACTACCCTGTTAGATATATGAGAAAAACTGATGCGAGCTGTCAAACACAGAGACGCTTAACATCCTTTAAGGGGAAATTCTTGGTGGAAACAGAGAGTTCTGGTCACACTTTTTGCTTCATCTCAACTTGAAAAGTTTTGGCTGACGGCAGTTTGAAACCCGAAATAGATGTGGAGCTCTTAGCTGAAACAGATGCACATGTTGTTTCGGCTACTTCTCGACAAGAAAAAGTGCTTGTAGTTGTACGTACATAGACACACACACACTGAGAAGAGCATTTACTGGAAACAATAGATGTGGAGGGGACACCTGCTTGCCTGATATGCACCCCCCCCATCCCCCCCCATCCTCCCTCCCATCCATTAGGATTCAGTTCAGGGCTCGGCTCTGTCTCCGTGAGTAGGTTAGCCATGTGTGTCATGGTGAAATCCAGTGAATGATAATGAACTAACTGTGTGTGTGTGTGTGTGTGTGTGTGTGTGTGTGTGTGTGTGTGTGTGTGTGTGTGTGTGTGTGGAGAGGAGGAGGAGAGGAGGTGGCATGCTTGCTGAATCACTCCCTCTATCCATCCCTCCATCCACCTATCTATCTAGCCATCCAGCTATTCCTCCTCCTCCACCACCTCCTCCTCCTCGTTGGCGGTGTGTTGGCTAGAAGGACGGCCCCCATGCTCTGACACACACACATGCAGACGCACACCTCCGCGATGTGTCACTACCCATTCCACCTGCCTCTTCTCGTCATTCTCCGCTCACTGTTCCATCTACCTACACTTGCTCTTTCCCACCCTCTAAACCTCAGTTTGTCTTTATTAATATTATTTTTTTTAGTTCTCTCTTAGTCTTGCTCTCCACCCCCCCACTGTTCTCAACTCCCCCCCACGCTGTGTGTCACCACTGCCGGGAAGGAAGAAAAATGCTCCGGCACACGAGAGCGAAAGGAGAAAACGGTGAAAAGAGTCAAAGGGAGAAGACGGTGAAGACTGGAGTGTGCTCGGAGCACAGCGATGCCTCCATCTGCTATGAGCCACACTCTTCTTTGATGGAATATCCCGGACAGCGGAGGGCAGAAGGAGGGAGAAGAAAAAGAAGGAGAAGAAGAAGAATAACAGGACTGAGAAGACGGGACGGCCAGCGCTCGCCTCAGGAGGGTACGGCAACACGAAATGAAAAGAACAAAAAAAACAACCCATGTATGACATGCTTTTGCCAATCATTTCTCTAACAACTTCAGCTCTTCTGTCCCTTTTGGCGTTTTTCATTTTGGGTTTTGATCTCTCTCGCTCTCTCGCTCTCTCTCTTTATTCCCTTCTCTCTGCTGAGTTGTGTCCACAGGCTCTGTTTGGGACTTTGGCTAATTGTGAAACTATTCTCCGGACTCAGGCAAAGACGAGACTTTCTATACCCCTCATTTCTTTTTCATTCTAATTAATCCCCCCCTGTGCAGACCCTCAAAGAGCCCATCTCTCTCTCTTGCACTCTCCATAACTCCAGCTCTGCCTCTCTCTACCTCACTCACTGTTTTTTTTCCCCTCACTCTCTCCATCTGTCTGCCTTTGAGAAGCAAATAATTGGATGTGGAGATTGGCTTCTCTGTGGCTGAGCCAGAGGATTGAGGCTGCACGGCACTTCACACACAGACACACACACATGAAAACACGATTACTCACACACACATACACCTGCAGCTCAGGCTGTGTGTGTGTGTGTGTGTGTGTGTGTGTGTGTGTGTGTGTGTGTGTGAGACAGAGAGAGTTTGAATATGAGCTGCAAAGATCTCCCTCGTTTTTTAAAAAGAGTAGTTTTCATCATTTCTTTCTTCTTCTTTTTTTTAAAGAATTTGCCAACTTCTGAATGTGCTCTCAAAGCCAAGTATAGACTAAGTAACGTGCCTAAATGACTCTGTGCTTTTTCTTTTTTGGGGGGGGAGAGAGATCCTCTGCTGAGGTTTTTTTGGGATAACGAAAACAGATATATATATACATATATATATATATATACACACGTAAATATATTTCTCCTCTTCAAGTTATGGATGTGAGCTAATTTCTTTGGGGAAAAAGTATTTATTGTAATAGTATTTTATCAAAAGTATTTTTTTACAGTGCAGAAACTAAAAGAGAGAAAGAGAGAGAGTGAGCTCGAGCGGCTGAGAGACCTTTGAAGAGTTAGTGGCAGAGGTATTTCCCTGCAGAGAGGGAGAGAGAGACAGAGATGAAGAAGATGAAGAGGAGGCTTCTGAGACAACAAGACATGAGAGGTGTTGTGATGCTGGCGAAGTTACAGGCTAGCTGGCTGAGTGGAGGACACACACGCACACACACACACACACGTGCGCATGCACACACACACACATCAACACTTAGAAGAGATGTGAAGCTCTTTTCAGCACACTCTCTGCTCTGAGGCAGGGCGCCAAGTCCCCAGGGATGGATAGGAGACCTCTCAGCCGTTACACACACACACACACACACACACACACACACCTTAACACATTTTACACACTCGCAAAGCCTCAGATGGAACGAGAGGGACTTTGCTTCGGGACAACCTTTTTCACATTTCTTCTTCTTTTTTTAATTGTGTTGTATTTCATTATTCACTCTCTCTCTCTCTCTCACTCTCTCTCCTCTTTACCTTCCCGCCCAACCACACATCTCCCGCCTCCCTTTTCTCCTCCTCCTCCTGCTGCTGCTCAGCTCCATCCAAGCTCATTGTCCTCTCAAACGCGCACACACCTCGCCACTGAGAGTGTTGCGTACACGTGCGTGCATGAGGACGGGGGTGTGTGTGCGGCCGGTCTTTCTACGCAGCAGCGCAGCCCGGCACCAGCTTTCACTCTGAGGTGAGTGTTTGTGCGCCGTCTCCGTATCTCACAAACTCACCTTTTTTCTTTTAAAACACAGTTTTTGTGTGTATTGAAGTTTGTAAAGTGTGTGTATGTCATATTATTTGAACTATTGGTGTTTGTGTGTGTGAGTGAGTGTTTGCGTTAACAGGGGTCAGAGGTTCTGCCGGTGACATTTGGATGGCAGCAGGGTTGGATATGGAGCTGAGATTGTGTCCCAGGCTGCTGGTGTGACTGTGAGTGTTATGAGCGTGTGTGTGTACATGTATCCGTGCGTGTGCGTTGCCAGAGGGTGAGCTCGGCTCAGTCTGTACGTGCTCTGCTTATGAATTACTGACCACGGCTTGAGTTCTGCTCCCTGCTAGATCACAAGGAGCCTGCAGATAGCCTCTCCTCTGTGCTTTTTTCTTTCTCTTTTCTTTTTTCACACTTTCACATCGCTCCGTCTCTTCCTCTGTGTCTCTCTCTTTTCTCAGTCCGTCTCATTTGAGTCGGGCGTCTTAATTGGCATACCTGCTCGTGGCAACCGCACCGCCAAAGCTGTGCGCTCAATGCATATTCTCACACAACCAGTTTATATGTTGAAATAATCTCCTCTGTCACTCCCTCTGTCACACACACACACACACACACACACACACACACATTCCACGGCAGATTTAAATATTTCCCGGCGGGGTTGGAGGGTGAACAGAAATAGATCTAATTCTAAATCAGGACTAGAGCTCGGCTCAGGCAGCCACACCACCCCCCCCTCCCTCTCTCCCTCTGCTACAGCCAGCAGCTACAACACTTGCACTCCAAAAGAAGAAGAAGAAAAAAAGAAAGTTCAAAGATTTGCTGTGAGTTTTACCAGTGAAATATACTGCGACAGCGTGAGAAGAGCAACTCTTCCCTCGCCAAACCCCGCGCTGTTCATCCACATCAGCCTCAGCGCTGAACACGGGGAGACAAAAAGAGCTTTTTAGTTTCAAAGATGCTGATAATCAGACTTCCTTTATTTTTATTTTTCAGTTTTATTTTGAAGCAATAACATTAATAAAAAGCAGATTTTAAAAAACGGTTCATTTGCTTCACAGAAACTTGACTTTAAAAAGATTTTGGACAGTTTTAAGCTGTATGGATTTTCCCGTTCCGCCTCTTGGCTGCTACAGTAGCTGGCTGCGGGCGGATTAAAACTGGAGTTAAGATACAGATCTGGAGTTGATGAGTTTCTAGCTGCCTGTCTGTCCGCCTACCTGTCTGTCTGTGATGCCGTGTCTGTGTGAGTCGGGCCTGATTCCAGAGCGGTGATAGGATAGGTCACGGCCTGCTGGCTGCCTCCAGCGGCGCAGGAGAGAGAGAGAAGGAGGAAAAGACAGAGATATGGAAAAGAGGAGGACGGCAGGGGGAGCAGGTTGAAGGAGAGGGTGTGTGTGTGTTCATGTGTCAGGTTGTGTGTTTGTGATGACGGTGTGTGAGATAAGGCAGAATGGGGGGGGATAAGATGTGCTGAAGGCTGGATAAGCTGCACCTGGTTTGAGAGAGAAAATAAAAGATAAGAACACACAAAGAGAGATGTGGGGAAAAGGGGAGGTGGCAGGTCGCAGGAGTGTGTGTGTGTGTGTGTGTGTGTGTGTCTGTGTGTGTGTGTGTTAAGCTTCCGATATCTACCTACTGTCTCCTACTTCTCCTCGCCCGCAGTCTCCCTCGCTAACCGCCCTCTTCCTCTTCACTCTCTCCTCTTTCTCTTTTTTGACAATGAGCCGACAGCAAAGAACAAAAGAAGACATAATACATGCAAGCCCTCCTCTCTCTGCAGTCAGGAAGGAGAGGAGGAGGAGGAGGAGACAGGAAAGAGGAGAGAGGTATGAGTAAGGCGCAACATGCAAGGCAATTGTCGTAATCAAATTATATAAAATAAAAAAGGAATAAATAAAAATAAGCTGTGTGGTTGCTCCAGAAATGTCAAACTTATGAAAGGAAGGTGAATCAGTGGGTGAGTTCCTGGATGTGAAATGGTATTAAAAAAAAAAAAGAGTTTTATTCATGATCACAGACCAAAGTTTTCAAAATGTGCAGACAAACAAGCCTTCTGCTGTTGTTGTCTTACTGACTTTCTGCACTAATAAGACAAGGTGACATTGAAAACAAAAACCCTCAGGTGACTCTGTGCTTCATCTCTTACCAACAACTGTTGAGCCGTCCTGTTTCCAGACTCTCTCTGTTGTCTTTAATCTGGACGCAGCGACCTGGAACTGCACTCGTAACGTATGTTTGGACCATAATTAGTTGGAACCAAGAGCAACGACCGATCACTTCAGAATTTAAAGTGTGCTGTTTAAAGTAATATCTCTTCTACTTAATTTAAAAACAAAAACAAACAGTAGAGATGTTGGCAAACTGCTGCTTTAACCAGTAGCAGCTACATCTAAGTAGAAGTCATTTTAAGCTCATATAGTGAGATATTAGATTAAAGGTTAGTTCTTTACTTAATGAACTTTTAAGTAAAGTTAAGTAAACCTGAGCCTGGTTCTTCCTGTTAAAAGGGAGTTTTTCCTTCCCACTGTCACCAAAGTGCTTGGTCACAGGGGCTCATATGATTCTTTGGTTTTTCTCTGTATGTATTATTGTAGGGTCTACCTTACAATATAAAGCACCTTGAGGCGACTGTTGTTGTGATTTGGAGCTGTATAAATAAAATTGAATTAAATTGAATTAAAAATAAACAACACGGCCACATATGCTAATTTGTCGCATCTTTCAATAGGAGCTTAGGTGGTTTCAGTCGACCAGAATGATTACTTTTATTTTGTTCTTGATTCTCTTTGGGATATAAATTCTTTGGACTGTTCACTGTGATGTCGTTCTGGGTCTGAAACCCAGAACGACAGCGAGTTACCCGCTCCCTCCGCTGCTTCATCTTCAGTTGTATAAACTCCAACATTATCACTCATACAGTGAGTGCTGCAGTGTATTTCCCTGGTTAACAAACTGGTACAAATGTGAGGCTAATGCTCCAGTTTGAGCTGTTTTTAGCTAAAACAGTTGTAGCTGTAGTGGTTTCATATTTGTATTTTGTACGCTGAAAAGTTTGCTCAGCAGAGGGTTGTCCTGTGCTTCCCATTTGGCTATTATTGTCTGAAAGCAGGCTAGCGGCAAAGAATTCAGACACTGGAAAGAACAGACTGGACAAAAACTGTTGAAGTAGTCAGAGGAACCCCAAAGGTTAGCCAGATTGTTTGAGCCAACTTTTTCTTAGCAAATATGTTCACACACAACACTATTAATGTTACCAGCCATGCAGTTCATTCACATAAACAGTCATTTTTTTTTTCAGCTCATTTGGTTTGAATGATGTTGACACAAAGGTGCAGTGGTTAGCACAAAACTTCCTTGTTCGAGACTGGAGGTGGAGTTTGCACGTTCTCCGGGTTCCTCCCACAGTCCATAGACATGCGTCTCAGGTTAACAGGTTGATATGGTCTCTCTCTAAGTGATAGACAGGTGACCTGTTTGGATGTTCACCCCATTATTACACAGATGCTTGTTAAAAATCTAACCTGCAGGAGTCCTGCTGCAGATATAAAGAGGAATGACTTAACCTTCTGAACTCTTTCATGGCATGCATTTTTAATTTCTCTTTGCTATTTGGGCTGATTGGGACCTGATGAATGTAAAAACAAAGTGTTACCAGACATTTTTTTTAACCTGATTTTTGTTTCTGAGAAAAATGAGATCCACATATGAGGACATTCATTTTAAATGTTGATAGATCAGTGGCACTATAATGTCCTCTTAAGTAGATATCAGGCCCTTGTAGAGCAAAAATAGTATTTTGATCTAGATAACCCAAAATGTGATGTCCACATATGTGGACGCCAGGTCCTAGGAGGTTAAGAAAGCAAAAGTAGTTACGCTTACATACAGATTTAACTGGCTAATTTGTGGATTGTATAGCATCAACAGGATTGCACTGGTTTTCCCTTTGCCTTACTTACACCAGATAATTAATGGTTGCTGATTATTACACAAAATAGGACTCCACACACACACATGCAGTGATCACACCCGGCCAGCGATTTCAGCTGCGGTAATTAAAGAAGCGTTAGCAGTGAGTGAATAAAACATGCATCAATCCCTCTTCCCTTCATTCGAACCCCCTCCTCCATCTTTTTTTCACTGTCTGTTCCTTTCTGTTTCCCCCACCCTGATGTAATTCTCCGGCATCTTCCTTTCCTCCAGTTCATCTGCCCCCCCACCCACTATTATTGCGCTGCTTTCCTCATCTCCTTCCTTGTTCCTGCTCTTGCTCTTTTCTGCCCTCATTTCCTCCTTTATCATAGTCTCCCTCCTCTTACTCTTCGCCTCCTCCCATCAGACTCCAGCCTCTCCTCTCTAGCATTCCCCAGAGATGAACCAATGTGTGCAAGCTGTTGCAGCAGGAGCAGTACAGGTGTAGATAAAGCTATCGTGGTGGGGATGTGCTTGGAAACATGTCGTTTTTTGCACGCGCATACACACACACACACCTTGTAGGCACTGCAGGTGCTGCATCAAGATAAATGAGCTGTCATTAGCCAATCAGGTCAGCCGGTGGGAGGGCGATGGAATACCGAGAAACGAGATCAGCTAGTGGAGGTCAAGCCTCTGACAGGAGGGATGTGTGTATTTATGTGTGTGTGTGTGCTGCATGGTGAAAGTGAGAAGGAGGATTCCCTGATTAGATGTGAGCAAAGTTTTCTTCTCCTCCTGCTTTTTACTGCTCAAACTTCCCCTTCCTCCCTCTGTTACTGTCTCCCCCAACCCTCCCTCTCCCCACCAGCACTGCTCTGGGAAAGTTGAGCGTTGCTGAAGATTGTTGCACTGCAATTTGACGGCCTAATTGGTATCTGCGGCCGGTTGTTTATCTCTTCATGGTGACTCGGTGCAGTGAAGGAGACAGCGATTGAGGAGGAATTTAAAAGCGTTTCAAAAGTCTTGTTTGCACCTCTGAATTTCTGCTGGAGGGAGAAGCTGATGTCATATTGTGTCTTCAAGCTCCAGGGGAAAGCCTAACTAGTTAGAGAGAAAGTCAGACTCACATATATTTTCATTAGAGCACCGTGATCTATGAGCGTGCATGTGCATGTATATGTTTGCCCTCCTAACATTTACTCTGGGGCTAATACAAATGGATTTATGCATAACGTGCTCATTCTCACAGCTAATGTGCTGCTGGGATGGAGGAAGGTAAATGATAAACCCCATGGAAAAAACCCTCTAATCTCACTTATTCTCTCCCTCTCTCTATGAATGTGTGTGTGTGTGTGTGTGTGTGTGTGTGTGTGTGTGTGTGTACGTACATGTATAAAGGGCTTTCAGGATGGCCGCTAGCTTTCTTTGATCACTAATCCTTTCTCTGGCCTGACTTTCTGTCCCTCGTTCTTTTTTTCCTCTGCCCATCTCTCCGCTCTCCTCTCATCTCCTCTCCCGTGCTCGCCTTGCCATGTCTGCATTGTGAGCAGCTTACAGGCGGCTATCTAGGACAGGGTGCCCTCTCTCTGTCTGTTTCTGACTCAGGGTAGTTCTCCTTTTTCCCTTCACCGCTGCTTTACTATTCTCTGATTTCTCAAGCATTAAAGATGCACTCCTTTCTTTTCTTCTTAAAGCACAATACATTCTGTTTATTTAGAGTTTCTGGTCCACGGCATCATTCCTCCTGTGCTTGCTGGGTATGGTGCAATGCTTTTCCTAGCACACCTCTGAGCATAAAGTGCAGCGCAGAGCAGGTGTTTCAATGGAAAATCAAGTGCACCAAAAATGTGTGTGAGTGTTAATATGAAGCACATTTTGCTAGCTTAGTGTGAGTATTTTTATCTGTTTGGCTTATCCTACAAAGATCAGTGGAAATAAGGATCAAAATTATTTTAACCAATACAAACTGATGGAATAATATAAAAGTACAAGAAGATGAAGAAGAAAAATACAGGAAATGTTCAAATAATAACAGAAAAACAGTGCACTGCAGGGTTAACAGCTACACAATTAGCCCTTAGAAGTATTATGAAATGAGAAAATTAGTGTTTTGCAGTTGTTGCCTGGGCTCTGGGAACTTTAGTAATATTATCACTATTGAAAGGTTAAAACGAGACATCCAAATACAGGCAAACAGGTTTGGTGCGTTCTAGATTAGCTTGCTACGTGCTACAAATATGAGCAAACACATTCGATGTCTGAGATCAATAGAAAGACTGCAAAAACGCCACTGTTGAGTATGGAGTAAAAATTGCATTTTCTCAGGTCAGGCCACACATCTTAATAATTTTTTGAACAAAACTACATATTTTAGTTACTCTGTTGTAAGCTAACGTCATAAGCTAATTTGCTAAGACCTTAAGTTTAGCATTTTTTGCTCTATAGAAAACTAAAGACAGGACTGGATTTTGTCCTGTTTCCTTTCAGGTCATTGCTCTAAGAAGAGATACCTTTTTGGATAAATGGTGAATTAAGGTTTTAACCAATATATATGAACTGTGAGTACTGAAAGGACAGTTTTAACACAGTTTTGACCTGGCAAAATAAAAGCGCCCTCTTTCATTTCTCTCCATTCATTTTCCTTATCCTGAGATCACTGTGACCTTTCTGTCCTCTTTTTTTCTTGCGTTCTCTCTCACTCACTGTCTTTCTCCTTGCTCTCAGTTTCAGGTAATCTGTCCAACCAGCTGAGGCGAGAAATCTCTTGACTGCAGCGCACACAAGCAGTCTCTCTCTGTCCCTGTTGCTCTCTCTGCCTCTTGCTCTCTCTCTCACAGTTCACAGCTCATCTAAAGCTCCTGCCAATGCTCACGGCATTATTATTCACCATGTTCATAACTTTACCGAGGAGCCCTGTGGTCGGCCAGACAGTTGTAGTGCTACCGAGACCTCGTAATCTCACTGCTCTCTGCGCGGGCCTTGTTAAGCCTTATTCTCCACTGGGAACCTGGAGGTTATAATTATCCTACCTTGAGCGGTCCGGGAGCATCTCGATTGCTCTCTGTAGTTCTGGTGTCGCTCCAAGAAAAAGGCAACAGAGACTTCTACAGAAGGCAAGTGATAGCACAGAAGCACCAGCACTGGGGACGCTAAGCTCTAAATTGTGCTGTTGGTGAGTGCTGTTTCGACACCATCTCTTACAAGAACAACAGGACACGTCCGACCACACTTAGCTTTGACAGTAGGCGTATTTTCTATTAATGTTTTGTTGCTCCATGGGTCATGCTAAATATGTACTCTCCACTTTCTGGGAATCGAGGAGTTGAACAAAGCAGCGTGAAAATTGTATAAATATACCGAAAAAACGTCTTCTTTCTTTTGTTTGATTTTCTTAAGCTCAGTTGTTCTCTTGGTCTCTCCAGTTGTTTTGGGGAGCTAACACGCTATCGCCTGAATAACAGTGTTTATTAGAACCACAAATTCATGTGTTGTAGTTCTGCAGATGGGATAACTCCCACGCACGGACACATGGAGACTTTCTCTGTTTACCATCAGCAGGTCCCACTCCTGGGAGAAACAAATTCCCTTCTTGAACACCAAAACAATGAGCACAGGAACAACACCAGTTTCCCCGGGTACGTCGCGTCTAGATAAGACCCTAATGTCGGTCAGCCTCTACCTCTAGCCACCTCTTCCATTTGAGAAGCCTGCTTTCTAGAATCATGGCAAACTGACAGACTGAAATCACTTGCAATTATCCTCAAAGTAATCTGGCATTACATTTTACCTTTTTAGTTTCAATAAAAATCACCGTATCCTTTTTTAGATAGGATAGTTGAGTCAGATGTCCCCAAATAGCTGTTAGCTATTTCCTTTTCATCACACTTTAAAACAAATGTTTAAAATGACTCATGTATAAAACATTTTTTGGGCTAACCACCATGATGTACTGTTTGCAAAGTATTTTTGAAACTTGTCATTTCCCCAGACCTCTACAATGGTGGTGCAGTGCAAAGTTGACGTAGCGCGAAGGTAGCCGCAATAATGGAAAAGACGGCAGGTTGAAGTAAGCGATCCTTTACGTGCCAGAATATATAACCTGGTTAGTATGAAACGTTGGCGTGTTTTACTGTTTTTGGATCGTTTTTGATCTCTTGATTCAAACATAGACTTAAGGCACTTCCAATGTAGAAGTTCCTTAAACCTGCTTTCTTTCTTGTGTCCAACAAGATGGTTGAAAAGGAACTAAACCTGTTGTGTCGAAAACAGATCTTGAGCTGCCTTGCTCCATGACCTCAGTAAACACTTTCCTGAGTTTATTGTCTTGGTTGGTAGTTTCAAGTCTTACCAGGTTACCAAATGCATTATGGCAGCAATTCCCAAAGTCAAGAGTGCTGTGGCCCACTTAAAAGTCCCACGGGGCCCATCCGAGCTTCACTGTAATCAAAATACAAGAGAAAGTGATGTGTTTCCTTGAAGATTTTATTTTTAAAAACATTAATCGCTAATGCTACATAGTCATATTGCAAAGTGTCAAGGCCAGTCTGTGACCCACCTGCCACTGGGACACAAACTTCAATACAAAAGCAAAAAATTATTAGCTTTTATTCACTTTTTAATGAATAAATACATTTATATAAATTAGCGCTATTAGCATTAATCTCGTTAAAATGACGTTAACACCATAATCGCATTAACGCAGCAAATCTTGATTTATCGCGGCTCGCCCCGTGTGTGGGGCTGGACGTCACTAATGCGTTAACGAGCTAACCGCGCTAATGCGTTGATGCGGTACAGCCCCACGTACGGGGCGATCCGCGATAACTCGCTAACAGAGATTTGCCACGTTAATGCGATTATGGTGTTAACATCATTTTAACGAGATTAACGCTAACAGCACTAATATAAATATGTAAGTGAATTTCTGTTGTTACTGCGGCCCACGTGCAGTAGCTTCAAGGGCCACCAAGGGGCCCCGGCCCACACTCTGGGAATCGCTGCATCATGGTTCTCATTTTTTAAATCGTAGTCCCCTGTTTGTCAAAATGGACGATGAAGCAAGACACACTTTAGGCCTCATAGCTAGAAAAGTTACTACTGTATGAACATACAGTGTGTCAGTGAGTCCACCCTCGAACTGTCGGCATAGTTTGCAGAGGTTATTCCGTGTGACTTGTAAAAACAGATATTTTATGATTCTCAATTCAGAAGTGTAAACTTATCCTGTAGAAATGATGGATAGGTGGAGGAGCAGGTGAAGCAGTAGGATGGGTTTTGGTGTGTATCAGGAGGCAAAGATGTGTGTGTGGAGGGATTGAGGGTGAAACACAAAGCAGTGGCCTGTGGAGAAGAAAGAGAGCTCCTCTGTGTTTAGAAGTCAATAGGCTCTTTGTTCACTGATCCTGGGACACAGTTAGCCATGAGACACACTGACACTTCATACACACCATAATGTACCTGCGGACACACACATGCAATTTAAATACCTAAGCCCGAAAAGGCATTCCTCCATTTTCAAAGTAGCTGCTTTCCAGGTTTTAATCTGTCTACATACATATGCCACCCTTTATCGCTCAGCCCTCAGCTTTGGTGTCTTTATGTTGAAACTACAGAGAAAACCATTACCTTGACTTTTTCTTTCACTTATCTGGGAGGGGGGATGCGGGGAGGGGTCAGTGGGTTTTTCTTCTTTTTTTTAACGAAAACTGGACAGAGGACATTTTGTGTGAGAACAAGAGAAAGAGGGTTGGGAAACAGAGAAGGGGGCAGGGCTGCAGGTACAGGTAAAAGCTTTGTGCAGGTACCAGAACCGAATACGTGAATTCAGATGGAAAAGAGAGCAGGAGGCGCTCTGTATGTTGGAGTCAGTCGCACAAAATGGCAGGAATTGGTTCTTCTGTGGCTTCACGGTGACCTGGAAAAGTGCATAATTGTAAGTATACATAAAAAATCTTCAGGTATTTCTCTAATTTTGTGTTATCTCTTGAGCTGTAAAAGAGGAACTCGTGACTTTCAGGAGCTATATTGTGTTTCTTCCTAGTTGTGCAACCGCGACTCATTTCGGGCAAATATTCAGAAACAAGAAGATGTTTCCTTTTAAATGAAGTCTCGCGCATTCAGTTTGGCATTGCATTTTTTCTGTTATAGCTATTTGGTTTTTATGAAAAGGGGATAAGGACATTGATCTAATTACACTTAACCTTAGATGGGTTGCCTGTGACCCCGTGAACCCCAAGAGGTTAATAATGTGTAAAACTTTCGATGAAACGAGTGCTGTGGAATTCAGGGTTTTTTTGGCCATTGCCGAGTAGAGCTTCTGGTTCTTGCACCAGTGAGAGCAGGTAAGGCGCTTGATGGGAAATGTTCTGGATGGGAGGTTTCTCGGTGGCTACTTATTTTCCATGAGAAGAAGTCAGGCACGTGTCAGCACGAATCACGCTCACACACAAGGTTCCTGCTTTGTATGTATGTGTGTATGTGTCCGAAGGCAGGCCCGATATAAATAATGGATAAAGGTCTAATAAGTTTTCTGTGTTATGTCTCTGGGCTGTTGACCATTGGGATCAGCATTACGATTCCGTCACTCAAACTGTGGCACAACACTCGGCTTATCTGTGTTTTACGCACACAAATGCACACACACGTCCACGCCAACACTCCCACACGTCTGCGTACGCGCTCGCAAACACTGATCGCTTTATCTCATTGTCCAAACAAGAAGATAACAAATAAACCACATTGTCTGTTTCCACAGAGGATCTCGATAAGACACAAATCAGCTTACGCACACAGACAAACGGACATACGCGTAAATATCTACAAACAGCGCACACAAGGAAGCGGTGCGAGTTTTCACAGGGAATGACGGTGGTAAAAAAAACGGATTAAAACAAGGATGGATGACTTTGACATTAATCCCACCTGTTTCAAACTCTTTCTGAGTGACCCTTTTGCTCCATTTTCAAGCCCTGATACCTTTATCTCTCATTTCTTCTTATCTTTCCGGCACGTCTTTGCAGCCCTCTGACTTTCCTATTCCCATGCCTGTTGATACAGCAGGCTGCTGAAAAAAGAGGGGATTCCCCTTCAGTCTGAAAAGTAGCTCTTTGTTCACCAAACAAGGTACCACATACTTTAGATGTGATTGAGGTTATTAGCTGAATGAGTATATACTATTCTGCTGATCGCAGTAGTAAATATCAGAGAAATAATCTGACACTGATCTTTTCCAAGCACTTTTTTTTTGGCACATTAGCTACTTTTTCACATATACAAGACTACAGCTAACAGCAAGTTAGCATGGCTTAGCATAAAAAAACGTACATCACAAAAACTGATACCTCTGAAACTCTGAAGGGTTCCAAAGATTTAATGCAATCCTTTTTTGTCCTTTTATGTCAAGGCAGGTGTAAATAATTATTCTATTATGTATTCAGGTATCCTCATTCATTTGTATTCAGTGAGGCCCATCTCATAAGTACCTTCTTCTGCATCCCCTGACTGAACTGCAGCCAAGGCCTGGCTCAATAGATCGGCTTCAGCTGTATTTCTGCCATACAGCAGGTACCATAAAAACTGTGGGAACAGGCACTAGTTGGAAACAGCGCCATAAAAAATGGTTGCACACACTAAACGTCATGTATAGAGAAATTATGCAGTTGAGTTGGATAATCTGAAAGAATTCATAAAAAAATAACAGTCAACTTACCAAAGCTGCTCAAAGACAGACCGAGCTGTGAGCAGAACTGAAGGTGAGAGAGAGTTTCAGCTATAAAGGCTGTGCTCGTGACGCTTGTGCCACAGCTCGTGATGCTGGCGGTAGAGCAGGTCACATACCAGTTAGATCAGCGGCCCCCAACCTTTTTTGCGCCACAAGCCGATTTAATGTCAGACAATATTTTCGCTGTGTAACACGTTGTGTAACTTTATTAGCAGCGTCCGCCTGAAATGCGGCAACAACATTGAGAGTAACATCCTCCTCTCTGCCCCTTAATGCTCTCTGGTCACTATGGTAACGCGTAAATATTTCTTTCAAAATAAGACGCACAACTACAACACGGGAAAAGACCCAGGGAAACCGAGTTAACGATAAAAACCCTGAAAACCATAAATTTCACACCTGAGTCTCAAGTCTCGCGGCCTGGTACCAAACGACTCACGGACCAGTACCGGTCGCCTGGGGGTTGGGGACCGCTGAGTTAGATCAATTATCAGATGGTGGGACATCTGGTGGTTCGACCCCTGGCTGCTCCAATCTGCATGCCAATGTGTCCTTGAGCAAGATGATACTGAACCCCAAGTTGCTCTCACATCCAAGTGTTAATGTTACACAGAAAGCAGTTAGGCATAGAAAAAGGTTCTTGTATGAATGAATGAATGAGGCGGTTTGTTTGAAGTGCTGTAAGTGCTCAAGTAGAGTAGAAAAGCACTATATAAGAAGCAGTCTATTTACCATATAGGACGACTATTAAATCTGAATTTAAAACATTCGCCTGAATGTAGGGCTGCCACGATTAGTCGACTAGTCACGATTACGTCGACTATCGAAATCGTCGACGACTGATTTAATAGTCGACGCGTCGTTTGAAGCTTTGTAAGATCACAAAAAACGCAGGGATAAGTAGTAGGATTTAAGAGTGTAATAACGGACTGAAACAGAAGATGGCAGCACTGCACGTACAAGGATGCCAGCTGCCGTTAAACCCTGAAGAAGAAGAAGCTGTGTCCCAGAATTCATAGCGCAGCCCAGCTCAGTTTCCAACAATGGCGGCAGCTAGTAAGTTTTAATGTTACTCTTATTATTCTTTCTGGGTCACAAAATAAACGTTTAGCATATTGTCAGGCTTGAATGTAGCTGTGTAAACCTCAAATATCTGCTCAGTTTATCAAGACACGACATATTTTCAAAAGCGCTCCGACGTTTTCGGAGACGTCTGTTACCCACTAGCTCGATAGCTAGCTGGGGGCTAGGCTCACTAGCGCCGTGAGAACACCGGACTCCCGGCAAATCGTTTTCAAACCCACCGCCGTCTTTCGCTACTCAGGTTAAACATATATATAAGTCACTTAGATAACTTAAAAATGTTATTGTTTGGCTTTTTTTAGTATTTTATTTGTTCCTGAGTAAATCGGTTAGGCTGAGATTAAAGTTATAGTTTTTACACAGCTGAGTAAACGTCAAGCAGACAGCTGATTATCAGAAGTGTGAGATGCTCGAGAATATACTCCGGTGTCCCATTATATTTTAGATAGCAAGGAGTTTATTAAACTTCACCGAAACAATCTGCAAATTTCATTAAAATTCAATAAACTATCATCTTGTCTTTATTTTTAGTTAGCACCTTAAACACTTACAGCTGTAAGCTAATGATAGTTATATAAGAGCAGATGCATGTTGGTGCAATAAGCTGTACGTTTTACGTCCAATGGATGCACGATCTGATTAGTCGACTATTAAAATAATCGTTTGTGGCAGCCCTACCTGAATGAGATTGTGAGAAACAAAGAATAATAAAATTTTTGAAGATTAATAAATAAATTGCATTTTGTGGAAGACAACCATTTCAGCGCCTGGGACACCTCATGACATCCAAAAATACTAATATATGAAACCTTCTTACTAACCTTCTCATCATCTGCTGTAAGCCAGACCCTGACTTGTTCTCCCAGCATCTGGTATTGTTCCTGGTCAGCCTTTACAAGCAACACTAAATATCTCTGTTAACTTCAAAAGTTACTTCTAGTTAGAGCTGACTAAGCCAACGAACTATTTAGTTGCAGGGATACTTGGGCATATTACTGCCTTGTAATCAATAATTTACGAGTGAAACTTTTATCAGAGCATTAAATAATTCAAATTCATCGCCGATCTACTTTTTTCACTAACAAAAGCTTACGCTCTAACCCTTGTTTGTTTCCCACGACGGCTGGTTCATGCACAGTGCCATGCTGTACTTTATGTGCATATTTGTGGACGCACGTGGGCTATTTTTTTATGCTACCCTCCCTCTCCCTTGCTCTCTGTTAACGTTGACTCATCCATTTTCAGCCAGTTAATAATTCAGAGGGTCTGCAGGCTGTATTTTCATCTATCTCATCTCTACACTTGCCTGTGAAAGAACCTCTAGAAATTACGCATCGCCAAACAAGACGGTGACTCCGATGGCTGGCAGCGTGGCTGGAGATAGAGAGAGACGGCGAGCCGGATGAGTGGGAGAAGAAGAAGAAGCAAAAGGAAAACAGGGGAGAGTGAGTGGAGAAGGCCAGGAGTGGGGGATTGGAGGATACATGGGAGACAAGAAGGATACGCAGTGGAGATGGGTGTCTCAGCACTGCTGTAAATCCTCTGCAGGGCCTTGTAAGCTGTCAGACAAGCTGAGGGTGTTAAAGGCATGTAGTGAGAGAGCTGCACACACAGACACACACACACTGCGCGTGCATCATTGTGTGGAAAGAAAAGTTTACTCTTGCTACCAGCGTGATGGCTCGCTGCTGTGTTTTATGGCTTTCTATTCCTATGTGATTTTCTCTGGCATGTCACATAGGGTCTAAAGCCATTGGGTACAGAGTGGGAGATCTGCAGACAAGGATTAGATGGATATATGGGATGGCAGTAAAGGGATAAAAGAAGAGCTCATGGAGGTTTAATAGTATATAGTACACACAAATGCATGCGCGCACACACACACACACACTGCATATGGCCCGAGGCGTTTTTGTCTCTGCTCTCAGGCAGCCCAGAGCCCAGCTCAGCTAATTGCCCCCATATGAGACAGGTTGAATCAATCCTTAAACCACACACACACTCAAGCACACGCGTGAATGCAGACACTTCATGTTCCATCTGTGCTTGTGTTTTTGTCACCCACTCACTCCCTCTTGCACAGCGCACACACACACACACACGCACTCCCCAGCCAGGCCTGCTGGTGCTGCTGACTCAGGTTGGTATTTAATGAAGCTCTTAGTTTCACCTCGCGTCTCCTAATCTCAGAGCTCATTTGTGATTGGCTGCTCGAACACTGGCGAAAAATGTTAACGCTTGGAGTTTAGTGAGCCTTAAGACATGCGTGTGTATGTGTGTGTGTGCGTCTGTCTGTCCATCTGTTTGCGTGAGAGGGAGCCAGAGATGGAGACAGAGTTGCGCAGGGAGAGAGTAACTGAAGCGCAGACATGGAGAAATGTTGAAAAATATGAGAAGTGTAGCAGTAAAATGAGTTTTTCTCCTTGCTGAGTGACAGCGCTCAATAGACTGTGTGTGTGTGTGTGTGTGTGTGTGTGTGTGTGTGTGTGTGTGTGTGTGTGTGTGTGTGTAATGACCTACTGACTGAACCCCTGTAACTTTATCTACATGGAGTTTTTTCTTGCTTAATGGGCTGAACATGGTTTTCCGTTGGCGGTGTGTTGGCAGATCGTAGGGAGCTTTGGACCGTCTACCTGCAGGAAGCGTCTGTTACCAGATGGAGGCAATGTCCTAAGTATGTGTTAAACTGGTCTCTGGGCTACTGTTGCATGTGCTGCTGTTGGTCGCTCAGCCAGCCGTGGAGAAGAGCAAAGTCCTAACATTCAAAAAACTGAATGTCTGTCAAAAACCGCTGTCTGTGCTTTTCAAACTCTGGTTTTGATCTCATTCCTGATGAATTCCATGCACGAGAGCACGTTTGTGTAGACTGAAAATCTCTCTCTGTAGGCAAATACCTATGCAAATATACAGCAGCAGCATAAAACAAGTATAAGGCACTGCAAATATGTGGAGACAACCACATGCAGATATCTACACAGTCACACACGCTGCCTATTGTGATTTACTGAAATAACATCACTTGCACATCTGTACACCTTTACCATATAAGTGACGATAAATCTCAAAAGATTAAGAAGTTAATCAGTGTTTTTGCAGGTAAGATCATTTAGTTTTGGTCACACAGGAACTTCCATCAGTCGATTGGCTGTATCTCTTTCGTTTTGTAGAGTGAGTGTTCGCAGACTACAGCCAGTGCCGACCCCTAACCTCAACCCCTACCACTTGACAAGAAAAAAAGGCTCTTGTATGCTTAAAAAAAGAGGGTGATTTTTGTTAGTCTCTCGTCTTTCATCCATAATATCAGAGTCATGGCTGGTACACTGGACAAATTTACGACATTTATTTTTTTTGAACCAAGCTCGATTTTTGTTTGGATCCAAATAAACAGATCTGACCAGTCAGACCACTCGTAGCTTAAAATAAACCAGTCGTGACTATAAAATGATATGGAAATGGTTAAATATCTTTTAGATCAAATATTACCTTAGACACACAGCTGCTCCGGGTCAGTCAGCTCTCTGATATTATTTCGCTGCCTCCTCAGATGGGGTCCCAACTCTGCCAACAAGAGTTCAACCTGCCCCACTGATATCCTGAAATATGTATGAAAGTGCTCGTGATACAGCTTCATCTCCTGGATCAATCCATGAAACTCTCTCTGTTGCTGCTCCCTTGTCTCAAGAATGGGATGGGTTAGGAATCTGTTTCTTCCTCATCTTATTTGGAAACATTGGGACCATCTCATCATCTCTTGATGCCGTCTTAAATTTTTTTCTACGCTGCGTTTTTTGTTGTTGTTGTTGTTGTTGTTTTTTAAAGACAGATTTTCCACACACAAACATTGATAAATACTACAGGTTTTAAATGTAACCTCAACAAAAATGTGACTACAAAAAATTAACACAAACATAAAGGATCACTTTGATATTCTACGGTCAACTCAAGGTGCTTTATATTGTAAGGTAAAGAACCTACAATAATACAAAGAAAACCCCAACAATAAGAAGACCCTCTATGAACAAGCACCTTGGCGACAGTGGGAAGGAAAAACTCCCATATAACAGGAAGTAACCAGGCATAGGGAGGGACGCCCATCTGCCACAACCAGTTGGGGTTGAGGGGAGGAAAACCGAGTCAGAACATACATATACGTTCCATAATAACTAATGATAAATACAGAGTAGTGTATAAAGACATAAATGGCACATTACAAACACTGAAAGTGTTAAAGTGTACATTATCTTATGAAACCCTCATTTGAACGTTCGGGCCTAAAGCTTACACCAGCTGACACTCGCTAAGAGGCGGCGTGCACCCTCAACAAATCAGCAGTCCATCCGCAAAGATATGTGTCAGTTTGTATCAGGTGGTTTTGAAACAGATTCACCAACATCAGTGTTTATGAACCAACGCACCTGCTTATTGGGACATAGACTTGCTGTGTTTTAAAATACTCTAGGGTTGGGCACCTTGCCCTCACAGTAGCCTAGCTATTGCTGATTGATTTTTGGCAGCCTTAATGAAAAAAGATGAAGTTCTAGACTACCACCAGAAAAAAACACACCAAATGTAGTCAGCAAGAGCTGCCAAATAGATCAATAAACACATACATACAAAAAAATAACCCAATTTGAAAAAATAACCCAAGTTTCTATGCATAAAAGATACCTAGAAGAATGAAATGACAATAATTATCCCCGTGTTTATTACTGGCTTCGACGAAGGTGTAAAAAAATATAATATGATCAAAACTGTAAATTTTGGTTGAAATAACTAACCTGAACAGTGAGTCAGTGAAAACAACTTTAATGAACATGGTTCAGAAATTGTCAAGTACAGCTGCAGCAAATTTGATGCACCAGCCATAGTTACTGAGTAAGTGATGGCCTTTGGTGAATATGCAGTGCTTGACAGGAGTTTTGATCAGCTGTTCCTGGTCCCAGTTCAAGGACAGGGAGAACATCAACAACAATCTTCTACTTTTCTATTCCAGTGTGAATGCACACAGTATGAAAACAGTATTTCTGTGGGAGTTAAACAGTAAATACAGGCCAATGTAACACATGTTCTCCATGTGAGCGGGACCTTTCAAATGCCCATTCTTTGCCCTGATCTAAGTTATCATCAGTTATGAACCTGACACTAACCCTAATCCTTACTGTTTGCCATCATGTCATTTTTTAAAAAAAATGTTCTTCCAAGTGTTTGCTTGTCAGACTCATGACACTGACCAGCATCATCTTCCCAATGGTTTCTTTATTAATGGCAACACACCGTCTCCTCAAAACAGGAGACCAGACTGAGATCGCCTTCCTTTTCCTTCAGTTGTATGAGGGTAATGAGTTGCCAGGGTTTTTTTTAAACTTACTGATATAGTGGATGCCAACTGAATGTTGCGTTCTCTCCACTGAAAGCCTGTCCAAGGTTCACACTTGTTTTACATTCACTCATTAGCTCAGTCCTGACTCCAGTGTCTTAGAGAGAAGCAGAAAAGCACTCTTTCTATATCCCCTCATTGCCAAGACTTCAGAGAACAATTAAAAGAACACAAACATGTGTAGGGTTAATGTCAGACATCACTGGTGACGCCCTGGACCACACACGGCCTGATTTAGAAGTGGAAAAATACTTTTGGGACTAGCATCTTATTCTGCTCAGTAATGTGGTAGCTGTAGCGACTTCTATTTAAAATTAACTGTACGTTAATGTTGGTAAGTATTTTCACTGTAGAGATTTCATGTATTGAAATAGAAAGATTGTCAGTGATGAACCTGTATGCCATCATATCAATATTTTATAGGAGCACCTAATTTTATACATTTAAAAAAATGTTCTTCCAAAAGTTAACAGGCAGAGAACAAAGAACTGTAAAACTCATGTTTTTTAATTGGAGATAAAGTATCTGAATTTCGGGAATGGGACCATGCCTCCAAACACGCTCCTTCCGGTTCCCATCTATATATGTTCCCCAGTTCAGAATCAGAATCAGAATACTTTATTAATCCCGAAGGAAATTAGGCTTCTACAAGCTGTTCCTTCTCATTTACGTGTCCCACCCTCCCTCCACCTTTCAGTTCTTTAACTTCTTCACTTCTATTTAGTACATTGGGATCTGCCGGGTCTGGGAGCCACCGCCAGCCCCCTTCGAGGCCTTCCCCAAACCGCAGCTCAATTCACGTCCAAGCCATTCACCTTTATCTACTAAAATGCTGTCAAACCTAAAATGAGGATGTGGGCCCAGCGAGTGAAAATGCTTTTTGATTAGGGTCAGGTTCAAAGATAGAGTTGGGATTGTTTCCGATGATAACTTTGACCTCTGAGGGTTAAGAGCTTACAGGTCTGTGCAGAGCCTTTAGATTCATGTTGATTACAGTGAAATTTAATTTAGTTGGGGAGGCTCTCCCCATTTGTGTTCCAAGCATAAAAAGGATGCTAATCACTGAAGCATTTATTGTTTTAGATGGTACCTCTGCTTAAAGAGTCCACTGCACATAAAGAAATGGCCACTAGCTTAATCTTTGCTAAGTTCCATCCAGAAAACTGGCTTTGCCTGAAACGTGCATGAAAGGGAAGCTTCTTCTTCTATTGCAGATATCCATGTTTGTTCCAAGCAAAAGTCCTTATCATGAGCACTAGATGAAAGAGGACTGTTTTAATGCTTTACCTATTCTTCTCTCTCTCCCCCTCTTCCCTCTGTGTCCATTCACAGGTTCACGTAGATGCGGTGCATCAGATAGGACATGCCCTTCACCTGCGCCTGCTTCTGTGGCCTTAATGGCTTCTGCCGCAGACGGAGGAAGAAGAAAAGTGATCAAGTGGAGGATGAGGAGTGTGAAGAGGTAGAGCAATGGAGGGATCAGGAGACACAGGTGTGACAGCATTGCTGTCAGCCCAGCTGTCTTCGCCTTTTCTGTGGGATTTATCCCTAATGGACCGAAATGTGTGGCCTGGGTTATCACTGCTCAGGACAGCCTCCACTGTCTGGTATGCTGCCTGGCGACATTATAACAGAGATGGTAAAGGGGGTTCAACGAGCACAGGCTTTTATTTAAAGTTAAAAAAAGAAAAGAAAGAAAAGGTGCTTTCGAATCAGGTACTGTATTTTTCCCAGAGTATCGGTGACTAACACTTCTTCTTTTGTACTTTTTAACCTGGCTAAACTCAACAAGCACAAGGCTGTCTTGAGCCACGCTCTTCAAGTTGAAAATAAAAGCCTGCGAACTCCTCGCTCATGCCCATTACACATCCCTGCAGCACTCTCATTTCTCCCTTGGCAGCTGACTGAGAACTTTGCTTTTGCTGATGTGATTCCAAAAAAAGAGAAAAAAATCGTATCTGTTTGATTAATTTCTTGCCATAGCTGGCGTTCCTCACAAGGTGCGAAGAGGCGATGGACTCTAGAAATCCATTATTTTTCTGAGTCGCACTCCTCACCGCTCCTCCGCGGGGGCTGAATTAGAGCCAAAGCTCGACTGAGCTCTGCACCTCCTCACCTACCTGCTTATGTCAGATCAACTTAGTGAAAACTTCAGCTGAGTGAGAAAGTGTGCAGTAATTTCCAGAGTCACCCATGGAGGGCCGGAGCCCATCTCGGCTTTTCACGCTGCGCTGGGCTCCATCTAAAGCCAAGCAGCTGTCCAATCAGCAGCTTAGCTGGAGTGTGAAGATAGGAGTCAGGGGTCAGAGTGAGCAGCGGAGTTTGGGAGAAGTCCTTCCGCTTACGGCGTAGCATCTCTGTCTCATTAACAGGCAGACGAGTAATTACAAACACACGCACACATGGATGCAGACCCATCAATTAATGTCCCCCATTGGGAGAGGAGTGTCTGTCCGTAAATGCCGTTGCGGTGCTCTTCCAGCTGTCACCTGTTTGAGTGTAGGACTCTGCGAGTGTTGTGTGTGTGTCTGTGCTTCTTCTTGGCTGCAACAATAGCTTTTCAAAGCTGAAACAAGTGGTTAAGATATCTGTTCAGCCACTACAGTACAGCCTTTCCAGAATGCACATGGAGACACAAAGACAAAAGACACACACACACACAGGTCTCATTAGCATGTGTGATTATGCATGGCACGTCCAGTCAGGCAGTGGAGATGTAATTAACCTTTTCCAGCAGGAAACAGATGCCTGGATGTCACACACAAACACACATGCTATGGCACACATACACACACACTGACACACACACACGTCTGCTGTCAGGGAAACAAAGCCAACGTCATGGTGTCACGGAAACAAAGCCCCAAAAGCGCCGCCTGGCACTCTGTGATAATCCCCTCACGCATATTTACATTCAGGGCTTAGAATACGCCTCAGTGCCGCCGTCTCCACCCCCTGCTGCACGCTGTTTCGCCCCCCTCCCCAACTTCTTCGCTGCCATCCTCTCTCCCCTCTCCGATCTACCTTCGGGCCTTCCACCTCATTCGCCCGAAGTCCTCCTGCTATCTCTCCCTCTGCTCCATCTTTCACTCGTCGTGTCCCGAAACTCTCTCCTTGCTCGGATTCATCTGTTTATTATCGGTGGATAGTACATGGCCTTGCATGGCAGCTCCCATAGATTAGCCCCCACCCGTCTCTCTTTCTCTGTCTGCGAATATCAGGGATTCCTTCAGGCGGGCAAAAAGCTGCTTTACGACAGATTAATGAACGGCCCTGATTGTGTCTGTTGGTGTGTGTCTACGCCTGCATGGAATAGATTGTCTGTTTACTCATTCTCCTGCTACAAGCGGCGAAATGAGACAAAGCTAAAGCCATTTCACAGTGTAGAGCACCTATTATGATTCACTGTGTTACGACGCAGCCCTAATGAGAAAGAGAGAGAATGAGAGGAGGGACGATAGCGGAGGAAGAGAGAGAAAGACGGTAATGAGAGCACGAGCTGGATGCGTGTGTGTGTGGAGGGGGGGCTAATGCTAGACAGAGCAGTCATGCTAATTGGCTACAGTGGATAACTTTCTGAGGTGGGGCATGAGAGTGTGTGCGTTTGGGGGGGAGGCAGCGAAAAGAACAGCCTGATCTGTCGGCGTTGCACTCGTTTAACTCCCTCCATTTCACCTCTTTAATGAGAGGAATATTCGCTCCAGTAATGGAGAAAGACTTTAAATTGGTAACGATTTAACACACACGCATGCACAGAGGTGGTACGATGTGGTGGTGGGGCAAGTGAGGATGGGGTGGGGGTAGGGCTGGAGGGTGAATTGGCACTGGCAACGGTGTGTGTGTGTGTGCGAGCATGTTCTCCCTCAAGCACCACAACCCCTTTATGGATCATGGCAATTTTCGGGGATTGTAACTCAAGGACAAACAGCTAAAAATAGAGGGGTGGTGCATGACTCCTGCGAGAGCGGCGAGGGGGAGGGCGGGTTGTGGGAGGTGGTGAGCGCGCGGGGACGGCGAAAACGAGTCCTGTCGCATTAGATTTGGGTCAGAAACGAGGGAAGAGCCGGCGAAGCGGAGAGTGTTACAGACGGCTGGAAGATTCATCACTTGCTGCTCCCTGTACGTCTCACGCGTCTCCTTCAACACCTTGCTGCCCCTCCTCTCTGCTCCCACACATCATGCACACACCTGCAGGAGATGGAGAGGGGAGGGCGCCGGGAACAAGGACGCCCAGAGAAAGGGTGAGAAATTGGTGAGAAAAGACGGTAAACCACCGGAAAGACAAAGATGTAATATCAGGGCAGAAAAGGCAAATTTGAAATGTGGCAAAAAAAAGAGAGTGAACTTCAGTTAGGTTAGATATAATATTAATATATGTCATCCGATTCAAAGGCCCTTTGCTGCATAATGAGGTCATACATAAATTCAAATGGTGGATGATACTAGTAGGGAATGAACTCTAATGAAAGGGACTTACTTCTGAATTGCATCAGAAGCTCTGTTCCCCCAGCTTAAAGGAGAAGCTTCACACAGTAGGCTTATTTGCTCCTGTGTCAAAATGGCTAATCTTCTGTCTGCACGTTTAATTGTTAGCAAAAAGAAAAGGGCAGACTGAAGTCTTTACACGAAAGTGTCATTTCCCAAATGTCGGACTTCTGCTTTATTCTGAAGGGGAGCGAGTTAATCTTTAAAATGAGACTTCTGAACCACATTATTTAAGTTCCATTTGAAAACACGAATCACCAAAAATCGATCGCCCCAAAGATATTTTCATTGTTGGGCATTTGGATACAACCCAAGATTTGTCTTAGTTGGTTTGCGACTACTTACAAATCATGAGTAGGTGCAGTGTCACGTATATACTGTATATATATATATTGCAGATATAGTCCAAACATATGTGTCCGCATTTCCAGCAGCTTAAGGAAATGACATGATGTTGCAGATGTTACAGGGGTTTGTGGTGGGGTTAGCTGTACAGCATGATTATTATAGCAGGGTTAGCAAACTCAACCACAGACTTTATATAAAAGATGGATATCACCAATTTGACTCTGTATTTGAAACCTCAGATTAAATTATTCATAGAGACCAAAACATTCTTTTCACTATCCCAGGCTGTAAATGTGCTAATTTCATGGCAAAAATTGGCCATGAAAATATGTCTGTAGTTACTGACTTACCCTCAAGTGGCCAATATAGGAACTGCAATTTCTGCACCACAGGTTGACCGTTGTAGTAGAAGTTCTTATTCTGGTTCAGACAAGTCATGATCAACACGAGCTGATGGATCAAATCTATTTGCAAGTGATGTATAAATCAAAGAAGACCTTTGTAGACCCCAGACAAATGACAGTATTGCTGGCACTAACATAAAGTTGTGTGGTATTCAGGGAAAACCAGTGAAGCTAGCTCGCATGGTTGCACCACAGTTGCAAGCTGTTCAGTCAGATGGGTGTTCTAGTAGCCTGGTATTGTAGATGAATGCATTATACCTGCAATATGCCACAATTTGATTCCGGCCACCAGCCTATGTGTCACTGTCAAATAAAAGGCAAAATTCCAAAAGAATAATCTCAATAAAAAATTACGCAGTAAGCGTGCACATACACTTAGGTGGCAGACCCGATCTCTCTGTGCAAACATCCCCACATGCAGATAGACACACACATCACACACGCACATATACCCTACCATTCATCACACTGTTGTCCCACCATTGCTTCTGCTTCTCTCACCCACATCTGTTGTGTTGTTCCTAATGAAGAGAAAAGTGATGGTCCCACTAAGGCTAATTAGGAGAAATGAGATGCGCAGTGATGATAGACTGGTGATAGTCAAGAGGGAAGTGCTAACGCCGGCCGATTAGAGCTCCCACCGGCTCTGGAGTATCAGAGGAGTGGAGCGGGAAAAATGGGGGATAAAAACAAGCAGTGGAAGGAGAAGGAGGGAGAGATATATAGCGTAATTGAGACTGTAATGGGTTTTGTCAGGAGCACCTGTCAGGGTCAAGTTAAAATGGCTTCGGTGAGAGAGGAAGAGAGGGATGAGAGGATGGGAGAGCGGAGAAGGGGCCAATTGGAGTCAGGATCCTGGTGAGGAGAGGCCCTCGTCCATGCCAACCTCACCTGATTGCCAATTTGTGCCAGTCTTCAGGCATCAAACACAATATGAGCCACAGTGAGACACACAAACACCTCTGATTGGAGAGTGGTAACCAGCTAAAAGCACCCATGCACACTCAATCACACAGACGGGCGCAAACTCACACTGACAGCCCACCTACGCCTGTTGATTGGGCACATCTAGCCCCTTAACAAGGTGTCCACGGTGCAGACCCAGGCGTGTGATTGAAAGATAAAACTGTCGCCATTAAATATCTAATTCTCCCCCACGTCTCCATGAAAATAAGGCACGGTGCTGATTAGATTGCAGCCTGCTGTGCCAACCTCAGGTCTGCGCCTTGGTCATTACCAGCCCCCCCAACTCCACCAGGCCCAACCAGTCCTTGAGTTGCCAACCACACATGTGCTCCTCGTGATAGAAGAGCAATTCTGACACCCTCGAGAGCTGAGGTCGATGCCTGAGGAGTTATGAAATTAAGTTGAGTAAAAATGTATTTATAAATCACTACTAAAGCTGCACCTGGCAATTTAGCATGCTGCCAGACCCAAATGGCTGCACTGCATAACTGAAAATGTAAGACTTTACAGAAAAATTCTGTTAGGGTGGCGTCAGTGACTGCCTGACTCATGGGCCAGGGTAGTGGAGGTGCTGTAGAGGACGAGATCCATCATCCTGGGGATAAAGTCCTCGCTGCTGCTGTTTATGGATTTGCTTTTTCAATTTTTTTTTCAACATTTTTTGTACTAGCAAACATTTTGACGCTGCATGCCACATTTGAAGTGAAAGGTGGAGACTATGCCTGGTGCCTCAGTCAGATATATCGCCTCTCAGTGACATCATACAGAGCCAAGAGCAGAAAAACCTGTCTCAAACCTAGTGCTCAGAGAAGTGTGAATCTTGACCTTTGGCTGTCTGCATTTAAAACGTCTAAGAACAGAAAATAAGTGAAACGTAGTCTTCTTTAAGAGTCTGAGGTGACAACCTGTTTGTTATTAGATAGAATGTAACCTTCCACCAGGTTCCTGAAACTCCTGAGTGGCTTATTAATAGATGTGCTGCACTGTTTTTAAAATGTAGTATTTGCAAATATACTTGTTTTTTCAAATCCTCAAATTAGAAATTCATTCATTTCCCAGCAGTGTTATAGTTTGTTCACAGTTGCTGAAAAATTTCCATAAATATTCAGTGATGGTTTGGAGAAAATGTTGTGTTGGGTAAATTAACACCACAAAGAATCGTCCAAAAATCACAACAAAGAATTTTTTTTTTAAATCATGAAAACAGAAATATGGCTTTCACCACACAGAGATGTTAACATTTGTGAATACTATTTACAGATAATAGATGTGAATTTGAGCTTAGGAAGAAGTGGAGGAAGCCATGCAAGATAGCGGACCCTGCGTCGCGGGATATAAACCGCTAGGAAGAAGAAGATGTGAATTTGAGCTAAAGGGTAATTGACAAAAGGCAGAGTAAAGAAAAGAAGCAGAAAATGATAAGGCCTACAATTCCCATCATGCAACTCAAGAGAAATAGCAGATAAAAGTCCCTAAAGAGCCCCAGTAAATATAGCTGAGTTCATACATTGAGAGATGTGATAAGTAATTACGAAAAAGAAAATATGTATAATTAAAGAAATGCGGGGTGGGTAAAATGCGAGGGCTTTGACTCCTGACATTAGAGTTTCTGGCTACGGCCCTGGTGCTCATCTACACAAACTCCATAATTGTCCTTTTGTGCTGCATGATTTGCCTTAAACATAAACCAACAGCCCGATTTTTTTGTACTAACTTTTTTAGTTTGTTGATTGTAAGCTGGAGTAAAATCCTCAAGGTCCGCTTGCTATATTTTGCAAGTACAAATACAGCATCAAAGCGTCAGGAAAATGAACTCTTTGGACTCTTCTCCCTTGTGTATCTCCTCAGCCTTCACCGCTAACTGGAGAAATGAAAAAATATCTTCAAGCAGAGGCTTTCGGTGTATTTACTCTTCCTCACAAATTAGCAAGATACTCCGCCACTTCAGTTGCCTTATTTTTCGACCGGGTGGGGGTGGCGGGAGGCTCCGTTTATTGGAACATTTGCTGCTAACGCTGGAGATGTGAGATTATTTTGTATACTTCACTGCACCAGGAGCTTCACTGGGGAGCTCACTTTGCAGAATATAACCTGGTTCACTGGCACAATTTAGGCTTCGGAGCAGTTTAGCTTAATGGTCTTTAAGTGTCAGAATTTAGTAAGGGTAATGAGAAATTTTCTTTAAAGAGCAGCCTCAGCAGCAGCCCTGCCAACAAAATATCAAATTGATGTCTATTTGAGATGCTGGAAACACCCCAGGGCCTTCAGTTTTAGTGGGCTGAAGGTTAAAGGAGATGCACAGCGAGATGGTCGCTTTTTCCCACCATCACCTTTAACGGACTCTTCCATAAGTCTCCACAACTGATTCAGTCGCTTCAGGCTGTCTGCTCTCTTACACGTGCCATTTTCCACACATCCCCTGTTTTATACTTTTGTGTTATTGAGCTGTGTTTTCAAGCGTACAGAGGAAAACTTTTCTAATTGGCAGGCGGAGGAGGTGGGGGGGCTGTAAATAAGGTCAGGCATCCCACATATCTGATGCCAAATCACCATCATCAATGGGAGATAAATCAATCCCTCGCTGCTTTTTCCTCTTCATCCCGCCCCGCCTCCCATTCTCTCTCAAACTCCCTCTCTCCTTCGCGCACATAAGCACTCCCACCGAGGCCGATCGATACCGGAGCGGGTATTGAGCAGTGGCTGTGGTCCAAATGAGAGTTTGATTTCTCGTGGGGGGTGTTAGCCCCTGTAACCATGGTGTTGAGTCCCCATCGGGGACCTCTTCGCCAAACGCTCGTTGATGAAGTGCGTGTGAGAGCAGCGAGCGTGCGCTTTAAACACCTTTTGATTTAGCTGCGCTCGAGAACAATACTTTTCATTAGCGGCTGATAGCATTCATTAAGAGCAATTCAGCATGGCCGCTAATGAGCTGATCTGCTCTTGAACACTTCATCCTCCTTGAAAAATAATCAAGCGCGAGAGAAACTTGCCCTGACTGGAAAACCAGAGTTCATCACAGCTCCAAATCAGTGACGAATAGCCGGTTGATTCTTTGCTTGGGAAGCTCTAGCTTTGAGCTCCTGACTGCAAATCCACCCGTTGGAGCCTATTCATTTACTAATCTGGCAATACAGTTTGTCTAAACTGACACAAAGCCTGTGCCTTCAGTCCAGTACGCGGCCAGAGCAATCGCAGAATCCGTCCGTCAGCCGCTTCTTTGCCCGCGGGAGCCTCAGTTGTCTTTGACAGGAATTCGTTTGTAGCACCTTACAAATTCTTTCACCCCCGTCAGATTTCTCTGCCCTCTGTCTCCTAACAACACGTGGAGCAGCCTGTTTGTCTGAGGGTGAGCAATGCTATCTGCTTCTTTCTTATATTATTCATATCCCAGTGCCTTTGCAGCGGAAAAACAAGCAAGGCAGAGAGAGGAGAGAAAAGATGGGGAAGGGACCTTTGACAGAGCAGCTCTGATGAAGAGCGCGACATAGTGAGATACATAAACATGAGGTCAGAGAGTGCTGCGGCGAGAGACGGAGGAGGGAGGAAAAAAGCCGAGAGAACGAACGAGTACAAGGGAAAAGCAGCTGAGAGGCAGCGCACAGCTTCAGAAAGGTTGTCCGTCATTGACGGAAATCCACCAATCAATGCTTTGGCACAACACACACATTAACCTGTGATGAAGGGTGTGTGTGTGTGTGTGATGGAGGAGAGAGTGTGCTACTGGTTTGAAATGCAGAACACGTCAAGAGTCCTAGGGAGCTCCTTTTGCAGCAAAGCCTCATTAAAGAGACACTTGCCTTAAAGCAAGGATATACTGCCAGACCACACACACACACACACACACGCAGGCAGACTCACTCAGGCTAACAGAAAGGGACACACACGCAGGAGCAGCTCCGGACAAAATCGAACCCGAGTGCAGAGATAAATGTAGACGGGTAAATGCGGCGCTCTAATCCCTTTCCCCATTTCCTCTCCTTGTTCTCCATTTGAATAAAGTTTCATTTAACACCCCCCACCCAACAATCTCACATTAATATTATATTCATGTATATTTGATTGTGTCAACTCTGTGGAGAATGGCTACGCTGTATCTTGTGTGCCTTTTTAAAAATGCATCGATGAATAAATAATGTCTGTATTCGCTGATTGAAAAAGCCATATTGCCAGGAAGCCATGATGAAATGATAATGTAATATCTGTCCCTGTGCCGAATAAAGTCAAGCCATCCCTGCACCCCCTCTTTTTTTCTTAATTCTCTCAGTAAATGAAACCTGAAGCTCTGCAACTGCACCTTACACTGCCTGATGACATTCTGCTGTATGGTTTGCACTGCTGCACTAAGTGTGTTTTAATAAAGACGAAGCTTCTTTCTGTACGTCTGAATGCTGTGTGCTTGTTTCCAGATATTAATAAAGAGAAGCCTGCCATTTGCAGTCCACCCCACCCCCACCCCTCTGAGCGTCTCCCCCTGCTAATTGACAGTGATAGCAGAGACTCGTCTCCTGGGCTGATGTTGGGAGCCTAATAAAGATGCATTACCCACCTCCCATCTTCACATCCTCCCCCACCTCCTCCTCCTCCTGCTATCCCCACGCAAGCTGATTAAACTGATAAACTGTGCCAAAAAAGAGCCAGAGATGGGGATGTAAATAATGAAACAGCAGCGAGTAAAAGGAAGAGTCAGTAGGGGAGGTGAGAGCAGAGACGAGCCAGAGAGAGCAACCCCATTAGGAGCAGCTCCATGTCTAATGAATAAAATGCAAAGTTTGATATTGCCTGCTTAATTTCACAAATTCTTAATTGGTATGACATTTTAAGTTAAAGGCTCTGGCCTCTCAGCGACCTCTGAGGTGTCAGACTGTAAATAAACCACACACAAACTCTCTCACGTAAACTCGACAGGCAGCCGCTGCTGCTTGTGGCTTTGATATTCTCTCATTAGCATAGCAACAGCAAGATGACCATCCGCAAGGGATACAGTAACCCAGGCAACCAGAGCTGGCCGGTCCAACTATGGGAACCAGAGGCACGAACAGAGCTCTCCTCCCAGTCCTCACAGTAATGCTTCAGTACTCACGGCTCTGAGCAAACGAATTTGCGCCCCAAGGGTGTAGCAATGGTTTGCAGTTTTTACCATAAGTGAGAAATACATTAACGTGTACTCGTAGTCATTTTTTGTTTCCTGAATCACATGGGTGACTTTGGTGAATTTTGAATAACGTTAAGTGTCTGCAGCCTCTTCTCAAGGAAACAGAAAGTTATAAATTTGCATGTGATTAAAGAGGAAAAGGTGAAAAAACACAGCGCTGTGTAGATGCTCTTCACTTTTTTTTCAGTAATGAAACTCAGTAGCGCTTTTAATGCCAGCCAAAATCAACTGCCAGCCATCGAAGGTTTGCACATAACCCTTTGTCCTTAAAAGCCACAAACATGTCTTATGCTAATGCAACCTTATCACCATATTGCACAATTCTGCAAAACCCTGAATTTCCATCAGCCTCCTTTCTCACGACCCGTGCCAATCTTTTTTTGAGTTCCTGTTTTCTCTTAAGCTTGCTGAGCCCCAAGTGACTAAGAGCACATGAAGACTGCGATTATGGTTAATAAAACACAATTTTTAATTGTAGCATGGAGTGAATGATACTTCTTCAGCACCCCGACACCTACAGTGTCTACCAAGGTACATGCTGGCATGAACTGTATGTAAAAGACAGAGCGCTGTGACATCACCTGTTAGACTGTGGTGTCCCAGAGGGTGGCAGATCTGACTGAGAAAGTGAGGGACACCGCATGCTCACAAGGTAAGTAATAAAGATTTTAACCATCACATGCAGCCACGGCATCTTCAGTCACTCCTGACATTAATTCTCCAAGTCTCTGCAACACTACAGGATAAACCTTCTTCTTGAAGATATATATTTTCTTGTTTTGATGATGGCAGTTGTATAGAGCACCGTCAAACACATCATTCCAAAAACCTTCCATGTGTTTAACTTGGATGAGAGCACATGGTGGCTTGTAAGAAACGGTTCTTCTGAAAGATACCAGTGACATCAGGCTAGAAATAACGCTTTCCTGTTTTAAAGGCTAAAACCCTTGTTAGAAGCTAAAACAATAAAATCACATTAAAACACATTAAAAACAATCATTCAGAACAACTTAATGGATGGTGTCCAGGCTTAATGGTTTGGGATGATGATTTTTTGCAAGTCAACCCAAAAGATATCCTGGTATCTTAAAAAAACAACAACCCAAAAACCAAAACCCAATTCAACCCACAAATTTTGAGAATTTTAGTAGAGAGAAACCAAAGAGCAAAATGCTAACTCGTTTGTAATTTCAGGTCCAGTTCCTGCCACACTCTGTTGCTGCTTTATCAGGATTTGCTTATTGTATCTGTCTTTCTTACTGTTAGAAATGTTGCATTTAAATTACTTGACACATAAAAAAAAAGTTACTCCCTTTAGGTTAGCTCCTCTTCTCAGACACTAGCTAAATGCTAAAGTATCACAACCACAACTTAGGGACAAAAATGCCATTCCGCTTCACTCCAGCCCCTGTGTATAGGACAGGTGTGCTTTAAAAATATAAGGATTAGAACATACATATATATTCATGTTAAAATATAGTAAAAAGTTGTCAGAAAAATAAATACTCAAATGAAGTATTGACACCTGAAAAATCTCCTTAAAGCACAGTAATAATGTATTTTTATTAAGCAGTTTTGTGGTAGTTTTGCGGTGTTTTTTGGCGACTAGGCTCGGCTAGCATTGTTTATGCTAGGCTAAGCTAAACTGGTTTCTTTCTGGCAGTAGCACCGAACATGAACACACTGACAGAAAATAGAAAGGCAGTCTGGTTTTACTCCTTGCACAAATATGAATGAGCCAACTATTCATTCAAAGTCCTCAGCAGTGCATGATTTTTTTTTTTAAAGTGGCTTTTTAAAAAAAAAAAGTCTCTATTTGAGATGAGCTACTTCTCTCTAACAAACATTTGACTCATGTGCTATTTTTACTCTGTTCTCAGAAGACATTTCAGCCAAACAGCTCTTCACATTGAGTGAGACATTGTAACAAGCTCTCCACCCCTGTTCGTACCTTTCCCACCTCAATTGTAGACCGTGCTGCCAGGTGGAACTGTGTCAATCTCTCACTATCATTTGGCATGAAAACCTTGCAGAGTTTTTTTTCAAATGCATATGGTGGAACCTGCACAGACGGATACCTCATGCTGGCAATTTCATTCCACCTGTCAGTGTCTATCCCTTATGCCTGACATGTACAGGCGCACAGTCACGCACACACATGTGGGAGAACAGCGGAGGTGGTAGTGCTGTAGTTAATTAGAATGTAACGTATCAAACTGCATTTTCTCAGTACCTCCGTGTGTGTGGGGAGGTTAATTGTGTGGGCAGAGTGACTAGCTGCATAGCTGTTTGTGTTAATTCAACACAGAAACACAGGCTATGTATGGGAGTATCTAATAATAGAGACATGGACAGATTGGAAAATCCTCTGCCCAGGAAGAAGAAAAGTGCTTTAACTACATCTCAGAGTAAGCAAAGAGGCAGCGGGAGGAGAGCAGGAGGAGGAGGAGGGAAAAGTTGAGAAAAACGAAGACGAGGGAGAAAAAGGGTTTGTTTTCCACTCTCTGTTCGTTCTTTGTGATCAAGAAAAAGCAATGCTGTTCAGTTTCTGGATGCCGCTGTGGTGGTATACAAGACTTTTCAGCACCATATTTGCCTCCTTGCTCTTTGTGTGCAGACCCTTCGCAGGCCTCCCAAAGACACAACTCTTTAATGAGCATATTGATCAGTGTTTCTCACACCTTCATTTTCCCCACAGAGAAAGGAAGGAGGAGAAAAGGATACAAGGGGAGGGGGGAGGAGAAAGCGATGAAGAGACGAAAGCTTTAGAAAAGCTTTAGACTCACAAAGTGGGGTTTTTTTTCTAAAGACCGCAGGGGAGTCAGCTTTGTGCCTGTAAAATTCAATTTACCTTTTCACAGATGGGCTGTACTGCAGCTGGTATTGAGGTGCACAACTCGTAAACTGCTCTGAATGTGTGTGTGTGTGTGTGTGCTCCTCGTATTGCATGTGCATTAGTGAATATCCATGTGTGTGTGTGTGTGTGTGCACATGTGCAGGTGTTTGTGTGTTCATGTGTGTGAGCAAAGCAGCAGTGTAAGCCACCCTGGTGTGAACCTGGGCTTTCTCTCGGAGCGCCGTCTCGCTCCGGTCGCTTCTCTGCATCACATTACTTCTCCACCTCCACCCACCCAGCAGCACAGAGAGAACGGGAGGGAAAGAAAAACATTACAAACAAAAACAAGACGAAAAAAAACATCAAAGACAGCCTGTGAGAGCAACTTAAATTGCTGGGATATGAGTTCTTTGTTGACTCGAGGGAGAACAGTCAATACTGTGCAGTTTGGGGGAGGTGGCTCTGTTGTTAACATCCATCCCTGTGTCTCCTGGGTGTGGGGCTGCACTTTAACAAACACTATGTAAGTGATAATAATATGCTATGTCAGCGGAACATCCGGTTCCACTTTGTATGCGACCCGAGTTCTTTCAAGTGACGCTCTGCAGTGACATTTCCTCACAAAATCAATTCCTCTCAGCCAGCCAGACAGCTTGCTTGGCCGCAGAAAACATCTGAAGATTACATGCTTGTTTGCACTGGTAACTCTGCTAGTAAAACTAGTGACAAGATAGGACAAGGAACACTTGTAGATAATGTTTTATTAGATATTGAGTGCATATGCTCTGTAGCGCTGATGTTACAGAGCATATGCACAACCCTAAAATGCTACAGAGCTGGTTAACTGACAATGTTGGAAAAGCCATAGAAAGTAATTTTTCACATTATCTACACAGAAAAAAAACAAACATGCATGTTCAACTGCAGTGCTTATTTTTATTGTGTTTATGTGATGTTTGTATTTTGTGCCACATCTTTGTACACAGCAAATTCAAAAGTGTTAAATGTTTTGGTGTTAGTAGTCTTAGAGTTAATTTTACTCTAAGTAGAGTCACATTCTTTTAATGTAACTCTGAGGTGTAAAATGATAGTAGTTAAAATCGAGTGTTAAAAATGAGTGTTTCTCTGTCAAATCTGGAGGTGTTACAATGGAAACATTAACTCTTGACCTCTTAACTCTGAACTCCTAGAGGGGCTATGACACTAATAGAGTAAATTCACAGACTCCGCCCCCAGCACCATAGGCTCCAATCAAAGCTGAAGTGAAGCCGTTTCAGAACATTTTGCTCTACATATTTGAGTTGTTTGCCATGGTTGGTAAGTCATTTTTTCAAAGATTGTTTCAATTATTATTATGAGCTTTTACTTCTGTGGCTCTTTGGAGTTGAGACAAAGCTGTGTGAAAGGCATTAGCCATGTTGCTCGGTGATAGCATAATATTCTGTTTTAGCTAGCTGAAAGGTATTGTTTGCAGGCAAATATCACAACCTTGAAAAAAGCTTGCATGTGAATTTTCAGTCACATTTTTGGTCAAATACACCTAAAACAATGTCTAGAATGTGAAATGTTGGTATAATGGTGCTACTTGAAGCCTGAAAAGGATCTCCCATAAAAACAAAAACAAAAAAACCGAGCAAACAGCAGTAGCTGACATCCTACGTGGGTTACTGACCTGGTAGCCTGGCTGCCCCTGGGTGGGTCCGGGATGGGCGTGAGGTTCTGGGGTGCTCCGTCTCTGGGCTGGGACCCGGACCGGGCCTCGGGGGCTTGGGTCCTGGTTGGTGTGTTGCCGGGGTTGTGGGCGGGTGGGTGCATGGGGGCCCAGCCCTGGAACAGGGTGCCGCCGGTGCATCGAGCCACCTGGGGGGCTCTTCAACTGGTGGGGAAGATTGTCACATCTTGCAGGAGCTTTCCTCTCCTCAGGAGCTCCCTCTGCAGGAGGGGGAGATACAGGAGAGGTGGAGGAAGATCTCAGCATGGGTGTTTATTGTCTTATGTAGTCTGGAAGATGAGTGGATGGTGGGGTGGGTGCAGTTTTCTCTGTGGTGGGGTTGGGTGGACTGTCCCGGGCTCTGTGGGGCCGGGAGGCGCTGCTGCACTGGGCCCCGGTCTGGATGGGCCTGGGCCCCCTTTCCCTGGCGGGTCGCGGAGTATGGGGGTGCCTACTGGGGTCAGCGGGGGAGCTGGCCCCAGGGAGGGGTCACTTGCCCCTCCCTTCCTTCCCTCCCCATCTCCAGCTGCCTCCCTCTTCCCGCTCCACCACAACCACCCACACATGCAGGACCTTGGAGTAGGGGTATGTCACCAGGGTGCAGAGGAGGCTACCTCCCCCCCCCCCCCCCCCCCCCCCCCCGTCCCCTTCTGGCTGCCTCTGCCTCAATTTTATCCCACAACTTAGACATTCACATTACTCACACTCTCATTACACATACATATAGGATCTTGGGGGTGGGCACGATACACGGAATCCAAAGTACCATCAGGGTGTACACCCCACCCCTGGCGTCGTTGCCCACCTCTCAATTTTAAATACACGTAGACATTGAGGGCTAGCAGGAGGGACCATGCGCTTACCTGCTGCTCTCTGGCAGGTAGCTCCATGCCCTCCTGGGTTTTAAATGCACCTTAGAACACACATGCATCAACACTACAATGAGCGGGTGGAGGGAGGTTTGGAGTCTTCTCTCACCCCCATTCTCTGCGACCTGCTGGAGCGGGGGGGGCTAAGAGGAGGAGTTGGCCGTCCGACTGCGGTCTGGAGTGTGGGGCCTTCCTGCTGCTGCGGAGTCGGGGCGGTCTGCCTCCCCCCACCGCAGGGAAAAGGGTAACACCACCTGGGTCTGGGTGCAGTTCCCCCCTCCAGGGGCAAGGGTACCTAGACCCGGTTCGTAGAGTACGCTTGGGGAGTGTGATTGTGTGTACAGCGTCTCTTTATGTCTGTCTCCACGTTGGTTGAGTGTGGAGTAAGTGCATATGAGAGCATGAGGGTGGGAATGGATGTTTGTATATGTGTGTGCCTGTATTTCTGTGTTTATATGTCAGGTTGGGTGTCAGGCGCCACCTCTCTGGGGACATCTCAGGCCCTCCAAGGTTTGGAGTCCTATCTCCCCCTACCACCACTTCCCCTGCCAGTGGCGGACTCCCTCAGACATCGGTGCGTTGGTGGTTCTTTGTGTCCGGGGATGGGCGTCGAGGTACACACCGGCTCACTCCTTGGCAGCCGCTTATCGGGGCCTGGAGCCTGGGGCTTGCTCGGGCCACTTCGGAGGTGGGGTGCCCTCGGCCTCTCGGCCTGGGGCTCGGTCACTCAGGCACGGCTGGCTGCTGGCGGAGCTCACGGGCGCGTCACTGCAACTCCCCCTGGCTTCTGCTCCGCGGCTGCTGAGTGAGCCCTCATCTGGGACTCTCCTCAGCTCTTTCTGGGACAGTGGCGCAGCTGCCCCTCTGTTGGTCTTCCTTGGTCTCTTGTGTTCTGGGGGCCTCTGGATGTCTGGAGTTTTGATCTCCTCCATACCTGCTTCATGCCCTGGAGGACGGGGCTGTGGCCCCCCCACACCCTCTAGCAGATCATTACATGAAGGAACCTTTTAAAAACAAGCGCGTCCATGCTCACAGGTGTACACACGGGTGATCACACCCACAAACTACACCCTTTTTGGCTCGTACCTCAAAGCACACTGTGTTCTGTTGATCTTATGTGCCGCACAATAATGTTTAATATTTAGTATTTACTGTCATATTCCCATATATCATTGTGATGTTGTTTATTCTATTACTCTTGTTCTCTTCTGCTTGTTTTCTTTTTTCTTTCTCAGCAGGTGATCCAGGTGATTGATATATGCATTTTTTTTCTGCCCATTCTGTTGGTTTTTGTCTTTTGCCCTTCTCCCCCGTCCCTCTTCTCAGCTGTTTCTCTTTCCCTCTTTCTTTCTCCCCTTCTTTCCCCCAGTCAAGTCTGTCCCGTATTCAGTAAGTGAAAATAAAATAAACAATAAAAGGTGAATCAAATGGACCATTACGGCAAGGCTGGGATGGTCAATTTGGTAAAGTAAATCCGTTGGGCATCTTTCTTTGCCTTTAGACAACAATTCTGATGGCAAAAGAGCCAAACGGGACAGGCAAAAAAAAAAAAAAAAAAGTAGCAGACGTCCTGACTGGATTCTACGTTAGCATAGATCCCTCCAGAGTTTTGTGCACACGGTTTAGGTAAAAATGAAAAAGGTTGAGGTTTTACATTTACATTTCAGTATTACCTGTTGTCTGTGTCCTTGTCTTTTGGGAAAATACTTTACACAAGTAATGGCTCAAAGAGGATTTTTTTTTCTGTGCTGCAATTGTTTACTGGATTATTTGTGCCATTAATTAGTGTCAACTAATTTTTTTTCAATCTCCACACAGGATATGCTTGTGAGGTTTGAATGTGGGGGAGAGAAGAAGTGCGTTGAAGTTCCACAAAGGGATGAATGAAGGACATGCATATTGTATTGAAGAAATAAGTGATGAGAATGCTGTTATTTGCATTTACCATGTCAGACCTTTTGATAAACAAAATTCTAATGAAAGTGAGAACATGTATACTGTTACTACGGTGGCCCCTAGAGACAAAGCACGTACAAACTCCAAAACACATGCAAATTCCAAAACACATGCAAACTCCAAAACACATGCAAATTCCAAAACTCGTACAAATTCCAAAACACTTGCAAACTAAAAAACACTTGCAAATTCCAAAACACTTGCAAACTCCAAAACACTTGCAAAACCCAAAACACTTGCAAACTAAAAAACACATGCAAATTCCAAAACAGGTACAAATTCCAAAACACTTGCAAACTAAAAAACACTTGCAAATTCCAAAACACTTGCAAACTCCAAAACACATGCAAATTCCAAAACAGGTACAAATTCCAAAACACGTACAAATTCCAAAACACGTACAAATTCCAAAACACTTGCAAAATCTAAAACGCTTGCAAACTAAAAAACACATGCAAATTCCAAAACACGTACAAATTCCAAAACACGTACAAATTCCAAAACACGTACAAATTCCAAAACACTTGCAAACTCAAAAACACATGCAAATTCCAAAACACAACGGAAGTGCTCCAGGACGCTAGGGGCAGTGTTGAGCTCGATTTGCAAAATAAACGGCAAGTTTGTCTGTATGGGACGGTCTAGTCTCCGTCGCGCTTCCCAGGTTGCCTAGCAACCATGATACTAACCGCTGAAAACGTGTCATACAACTTGGTTTGACAGAAATGAGGGAGAACATATTTTGTTCATTTGTTTGTTTGTTTCTACAAGAGCTTTGTGTGATTTGATAAGTATCTGAGGCTGAGACCACAGGACAGTAAAACATGATTTTTGGGCTTCATTTCTGTACTGAACAGTTATTTCAAGATTAATTAGTAAATAAGAATTAGCTGATGTTGTTCATGAGACTAAAGTCATATCACTTTGGTAATGTAAATATAATATGGCCAATATTATAGTTATTATATTAATCATTATTAGCTATTACAGCAGTGAACATGAACTCTGTGTCAAATACTGAGCTTCAGTACAGATTCAAGTTGCAGTTATTTATATGTCTTATCACCTTAAATCTTCACTCAAAGACAAGTATCTTTGACAGTGCATATATAGGTGTATCATATACTGTATAAGAGACAAATGTTGTTCCTTCATGTTGGCATTACTAAATTTGGCTCATTGCTTACATATATTTATAAAAAGAAAATGTACAAGCTGTGATAACTGTTTCTGAAAAATGAAGAGTAGACCGATATATGAAATATTCCTTTATTGGGTGAGAAAATCAGACCATGTCATAACTGCTTTAAGTCATACAGAATAGATATCAGAGCCTTAAACAGGCTGACTTCTGCTAAATGGGTCAAACTGGGCAGAAAGTCTACAAACACATAACATCCTTATAGAATAGGATGTAACACTATAGATCAACTTACCTCAGAATATATAAAGCATATAAGCAATTACAGCAATATGATGCAACAAACACAGCAGTACTACTGATCCAAAATACTCAAAGCTTCACAGAACTGAAACAAACATTTATTTTTAGTTCCATTCTGCTGCTGATACACACTTTAGGTTTCTGAATATTAAACTTGTTGCTGCCTTTCATAGTGCGTAACTTGAAGGCCCTGAGTACTTTCTCCCACACTGGAAACACTGGAATGATAAAATTATTTGAACATTACCTAATAAGACTGATTCAGGACAGACAATTAGTTATGTTAAACTTTTCTAGCAGTCCTTCACAAACAGGGAACAGTCTGTCTATTCTCTCCATCTGTCAGCTGCTGCTGGCTCTTCCTCCTCCTCTTCCTCACACACTGCTGAGTTTGTCCTGGTGGATCATCAGGGGTGCAAAGCCTCACAGATGATGTGCAGCAGTGGGTCCCTCAGTCTGTCCTCACTCTGGACACTTGCAGTTGTCACACATGGAAATCAAATGTGTGATAAGCTGCAGGATTCAAACACAAGTGTGACTTATAAATACATGTTCATACTTTTATTCCACAATCAGAGAGAAAGAAACAGAGAGCGAGTGCAGGACAGACAGACAGGTGACAGTCTCAGGTGTACACACTGCTACAAAACAGCACAAAAGAAGGAGGATTTAGTGTTTGTGTTATTACGAAACAAGAGGAGTTCCCAGATGGTGCAGTGGACACATGTGTGACCCCCTTGATTAAAGCATCTTTCTTTCAGCTTAACGAGTGAACCGTCAGCTCGTTCAAACACACGTTAAAGTCCGTTTGGCTCGACACCACCGAACAGAGGCAGCAATATAACATAGCTAACATTAACAGTGCAGTGAATCCTGCTTGTGCCGTGATATTCAGGACTGCAAACCGAGCAGCATCACTGACTTTCAGCTTGTTGTGTTTGTGGATATATGACTGACTTTAATTATCCACAAAATTATCACAATCTCTGTAAGATTAAGGTCGACTATATATATATATTTTAAAGTAAAGGCTTTAAAACCAAGTTAATTCTGAGAGTACAGACATGACTAATGTCACATAACTTTCCCGACATGTGGCCAACAATAATGGTTTAATGTTCTTCATTAAAAAAAATATTTGCGCATAAATAAGTGACATAATATTCAGTACTTACTTCTGAAAGTTTACTTTTCCTACGCTCCGCTTCCACCGTTTTTTTTCGGCAAAATTATCCACACCACCACCGCACTATGAAGTCTGGGATATGTTGGGCCATGAAGGCTACACCGACCCATCCTTAAAATTCAGGGAAATTATGGACGCATTTGAGGGCCGCATTTCGAGCAGCCTTTGAATTGGGAAAGCCTTCTCTTGTCGCTGTGACGTAATCGGCCTTAAAATTCGGCCTCTAAGGCTGCAAACCCCAAATCCGGTCATTGGTACTTCCTGGCTTGTGTAGTTACTAGGTAACAAAAGCTCAACACTGCCCCTAGCGTCCTGGAGCACTTCCGTTGTGTTTTGGAATTTGCATGTGTTTTTTAGTTTGCAAGTGTTTTGGAGTTTGTACGTGTTTTGGAGTTTGCATGTGTTTTGGAGTTTGCATGTGTTTTGGATTTTGTACGTGTTTTGGAGTTTGCATGTGTTTTTTAGTTTGCAAGTGTTTTGGAGTTTGTACGTGTTTTGGAGTTTGCATGTGTTTTGGAGTTTGCAAGTGTTTTGGATTTTGTACGTGTTTTGGAGTTTGCATGTGTTTTTTAGTTTGCAAGTGTTTTGGAGTTTGTACGTGTTTTGGAGTTTGCATGTGTTTTGGAATTTGCATGTGTTTTGGAGTTTGCATGTGTTTTGGAATTTGTACGTGCTTTGTCTCTAGGGGCCACCGTAGGTGTGGACCCATATAGACACTTTAATAGTGTTGAAATCAAATCTGACAGTGTTAATTTGGACATGCTGGATTTGCTGTGTACCGGCCAAAAACAGCCCTCTTTCTTCCAGTGTGGAATGTGTCTCCTTACCCACACCGGCAGCATGCAGGTCCACTGTTCTGAGTTTCCAAGGTCCACAGCTTTCCACAGGAATTGCATGTTGGCTTTTAGAGATGATGACGACGATGGCCATATGACAGACATACTTTAGCAATAACCATAATGTTGTTGCACTGGCCCACACAGCAATTATTACTGCCCTCTATTTAAGCCTGAACTTGCAGGGTAACTCCATTATTCTGTGTTATTTTGCTGTGTTCAGAAAAACAACCAGATAACGCACAATGAAGAAGTTATCCACTGTCTCCACCACCTTCCAGAGATTCTGGGAGGCACGCAAAACAGCATATGCCTAATGTGTGTGGATGAATAAGGTTTTCTTTACATGTCATGTGCAACTATCTCATCACGAGATTTAGATTTGGTTCTTTGTGAGTCATGTGAGTCACCAGACTCAATCAGCACCACTAATAGAAAAAAAACAAGTAGAAATAAGACTCAATGATGCTGGTGATTACTAAAATTACTACAACAACTCTTTTCAATTAGCTTGTGAATGTTTGTTATATTGTCCAGGGGACAGGTATCATTCTGCACATCCACCTTTGATCTATGTGCTCTACTTTATTTCATTCTTCAATCAACTTCATCATTTTACAGTTGAGTGTGAAGCTGCAGATGACGAGAATAAGAACCTCCAAATACGAGGCCCGAGTTCTTGGGCGCAAAAGGCTGCTATGCCCACTCCGGGTTGGGAATGGGTTGTTGGCTCAAGTGGAGGAGTTCAAGAATCTTGGGCTCTTGTGAGGAAAAACGAAGGGAGGTGTTGGCTACAGTGAGGAATATAAAGGGTTCCTACCCTCACCACAAGCTGTGGGTAGTGACCAAAAAAATTACACTGCAGATACAAGTGGCAGAAATTAGCTTCCCCAGAAAAGGAGTTGGGGTTCACCCTTAGAGATAGGGTAAAGAACTCTACTCTATCAGAGTAGAGCTGCTGTTCTTCCACATCAGAAGAAGCCTGTTGAAGTTACTCAGGCATTTGTCCTAGATGCTTCTTGGACATGTCCCAGGTGAGGTGTTTCAGGCATGTTCAACTGGATTACTTGGGGATGTCCTGGTGTCCAGAAGGAGCTACAAGAGGAAAACAGAGTCCTGGGCATCTCTCCTTACACTGCTGCCCCTTAAACCCAGAGTGGACAAACAGCAGAAAATGGATGGATGGATGGATGGATGGGTGGGTGGGTGTCCACTACTGTAACAGAATGTATGTGACAGAAAAAAATAAGGAAAAGCATGAAAAAAGTAACAAAATAACTGCTTGCATTGTATAAGTATTTGCGTTACTTGTTACAACAATAAAGTAACATTATTCTAATGAGTTTCTTTGTAGAGATTTAGCCAAAACAACATGACTGTAGTTTCTTTGTTTCTGAATGAAAACTGAAAACTTTTCAATAATTTCTTCTTCTTTTTTTTGTCCAGTTTACTCAAAGAAAAAAAAAATGGAGAAAACTGAATAAGTAAATTAAACTAAACAGGAAAAGTGCAGGAAAGAAGCAAGAAGAGAGAGTGGAGTAGAAGAAATGTGAGGACGTAGGTGTGAAGAAGATGAAGCAGCGATGAGAGAGAGAGCGAGAGAGAGAGCTTGTATGTGACTGTGATGGCTCTGTCAGGTTCTGTTAGCGTGATTGAACCTTCAGTGTAGCTCCTGGTTTATGTTTGTGCGTTCATGTGAGTCCATATCTGTGTGTTTACGTGCACCTGCCACACTCCACACTTCATACAGAGTTTTTAATGAGGAGGAAAATTCTCTCCTCGGCAACCCGAAGTCTCTGCAAAGTCAGGGATGAAAAGTGAGAGAGAAACGGTTGTCTTCATAGAACAATTACAGTGACACTCCCCCTCTTTCTCCAGTAGTAAAGACACTGTGCAGCTCTGCACCAGCCACAGCAAATGCTTTGACATTTCAGAAGCCCGAAACTGGAGCAACAAAAAAAGTAGCTTTCTTTGTCAACAGAGCAAACGTCAGAGTTGAAAGGGAGATACAAGAGCGGTGGGGAATTTATTCCCTCTTTGTCTGTCAGTCTGCGTCTCTGTCTGTAAGTCTACATGTCTGTCGCACACATATTATCTCTATTTGTATGCTTTGCTGTTGTATGCATGCAGTAACTCCCCATATTTATATTTATTGCCTAAGGTTTAACCATATTAAATAATTCACACATATTCAGGTAAACACATTTGAATAATGCATCTATGACAATCATTTTAATTGTATGTGAAGGTAAAGGCTTAACGTTATGTTTATGTATTTCAGTTTGGGTTGGGTTTTTTTTTTTTTACATCAGTGATGTACATATTATGCCCAACACCATGAGCCATGAACACAGCAGCAGAAGACACTCGTGGTGTCAGCAAAGAACAGGAAACTGAGGCTACAGCTCACACAGGCTCAATAAAGTGGAAAAAAGTGGCCTGTTCTGATTAGTGTTGATTTCTGCAGTAACACTTTATAATACGGCCCATGACTAAGTGCATGAATTGCAATGCGTTATATTTAAAATTATAATGTAATTATCTTTACAGATAAATACTTAAGTTAAATTTAATATATTTAATATTATATAAAGATGTTAAAAGTCAAGTTTAAGCTACTTGATAATAAGGCCCTGAAAAGTACAGAACTTTTAGGATGTAAAATATGGAAATATTCTTTGTTTTCCTGTAAAAATTACTGTAATATTACTCAATACTTAACTGTACTTACAGTTTAATTATTCCTTTGTTTCCTGTAAAAACCTTGTTACCCTGTAATTCTGGTGTACCTACCTTTAAGTACTTGTAAGTATATTTACATTATAATTTCAAATAAAAAACATTGAAATTCCATTTAATTAGAGGGTATTATGCCCTTAGTCATGGGTCATATTATAAAGTGTTACCCATTATTCAGATGGTACGGTCAGAATTTGCTGTAAACAACATGAAACAGAGCATTCTCATTCCTAACACGTAACATGGCAACAATTTGCCATGTCCCGAGGCATCTCATAGTAACGCGAAAGATAACCTTCCGTGTCCCTATGATACGCTTCGGATTGTGAAGGGAATCCAATAGAATAACGCTCCATGACACATACATATAGGGCCTTGAGGGTGGGCACGTTAACGGCGTCCAGTGGACCGTGTGTGTATTCAACCCCACCTCTGGCGCCGGTGCCCACCTCTCAATTTTAAATCCATGTAGACACTGAGGGTTCTCGGGAGGGGCCGTGCTAACACCTGCTGCTCTCTGGCAGCAGCACCATGCTCTCCCGTGTTTTAAATGCACCTTAGCACAACACGCAGCAACACTACACATGAGCAAGAGGAGGGAGGTTTGGGGTCTTCACACACCCCTGTTCTCTGCTGGCCATTGGGGCGGGGGGGCTGGAAGGAGGTGTTGGCTGTCCAATTGGGATCTGGGATGCGGGGCCTCCCTGCTGCTGCGGAGCCTGGGGCGGTCTGCTTGCCTCCACCCCGGGGGAAGGGTAACATCTCCTGGGTCTAGGTGCCGTTTCCCCCTCCAGGGCGAGGGTACCTGGACCTGGGGTATAGAGTATGTTTGGGGAGTGTGATTGTGTGTACAGTGTCCATTTATGTCTATCCCTACGTTGGGTGAGTGCTGAGTATTTGTATATGTGTGCATGAGGGTGGGAATGCATGTTTGTGTCTGTGTGTGCCTGTTTGTCTGTGTCTGTATGTCAGGTCGGGTCTTACACTCCACCTCTCTGGGAACTCCCAGGCCCTCCAAAGGCCTGTCTCCCCTCACCACACTCCCTGCCAGTAAATGATGCCCTCAGGGGTGCCTTGGTGGCTCTTGGTGTCCGGGGCTGGGCGCTCAGGTATGTACCAGCTCACCCACGGTGACTACTTGGCGGGGCCTAGCGCCTGTTGCTCGGTCAGGCCCGGTGGCGCCTGTGTCCGGCAGCCTCGCCTCTGTCAGTGCGCCCCAGGGCAGCTGTGGCTACAATGTAGCTTGCCATTGCCAGTGTGTGAATGTGTGTGTGAATGGGTGAATGACTGAATGTAGTGTAAAGCGCTTTGGGGTCCTATGGACTAGAAAAGCGCTATACAAATGCAGGCCATTTACCATTTACCATCTTCCAGGGCGTAGGGGGCCCTCGGGCCTCCGGCCTCTGGGCCTGCGGCTCGGTTCACTCTGGCACAGCTGGCTGCCGGCAGAGCCGGTGGGCACACCACTGCAGCCCCCTCTGGCTTCTGCTTCGTGGCTTCTGGGTGACCCCTCATCTGGGGCTCTCCTCAGTTCTCCCCAGGAGGGTGGCATGGATGCCCCTCCGGTGGTCCTCCTTGGGGTCTCGCACTCTGGGGCCTCTGGATGTCTGGGTCCTGGATCTCGTCCATGCCTGCTTCATAAACTACACCTCTGTTGGCTGATATTTCCAAGCATATTGTGCGCTGTTGGTCCTGCTTGCTACACAACAACATTCAATATTTAGTATTTACTGCTGTTTACACTTAGCTAGATTAACGTGATGGTGTTGTGTTCAGTATGTTGCTCTGGTTTTTTTTGCCTGTTTTCTCTTCTTTTTCTCTCAACAGGTGATCCAGGAGGTTTTTTCTCTCTCTCTTTCTCTTTTTAAGTGCCCTCTCTCACTGTCCCTCTTCCCTTCTGTTTTTCTTTTCCTTCATCTTTCTTTCTCCCTTTCCTATCCCTCAGTCATGTCTGTCCCATCTGTAACCAGTGGCGTGTCCAGCGGGGTGGCCTGGGGGGGCACAGGCCACCCCCCCAACCAGACTGGCCACCCCAGGTGCCACCCCAAAGGCAAAACAATAAAATTCAATCAAATATCAAATGTCCGATTATGTTTTCACGGTGAAGCTGAGATATCCGAGTGTAAGTGAATGCAGCATCGGCTTCTGCGCTACGTGCATCACGTTAGCAAAGGTAGGAGAGCCAAGCACGAAAGACGGCACTGCAGGAAACAATTTTTCGGTGAAAGAAAATGAGGACAGAATAAATGTCCCGGTAAGTAATATTAAGTTTGTTGAGTTTAGTAAACTTCGGTGAAATTAGAATACCAAGGAAAAAATAACACTTAAAGAATTATTGCAGCCGTCGAATATTTCAGACAGTATGCTACTGAGGGCAGCTAACATAAGAGTTATGAGTTATAAGATGTAATCTAAGTCGTAACATTGCTGTATGGAGCTGCAGATTTGGTTGCAGGTTAACATAGCTGGACTGGCCATCGGGCATACCGGGGATATGCCCGGTGACTTATTTTTATTTTTTTTTTGTAATGGCATGAACAATAAGAGGTGGTGGATTGGCCAGATGCAGGTCGATGTGTAAAAATAACTCAGTTGTTTGGTGGTGGCTATGGCGGAGCTTCCACAGAGGCCAGCAGGTGGATGAGGGAAGGGGAGGCAGGAGGAGAGACCCGAGGCAGCCGCCAGTCCGAGTGTCAGGTGAACTGAACTCCAGGTAAGAAGTTATGACCTGCAGTCTATCTGGGTCAGATATAAACCAAGTTTAGGTGGAGTTTATTTTCGTTGTGCTGACTTTTTACCGTCAGTTACAATAACTCGTACTGCGATCTAGCCAGCTTGACGGAGTTTTTATACAGCTGGGTGGGTGCTATGATGTTACTGATAGTGAACTTTATTTTATTCATAAGGTTAGTTAGTAGAGTTGCCAACGGCTCCTTAAAAAATGGAATGGTCCCTCATTCAGAGAAAATATTACACGTTTCATATTGAGCTGAGAAGAGACGCAGTTTGTCCCGGACTTTCGCTATAATGAAAAAAAGACACAAAGGAGTTATTCTGTCGTTATGCTGCACAGCTGCCTCTTCTTCTCTCATTCTCTCCCCCTGCCTCCCCTGTTGCTACTTCAATCATTAAACTGATCAATGATCAGCTGATCGGCTTTTCTCTCTTGTTTATTTATCGCCCACTTTGCGCCAGAAAGAGGAAACCAGCGGATGTCGCTCTAAACAACAGCAGCACGTTTAAGCTTGATCAGCTGTTGTTAGAATTTATTTAATATTAATTTCTAGTATCAGCTGATGTTTGCTGGAGCCACAGCTGTAAAGCTGCTGGTCATGATATCGGTTTGGTTATGTGATGAGAGGGAAACATGAAGATGAAACCAGGAGATGTCCTTACTGAATCATCAGAGCTGAACAGGTGATGGAGAAACAGGTTTACCTTTTAGGTGACATGGATGAGTTGAAGGGAAGTTATGAACTGTTTCTGAGAGACAAATAACACCAGGATCCTTTTTTAAGCAGCTGACAGCTGGTAACTCTAAATCTTACAACCAAAGTTTTTATCTGACGTAAAATGTATAGAAATCATACATATACCAACAAGACTGTACATCACTGTCACAACAGCATTTGTTTTCATTCAAAGGCTTTATGGCTTTACTACCTGGTGGGTCGGTCTGTAGTCAAAATGCCCGATTTTCTGTCCCGGTCCAGCCCTGCAGGTTAATACTGGCAGTGTCACCATGCCAGCTGACTGTATTTTATCATCAGCCAGTGTTGTTCTTTATCAATATTACCAAAGTTTACGATAAGGCAGCATAGAAAGTATTTACTTGCTTTCAGGTTTTATTCAAATGTTAGTCTTTTCATTTGTTTCTCCACTTTTTTCCTGTTTCAAAATCAAACACCAGTTTGTGAGAAGATTATCTTCTTTTTTTAACAGGCAGATAAAGTTTTACATTGGAATTGGCTAATTTGTCAATTGTTTGTTACAAATGTTCATATTTTAATATTAAAAATGTTTTTGCCCAAAACATATGTGCACTATATGTCAGTAAAAATACTATGCAAATATTGCTGTCCTTGAATGCTGAGTAAACACTGACAAAGCACTGATTGTATCTCTTGTACTTTATCAACGCAGTATCTAAAAACTTTGCACCGTAGTGGTTAAAATCTCATTCCAATAAGAGTTAAAAGCGCATTCAGTTATTAGGTTTACAGGATTATTGAATTATGGTTAACGGTTGGTAGAATTTATTTTTAAACATTATCTGCCAATTACATCTGCCACCTCTCTCCAAATCTGTGCCCCTACCTGGCCCCCCCAACAAAAATTTTCTAGACACGCCACTGTCTGTAACAACTGAAAATAAAATAAAATAAATAATAACAACAAAGGTCGATCAAATGGACCAATACGGCAAGGCCGTGATGATCCATTTGGCAAAGTAAATCCATTGGGTATCCTTGTTGGTCCTCAGACAACAATTCTGACGGCTAAAGAACCAAATGGGACAGGCAAAAAAAAAAAAGAAAAAAGAATGACGCTCCAGGCGGTAACACACACTCCAGCCGTGTATTCCAGCCCTAACCATTCCAAATGGTTCCAATGTTTCCAAAGGCGTAACATACAGACGGGTTGGGTGGCCGAAAGCATAACATACCAATGATTTGTCACATAGCGTCGGTACGTTACGTTCTGGGATGAGAACGTGTTGCATGAAAGTGTCGATCCATCCTGACTTGTATCAACTCTTTAGACTGGTGTTGTCGGTGTAATAATGTGGGGTTTTTTGTTGTTGGTACACTTGTTAGTTCCAGCTAAGCATCATTTAAATGCCACGGCCGACCTGAGTATTGTTGCTGACCAGGTCCATTTGGTACACACACCATCTGATGGCTGCGTTCAGCAGGGGAATGGATCATTGCTTGTTTTCCAGTTTCCAGTATTAGTTAACTCTCTTGTGGTTACCTTCTGAGATGACTTGCCTATCTCGTCCTCACTGTTTCCACCTCAGTGTACATCGAGTCCTGTCTCATCTCTGTCTTAGTTGGATTTCCTGCATTGTGTTTCTGACCTTTTTCTCGAATGCCTACCTCTCTGCACCTTTTTGTTGTATCACTCTTTTGGAATGTATTGAATGGCTTTTTAAATTCAGTTTACTTTTTGATCATTTATTGTGATTTTGCTCTACTTTTGTATGAAGTCCTGTATAAACCTCAGTATATCCCTTTTATATTTTACAGAATTGCTTTTAAAACATATCAAGTCAGTCAGAAACTATGACTCACTATAGAGGAGAAAATGATCAATAAGAAATGGTCAATTATTCTCCCCCATGTTCTTCTTTGGTATAAATGCTCTATCCTTATATAGGGCGACCATGGTTCAGGGGGTTGGGAAGTGGGGCTGGGTATTGTCACTGATTTCTAGAATAGATTCAATTCCGATTCACAAGGTCCCGAATCAAATCTATTCGATTCGATTTGAATCGGGGAAATTTTGCCTCAGTCAGAAATATTATAATTCTGATCACGTATCAGTACATTTCCATATTTTTATATCTATACAAAGAAAGCTGACACTTGCGAGACTTTATCAAAGGTGTAAGCACAACAGCAGATGCCTTTGTGTCAAAGTAGCTGAGGATAAAACACAGAAAAACATGAAGGTGATTTTCCTGGCCTGGGATTTTATAGCAGATAACCTTAAAAATATTCTGCAGTAGATCAAAAATGAAAGAAAGTCATTAATCAACATATGAATATTACCTGATGCTGCTGAAGTGAAGCAGAGCAAAGTTACAGGGGTTTTATTACAGACACAACTAAGCGTTTTGCAATTTTGCATAATTTTAAAAAGTTTACATTTGTTCAGAAGCCTACTGAACAGCAGAAATGAGGCTTTCTTTTCAGAAGTAAGTAAAAGAAAAACACAGCGGCCAACAGCGCTGTAAACAAGGAAACTGTTCTTGAAGTACACTGAGAAAGAGAGAGAGAGAGAGAGCTGTGCATGAAGTGTGATTTTATCGTGGTGGAAGCAAAACAGCAAAACTAAGAGTGAACTCATGACGATGTTTACGTGAAGCGTAGTTTGGATCTTCTTTTGCTGCTGGTTCAATCAATATTGTTTAGAGAGAGATAAAACCTGCAGCTTCAGAATCAGCGCAAAAAGGGCGTAAACACAAAGCAAGCCATCAGTGAGCTGTTGGCTTTAAGCCCCGACCGTGTCCGTGCTGTCGGGTGAGAAAGCCACATCTCACTGATTCTGAAACGCGGGTCCATGCTTTGTGTTTACGTCTTTGTGCAGAAGCCGTGTTCCTGCTCTCATTTACTGTTTTAAATGTTTGGTGGTTGTTGAAATTTTGTGAGGTTTAATTTGAGATTCTGGATTAATCGATTCAGGATTTTAATGAATCGATTTTACGTTATCCAAGCTAGAATCAATTTTAATTGATAAATCGATAATCAATACCCACCCCTATTGGGAAGCTCATCTTGTAACCGGAAGGTTGCTGGTTTGATCCCCTGCTCTGTCTGTCTTGGTCGTTGTGTCTTTGGGCAAGACACTTCACCTGCCGCCTACTAGTGTTGGCCAGAGGGGCCGATGGCGCGACATGGCAGCCTCGCCTCTGTCAGTCTGTCCCAGGGCAGCTGTGGCTACAACTGTAGCTGCCTCCACCAGTGTGTGAATGTGAGAGTGACTGAATAGTGGAATTGTAAAGCACTTTGAGGGCCTCGAAAAGCGCTATATAAATGCAATCCATTATTATTATTATTACTTTGCAGGCCCAGCTGTTTCAGTGCTGATGTTGTGACACTTAGCACTCTCGGATCACTCGGGTGTAATAAAACAAAATGACCAAATAAATGATGCTGTACAAGTTACATGACTTAAATGGCATTAGTCACCAAAGAGATCGCAGTCAGTTGTTGTCAAAGTGACTTTTGTGCATCAAGATGAGTTGATTCCCTGTGATAAAGAGATGTGTCTAAGAAAAGATGCGTTGATCAGCACAGATTGATCTGATTGCAGTGTGTTTTTGCAACACTGGTGGACGTGGAGGGCGTCAACCTCTGGCTAATCAGCTGCTCACTGCAACTACTTGCAGTCAGTCTCTACCAGCTAAAAAAGTTCAGTGCTATCACTGGGCAACCACGTATTTCTGTTAATTACAAGGAGGTTGCCACAAGTTGCACACAGAACTTACACACTGGGGTGCTACAAAATTCTTCCTCTAAATCACTTTAAGGCAACATGAGAATCACAAATGAGGACTGCACAGAGGATAATGAAGTAAATATTGGAGTTATGGACCCACAGCGCAGTCATTTGGCGTGTGGAGTGTTTGGCTTCAAAGTATTTGGGTATTTTATTCACCAACTGCCTTTAATGGACCTCCATAAAGAACCTGACGATGTCTGCTGCTTAACAGAATGTGGAACTGACAATGCTCACTTATAGATTATATCTTTGTTCTTTTTTTATGACTGTCCTCACAAGAAAAACAGCAGGTTTGGGAACTTTTACAAATGTGAAAGAATCTGCCATATAGTGCAGGAATTTACAGTAGCAGGTGGTTGAATAACTGACACTGGTGAAAACATGAAGTACGGTGCAGTGAGAGGCTTTGGTTTTTGTTTTGGTTTTTTTTTACTGTTTACAGTTTTAATGGGGAAGAAGCAAAGAGTGAGGAAAACGTTTTCCTCACTCTGGTTATTTATTTTGACCACACAGGTCGGTGGTCAAAAGTACAAAAGAAAAAGTCACTGGTAACTGAAAAGTAACTGAAAGATGGGTTGTTGTCTTCTGGACTCTAGACACGTTGATGTTCAGTTTGGTGAATTAGCAAAGGGGAGGCTGTGGCTGCCGTGTTGGCACAGTTGTCATTTTACACATCCATATTCCTAACTTCTAACCTTGGATAAGTTTGGAAAGGTAGGGTAGTTAAGGTAAGTTGTGTTTCCCTTCTACAGTCTTTTGTTTGTTGTTTGGCTGTGCCCACTCTGATGTTTTCTACCTCTAAAGAGAAATAAACTATTCTGTATGGAACTGAAAACCTGAAGCTTGGAGCAGGGGAGTCACTTTTGTGTCGCGCTTTAGTTTCCCCTAGGCTGTGAAACCAGCATGCACATGAATGAGTTTTTACTTTTATTTGATGGACAGTAAAGATTTTTTAGACAGGAAAGTGATGGAAGACACACAGCAAAGGCCCATGGGTTTGAATCAAACCCAGGTTGCTATATTAAGCCTTGCAGCATATGATTGCCTCCTCAACCAGGTCAGCTAAATTTATACCTGGAAACGTTTTTTTTTAATCCAGTGGATTATAACTGCTGTTTATTTGGGTATTTTGACATGAGCATCTGAGAGAACTGACTCACATGTACGGCAAGCCTCAAGTGGCCATTAGAGGAACTGCAGATCATTAACGTTTCTGTGTTTTCTTCATCTTGTAGCCCTGCAATGTGGTAGTCAATGAACTCCATAGATGTGTTTCAGTCACCACTAACCTTAAAGAAAATATTCAGCACCTTAGCTGCTACATCCTCCAGTACCAGCCCAGCTGGTAGCTACCTATACCCTGGTTGGCGGTCGTTGGTTGGCAAAGGGCATGATGCTTTTCTATAAAACCTGGAGCATCTTTCGAGAGAGCACTGTGCATGAACCAAGACACTGATGTAGGGCAAAGAAAGTGGAGCAGTTAGCTGTAAGATGTTTAAAGAACTGCCGTACACTCATGTAACAGTTCTATATAGCTTTTGCTATGACATGCAACATCTTTCACTTAAAGTAACCACATCTACTAACATATATCATCATCCTAGCAATAGATAAGCCAAGTAAGATGAATGCAGAAGTACAAAAACACATACAGTAGGTTGCAAAAGTGTTTGGGGCTTCTAGAGAAATGAATTAAGGACCAATCAGGAGCCTTGAAGATAGGAAAGCATGCTACTTTGTCAGAAGGGCTACATTTGATTTGGCAAGTTTTTTGCAGCAGATACCCTTCCTGACTCGACCACCAAGGGATTTACGTCTCCTCCTATGATCAAACTGGGGATCTTTTGCTTTTTACACTTTTGCACCTGACTAGACACAAACAGAGAAAAGAAGAATAAATCAAAGCAAGTGCTGCTCGTTTAAATTGGACTTGCAGTCCATTCACCTGTTCCTCAGGCGTATTAGGACCGGGGAGTAGAAAACCTCAGCAGCACTGACATTCTGATGGTGTTACTGGTGGAGCAGAGACACCCAATGGCAGCTTGGAGTACTGCGACTGCCTCAGACATCAGATCGTCACTTTGACACAGATCCGCTGGGTTGAAGTTGAAGTTGTGGTGACTCAGGTAAACAAATATGAAAATAACCATGTCTCTTCTGTATTGATGTAATTAACTTGCTTTTATCCAGCCTCTGATCAACTGTACGTGTTTGTGTGTGTCTATCAAATCCCGAGGCTCTTTGACCGTTATCAGAATTTGGATTCCAGTCCCGCCGTCTCAGTTCTCCGCAGGCTTTGTCAGCCACTTGGGATTTGGAGCAGACAGTGTTGCTACTTAGATATCCAGACATCAGGACAGAGGGTGTTTCCCCTGGGAGATAAGGGAGCTTGATGGGTGACTGTATCACAGCATGGCAGGGGCCCGTTTCCAGCCGAGGATAAGACATTGGACTGCAAATCGTTCTTCATCTGTGAAGCTGAAGGTCAAAAACTAAAGTTGTCTGGAGTCATGGAGGGAGATTTAATCAAAACGTGACTGAAATGCACAAATTGAAGGCTGTTGGTGCACACTGCTCCACACCCTCTTCTTTGACAAAACAAAGACACACTGATTGTATTTGTGTTCATGTTATATCTTAACATATATAGCACATACTGTATATATTTACATAGATATTTATTAGAATACCACCTCATTGAGGCGACTGTTGTGATTTGGCGCTATATAAAGAAAATTGAACTGAATTGAATTGAATTAGCACAGCATAAAATGACTTGGTGATTGCTTTTCTCATTTGCATGATGCAAAGTTTTGAATGTGAGGAGTAATATGAGCTTCATAAAGCAGAGAATTAATTGGAAAACGTTGCACTTAATTCCATCTATTTCCAGCAGGACCAGCATTGCCAGCTGGTGACCCAGACTAAAATACTTTAGCAGCAACTGAACACGATTTAGCCGACACTCCTGGTGCTTAGACAAAGTCAGGGTGTCATCAGAGTCAGGATCTCCTGTTCTCATGTTGCTTTCAGAATACATAAAATTGGTGAACACTTTTTATCTAGCACAATTACCAAACTTGAACTTTATAAGTCTCTATAACCAAATACAGTCGACATAAATAATGATGCAGGACACTTCTTGGAAGAACTGAACATAACTTAGTAACACACAGAATAGAGCTGAACTGTTTGGTGATTAGACTCCGATGACCAATCATGGCAGAACAGAATCTCAACAGTGATGGGATTTGGGATGGAACCCCTGGGAGTCTAGAGGCTGGTGCTGGTGCTGATGAAGATGGAGGTTTGGATGGAGCTCCAAGTGACCAGGGTGTAGCAGAGATGTTGAGGAGGGAGGTTGCATGAATGCGAGTCTGAAAGGCAGAATGAGAGAAGACCAGTGAGATTTAAAGTACACAGGATTGAGGCTGATTGGCTCAAAGAAGATAAGCAAGATGATGATTGGAGCAGAGCAATGATGTCAGCACTGAGGTCGACAGCGTGGGAAAGTGGAAGTGATTGCAAGGAACAGACTAACAGCTGAACAACCAGGAAAGGGGGCTGAGGAGTTATAGATCCTCCTTATTGAACTTAGTCAGAAGCTTCATTATACTAGTTCTGTTTAACAGGGCATTGAACACTAAGCTAAAATGGGGAAGTAGGAAACTAACCTACTAAACACTAGCATTTTAGGGCTCTATTTAAATCTGCACACAGCTTTAAGAAGCTTCTGCAATGGTGTCACATTCAGAACTGAAAATAATATCAGTTTTGCATTAAAAATGGCATTCATTGTTCCGCTTTGTTGCAAGCCCAAACTCTGATTCTTTAAAGACACATTCTTTTTTGAATACACGTACATGTGTGCAGAAATCCGATCGTGATTGCCTTTTCTAAACACCAAAACCTCCCTAAGCCCTCAGCCCGGGGACAAAGCTGATATTTGGATTTTATTGTGCTGATTCTCTCAGCTCTGTGCCTGCTAGATTTATTGGGATGTTTCACCACTCGTTACACTGTGGATTCCCACTTCCAAGGACATAAAAAGACAGAGTTGGTAATGATACATCCCTTGTATTGCAGCAAGCTGACAAGAAGGAGATTTCACCCTCTTTCCAGTTCTGATGCAATGCCTTATTCATTACAAGCCTATTGCAGCTGTCAGATGGTCTCTCATTCCTTTTTATTTCTTAGTCCCCTCAGGGTAATGTACATCTGATATCAAGTTAAATTAATTTTTTTTTTCTCATAGGCCGACTGTTTGGCGTGTTGTGGCGATGCCTTTTATGCGTTAAAATGGTAAAGCTCCCTCTGGAAGTAGGTGGGTGCCGATAGAAACTACTCCCCGGCGTTTCCCTCATGCCTGGTGTTGACTTTGGCTCGTTTTTCACTCTTTCATCCTCCCTCTCTGGTACATGGCGTGTCCCCCATTCTTCCACCCTCATCTCTGTTTGTTCTGATAACGAGCATCGAGGCGCACACGGCCTGCCCACAGAGAGAGCGGTGGAGAGAGTGGAGCTGAGAGAGAACGCTCTGTTTTTCATAGGAGACTCCTTGTGTTCCACTTTTGCCGTAATGGCCTATTTGTGTACGGCAATCTCACTCCAACACCTCGCCTCTGATGCCTGGTTTATTTTAAACAATGCAGCGTATGTTTCCCCAGACGTAATTATGCAGGCATGTGGGCTTGCGTATGTGCATTTGTCTTAATGCCTTCATGTGCATGTTTGTGTGTCTTTTTCCAACTATGTGGGAGGCCCACTCCCGCGCCTCTCATCTGTCAGCTCAGCAGGGTTGCTATGGGAACGACAGAGGGCCGACAAAAGTAATGATGATGCTCCGATTTGTTGCGAGGTGACCTTGAAAAAGCAGCCTCGTATGCAGGTGAGACACACCAGAGGCTTTATTTAAAAAAGGGTGAAGTTATGGCTCTGAGCCACCCCCACCCATTTCTGCAACGCTCTGTGACAAGAATCTCTCACGGTCGTCCTTTCAGCCGTTTTACATCTCTGAACTTGTTGAATCTCTCAATGGCCCATCTAGGGTTAGGGGTATGGTTTTTAATTTAACAAACTGTAAACCAAAACCCATCCCTAACACTTGACAGGTTTCTGTTGAATGAACGGGTGAGCCATCTATCCATCAATCCACCCATCGGTTTGGATGGAGGGCAGCAGGTGGCAGCATCACTTGTACCCCAATGCTTCCTTTTGAATGAACACGTGATTCATCCATCCATCCAGCCATCCATTTGAATGGAGGGCAGCAGGTGGCAGCATCACTTTATTTTGAAAGTAATAACTTCAATATTTACTTAGCATGTGGCCAAATCCTAAACCTAGCCCATGACAGGTTGCTGATCAATGGCCAAGAACAATGAATCAGAGTTTCTTGCTCACTTGTTTTCATCCAACCATCCATCCATTTGGATGTAGGCCTGCATTACTTGTACCCCAACCATAACTGTAATGGTTGCCAGGAGTCTGGTGTTAAAAAGCTGCTGCAATGAGGCAAACCTTCTGTTTCAGATGCTTCTTCAAATATTCAGAGTTTTACACACGAGAGCTGCAGATCACCAAAGCGCTGGTGTTGACGCTCAGCTTTTAATCAGACGCTGATGGAGTGGCATGGAAGCCAGGTGGAGACTCTTTCTAGGAAATTAGTGCCATTAACTGATCAAGTAAAGTAGCCAAAATGCACTGCAGTAGCATCTGTATTCCCTAATGGAGAGAAACTGCTAATAACTGTGTGTGCGTGTAGGTGTGCTCAAGTTGGGTGTCTGGAAAACAGCAAGAGTAACAAATGCTCATCTGTGTGCAGTCAGGTCGGTGCTCATGCATGTGTGTGCCGGCTGGGGAAATGAAAAATTGAGGTCACAGGAGGTGCAGACCTACTTTGAGAGATTCCGGTTTGTTTGTTAGTGTCAAGCAACCGCCATTTAACGCTGATCCCACCTCCTCATAGTCTGGTTCACATTGACCTCTATCACCTCCTTGTGTACGTGTGTTTGTGCGTGCATGCACTCATTATGACCACACCAATCAACCAAGGACCCACTATTGATTGCGCTGCTCTCTGTTCACCTTTCCACTTGTTTACTTGTTTTAGTGATTAGCTTGACCCTCAACAAGCTAAAGCTCATCACAGCTACTTTCCAATGGAAATGGGGAGGAAGAAGCACTCTGGGTAGGAAGGTCGGGGGAGTCGTGAATAGAGAGAGGGGGTGAGTGAAGGAGAAGGTGAGGAAATGAGGAGCTGAGGGAAGGAGGCGTGAAATCCCATGATGGGCTCTGCTCAGCATCCTGAGGATTACAGCAGCATCCACCAGTGCAGGGTAAGGCAGCATTCCTGATCTACACAACGGATATTTCAAAATGAAATATCCAGCAGTGGAAAGAAAACAGAAGTTCTTTTTATAAGATGATTATGGCACGAAAGTAAACAAAGGTTATGTTGGATTTATTTCACAACAGAGATCAAATGAAAAAAGATATAAGAGTGAAAAATGGTACCAAAATGATAGAAAACAGCATAATCATTGGATATTTTATGCTGGGTTCAGACATCCCATTACTTTTGTCTGTTGTGATAGTCACTGTGTCTTGCCTTTTCATGATTTAGAGACATGACAAATACTCTGATCAGTCATATTTGCAGCTTTTTCAAGACAAGGGTGAGCGCGATTTTGACAAAAAGACATTTAACAGTCAGTGCGTATTTCATATATAATTAATATTTATTTTGCTCCCTCAGTTATATGAAGCTCACATCGGTCAACTTCACAGAAGGGTGTTAAGTAGAATTCCCTCCAAAAATCGAACATTTGAGTTTTTCTGTCGAGATATGTTGAGGCATTGGTTGGTTTTAAATTGAGAGTTGTGAACATGGATGCCCTCATTCTTATTGTAAAACCTAAAAATCTCAAAATGATTTCTTCCATCAAGAAGCCAATATTGAAGCATTTTTATATCCAACTAAAGAAATCTGCTAGTTAAAACCTCACTCTAGATGTTTAACATCTGTTTTGCGAAAAACTGCCATTTTTAATGTAATTTGGATTCTCACAGCTTGTGTAGTAAAATCCAATAAAACATGAGAAACACAAACATTAACAGTGGATTAAAAAAAATCTTAGAAAGTCTGTCAAATTTGCCATGTTGCGGACATAAGAACACATTATACCAGTTTTTTTGTTTTGTTTTTTTGCTTTATTGTTGATTAACGATGCAAATGAACACTGATATAAAATTTTGCCAGCCTTTAAGTTGTAATGGTATTGGGTTGAACCTACTCATTGTTGTCTACAGAGACAACCAGAAAGGTCGATAAACCCGGGTGATGCCAATCTTTAATGCATTCTGCTCTCAACAATTTAAAGCCTCTGAGCAATAAATTAGGATACATCTTCTCTGTAGAATCCTTTTTGTTTCCACACTTCCACATCAAAGCAGTCTGAATGCTTAAGTAGAGTAGGAAAGCTACCATCCATCCATTTACAATTTTAACTCAACAGTGCAGACCATCTCCGAGACAAGCTTTCCCAGATGAATGTGCCTGATCCCATCTGCCGGTGGATCACTGACTTCCTGACGGACAGGAAGCAGCACGTGAGGCTGGGAAAGAATGTCTCGGACTCCCGGACCATCAGCACCGGCTCCCCTCAGGGCTGTGTTCTTTCTCCTCTGCTCTTCTCCCTGTACACCAACTGCTGCACCTCCACCCACCAGTCTGTCAAGCTAATCAAGTTCGCAGATGACACCACCGTCATTGGGCTCATCTCGGACGGGGATGAGTCTGCCTACAGGAGGGAGGTTGAACGTCTGGTGTCTTGGTGCAGCCACAACAACCTGGTGCTGAATGCCCAGAAGACAGTGGAGATTATTGTGGACTTCAGGAAGCACACAGCTCCACTCCCCCCCATCATCCTGACTGACACCCCCATCACCTCTGTGGACTCATTCCGCTTCCTGGGTACCACCATCACCCAGGACCTGAAGTGGGAGCCCACCATCACCTCCGTCATCAAGAAAGCCCAGCAGAGGATGTACTTCCTGAGGCAGCTGAAGAAATTCAACCTGCCAACACGGACGATGAAGCAATTCTACACTGCAATCATCGAGTCCATCCTCACCTCCTCCATCACCGTGTGGTACGCTGGAGCCACTATCAGGGACAAACAGAGACTGCAGCGTGTTGTGCGCTCTGCTGAGAAGGTGATTGGCTGCAGACTCCCATCTCTGCAGGACCTGTACACCTCCAGGACACTGCGGCGTGCAGCCCGGATCTCAGCTGACCCTTCTCACCCTGGTCACAGTCTGTTTGACCTGCTCCCCTCAGGCAGGAGGCTCCGGTCCATTCGCACCAGAACCTCTCGCCACAAGAACAGTTTCTTCCCCTCTGCTGTTGGACACATGAACAATAACCACATGATTGTCCCCGCCACTAACACATGACCCTACGCTGTGTAACTGCATCATTTCATGTTTGGCACTGATCACCACCTGCACTCATGTATATATCTTTCTACGTAGCACTCATAATTCTTATTCTCATGTATATATCTCATGTATATCTCATGCACATATCTTTCTTTCTACATAGCACTTTAATTCTTATTGTCTGCACTGAAGCACCGCAGCAATTTCCTAATGTTGTAAACCTCAACATCTGGCAATAAAACCCATTCTGATTCTGATTCTGATTCTGATTCTGATGAACACAACAGAGTTGAAAGACTGACTTCGAATTTCTTAAAGGGGACAATCTGAGACGCACTTGAAAACACAGTCAAGGTTAGCTGCTGTTAAAACTCTAACCACCTTCTATAGCTTCAGTCACTTCTGTTTTTGCATCAAGTTTGAAAGAATGAAGCCGCCATGGCAGCATGGGTGTTATACTGACAGCTTCTTCTCCTGATTTACAGGTCATGGCTAATGTCGTATTCAGACACATCCACCAGAACAAAACAAATAATTAAAACATTATGGTAGCCAATATGCACTGTGTTCCAACTACAGGGGGATCACACTCCTCAGCCTCCCTGGGAAAGTCTATGCCAGGGTGCTGGAAAGGAGAGTTCGTCCGCTAGTCGAACCTCGGATACAGGAGGAACAATGCGGTTTTCGTCCTGGTCGCGGAACACTGGACCAGCTCTTTATCCTCTCCAGGATACTTGAGGGTGCATGAGAGTTTGCCCAACCAGTCTACATGTGTTTTGTGGACCTGGAGAAGGCATTCGACCGTGTCCCTCGGGGTGTCCTGTGGGAGGTGTTGCGGGAGTATGGGGTGTCTGGCCCATTGCTACGGGCCATTCGATCCCTATACAACCGTTGCAAGAGCTTGGTTCGCATTGCCGGCAATAAGTCGGACTCGTTCCCGGTGGGTGATGGGCTCCGCCAGGGCTGCCCTTTGTCTCCGGTTCTGTTCATAATTTTTATGGACAGGATTTCTAGGCGCAGCCAAGTGGCGGAGGGCTTTCGCTTCGGTGGCCTCAGAATCTCATCTCTGATTTTTGCAGATGATGTGGTTCTGTTGGCTTCATCGGGTGAGGGCCTCCAGCTCGCACTGGAACGGTTCACAGCCGAGTGTGAAGCAGCGGGAATGAGGATCAGCACCTCCAAATCTGAGGCCATGGTTCTCAGCCGGAAAAGGGTGGAGTGCCCACTCCGGGTCGGGGATGAGTTCCTGCCCCAAGTGGAGGAGTTCAAGTATCTCGGGGTCTTGTTCGCGAGTGATGGGAGAAGGGAGCCGGAGATCGACAGACGGATTGGGGCTGCAGCTGCAGTAATGCGGACGCTGCACCGGTCCGTCGTGGTGAAGAGGGAGCTGAGTGTAAAAACGAAGCTCTCAATTTACCGGTCGATCTACGTCCCTACCCTCACCTATGGCCACGAGCTGTGGGCAGTGACCGAAAGAACGAGATCGCGGATACAAGCGGCGGAAATGAGCTTCCTCCGAAGGGTGGCTGGCCTCTCCCTTAGAGATAGGGTGAGAAGTTCGGCCATCCGGGAGGGGCTCAGAGTAGAGCAGCTGCTGCTCCACATCGAAAGGAGCCAGCTGAGGTGGTTCGGGCATCTGACAAGGATGCCCCCTGGGCACCTCCTGGGTGAGGTGTTCCAGGCATGTCCCACCGGGAGGAGGCCCCGGGGCAGACCCAGGACACGCTGGAGAGATTATATCTCTCGGCTGGCCTGGGAACGCCTTGGTGTTCCCCCGGATGAGCTGGAGGAGGTGGCTGGGGAGAGGGAGGTCTGGGCCTCTTTGCTTAGGCTGCTGCCCCCGCGACCCGGCTCCGGATAAAGCGGATGAAGATGGATGGATGGATGGATGGAATATGCACTGACTCGATGCCCCTAAAGAAAACCTCTAAAAAGAAATTGTCCAGTCATAGCTTAGTGCCAAACTACCTTCATTTGGAACTTTAACCAGCATTTCTTTCAGTTACATGACAACCTTTTTCGTGGTGTTTCTATAGGTTTAGATGAATTAATCATTGTCCTGCTCAGTAATTGATACAGGAAGGTTTACACTCCATTGACATGGCTGATTCTGTTGTGGTACACTTCTGCTTTTGAACACATGCCATTGATTATGTATTGGTTTGTCAGGTATGTCACTGGGTCTGGGGGGTGACTGTGGAGGTAGAGCAGGTCATCTGCTAAACAGGAAGGTTGGTGGTTCAATCGTTGGTGTGCCAAAAATCCTTCAGCGAGATAGTAACCCCAAGCTGCTCTCCAAAGCATCTGTTCATCCCGATTATGGACGTGTGTGAATGATAGATGGCATGCCATTTCTTGTTTTTTCATTTAATGTATTTTTTTGTATCCATGACCCTATGTATCTTTGTTGATCAACAAATGTATTGGCAAGCAGTCCACCTCATTACAACTACTCTAACATTGCAAACTAACAAGAGAAAAGATAATCCTTTATTAGTTCCACAGGGGAGGAGATTTCAAAAGAAATACAAAAAAGTACCAAGCAAGGTCATCAGTTGTTTCACTCATGCCTTTATAGATACATGTAGCCTGGCTAAAGTAAGTTAAAGTAGGATTTGGGAAGTGGGGGATCTCAAGATCATATATAATGTTTAAAAAAAGGGCAAAGGACTCACTCAGAAATAAATCCAGCAGACTTTTCTAAACAAACTATAATCCTCTGGCTTATGTCAGAGCTCTGCTCTGAGATTCACTGATATTTGTGGACCGAATCAACTGAATTTAACAAGATATAAGCACATGTTACATGACTTATTCAGCTAATTTCTAATCTAACACTCAGTGAGTGAATGTAATCAGCATCCAATATCTAATTTGAAGGTAAAATAAACATTTCCAGTTCAGAAGATTTCACTTTCCACGAAGTTCTTACCTTTGAAAATAATATCTCATCTTCCTCTCCTGTAATCTCTACATCTTTCTCCATCTCCAATGGTATCACACTCTAACAGCTTTTGTGTCTCTGAGAAACACAGCAGCTGTACATTTAGCTGCTAAGACACAAACCACAGTAACTCTTTGTGTTTGGTGATATTTGATGAGCTGATTGAAAAGTTGCATTTGAACTTACGGCCCACGTCTCTGTTTTACACTGTTTATGCTTGCTCCTCTTTAGTATTGCTAGCTCAATGCTGAAGTTCAATGAATGCAACACATGAACCATGAATGAATCAAGAAATGAGAAGACAAAAATAAATGAGTTGAGCATGTGAGTGAGGTATGGGATGTAATTTTTTTTATTTCAGGTGAGGTATCTCCATGCTATTGTTAGAAGTGATGTCAGGTTGCAGCTCATGGAGGATTTACTCACGCCCTATTATGGAATAATCTGTCAGTCAGCTTTAAATACTCATTAACTGAAGGTTCCGATCACTTTAACCCATTCAGACGTCTCTTCTTCCTCATGTTAAGCAGGTTAATTGTTTTTTTTCCTAATTATAAAGATCATGGTTAAATCTGAGAGGGGCCCGCATTTGGTTAGCTTCCTCATGGCCTCAGTTGGTTTTTGCTCAATCCTCTGGCTGTTTTAACAAAGGCTAGCTTGCAGTCTTTGATGTGTCTCAGGGATAAGGTGTTTCAAAAGAATGTTAGTAATCAAATGAAAGGACCAGGGCAGTTTTATGTTGACATTTATATTACAATCATGCTAGGAAAAATGTAGCTTGAAGACCATGGCACAACCAAAATCATTGGAACCTCATACAACATGCAGTCACTGTCTTAGAAACAGTTGTTTCAAAGACAGTTGGAGAAATGTGGAGATTTTTATTTTGCATACCCAAGAGGACACAGAAGAACAAAGTCAAACTCAAGGCGAGCATTTATTGCTGAGATGTCCAGGAATATTAGGGAATGCAAATATCAAGAGAAGACTAGTAATACATGTCCAGGAATCACAGGGAAAACAGAACTAGGGAACAGAAGACTGAGACAATATATCTGCATATGAGTTGATGAGAGAGAAGAAACAGCTGGGGGACTACACACAGCTAAAAACAATCTAGATAAGGAGCAGGGGGAAGTCAAGATACAGAACAAACAAACAAAATATAACAGGAAATACGAAGGAATAAACAAGATTGGCTTAACCCGGGGAGGACAGAGGTCGGCAAAGACGAGAGATAAACACAGAGACGAGACTGAAGGAATAAAATGAAAATGCAAAGGGAACTAATGAGATAAAACCTCAAAGTCATCAGAAAACTACGGACTGGATAAGAATTAATACAGAAGGAAATCTGACAAACAAAACTAGAAAATAAATCATAACAAAATAAACAAAGTTTCTGTACTTTTAAATTAAAGCAACAACTCCCACCAATAGAAAACTAAGGACTAACTCAATACAAAAGATACCTAAAAAGCAAAGCACAAGTGGCAAACTTTCAGTTCAGTTCATTTTTATTTCAAACATTTCAAACATGTGCCTTCACAATCATTACAAAATATCTTTCCATTATTTGTTTGAAAAGGAGAAGGCAGAAGTATATACTTATTTGTCCCTACCCCCTCAGTCAACTTAAATATATACAAGGGCCACTGAAGAGGTAACAAAGAATATTAGCAGGACTATATTACTAAGGAAAAACTCCATGACAGAAATGAAGGACTGCCTGGAGATCCTTTATAGTTGTGTTCAAAGCAACTTTGGTGCATCTACACAGAGGTAAAAAGGCAATAGGACAGATTCAGTCTGCTATCAGAGTATGATTAATGGGGTCAGGTTGGCAATTAAATGCAATCTGCTGATGATAATGCAACAATCAACTGTGGCAACGTAGTGAAAATTGCAAACATGTTGCCATCTGTTGTTTGTTACACAGAAATTCATATTAAGTATTTACGTTCACAATTCAACCAGAATCTCATGACTCTGAAACAGATACATGTTGTTTCATGCAGTTATGAATTCCTCCACAATAGTGATGTAGTTGCTGCATGTCAGCAATTTAATTGCAAAATGACATTGGCGCTTGGCAGCCAACTTGCAAACCTTCACCAGTCTGTCTGAGAGGGATTACAGTCAGTGCAAGTCAGACCGTAACTGTGTGGGGGACAGGTTACCTCCAAATAGCCTAGACAACTTCTGCAATCGCCTTGCACGATTGTTCCATGCTCAACTTCTGGGTAATCAGTTAGACCTTAACTATTTGCAGTTGTTTGCTGAATGCAAAAAAATGCTTACAATGCCTACACCTGATGACCAGTGAGCTTTTTCTTTGCTGCAAGGTCACTGTCACTGCCTATTTTTGTTCTAGTAACTGAGCCATGAAGCAAAGCTTGTTGCACTACCCTGTCAATAAACGTGGATCATAATCAGGCAAGAAATTACTTTATCCTCAGGTTCGTATTAGAGCATGTTGAAGGACTTCTACTCTGCCAACCTACCCCTAGTTTTATTAAATGCATATGCGGAAGAACGGAGAGCGTAGCAGAACAAATTCGTACTGAAACAACAGAAATACAGTCTGACAGCATAATCCTGACTCAAGTTCCACTCAATAGAGCTTGTCACAGCAGGAAAGGCTCAGGTGTAATGGATCACCTTAACAGTGACTGGCTTCCATTAAGTGTCCCATTAATCTGTGTCAGTCACCGAGCATGCACAATATACAACAGAAGACTGGAAAGGGCTCATCTAACTGGAATGCTGCCTTCAATATTGACATCAGTAATGATGGCTGTGCCTTTAATGCCACCTCATGTGAAACTATTTGATGTGAAAAAGGTCTATTATACTTCAGGCTATGGGACAACTGTGTTTATTTTTTGTTGGTATTCAATACAACGAATCATTTATTCTTATTTAATTTCACAGTTTTTCAGAAATGTTACAAAAGGTCTGATCTTGGTAGAATCGAGACAAAGCACCAAACTTTCAGCATACTTCACTTCAGAGCTCTTGCCACAAAAACATGTCAGTTAAAAAATGTTTTCAGGGTAGAAAATGTTGACAAGCTGTACACCGTGTCCAGTCTGCAGAGCACTCACTGATACTTCACTGTTCACTTTCTATTTTGCGATTTACTTGTGATTCATCGCTTCTTGTGGGCAGATAGGGGACCTAAAATTTGAATTGGGCAACCACAGTGAATTTATAGCATCTCATTCAGCTGCAGTGAGGCACTCTTCTCTGCTGGAGGACCTCTTTCAGAAGCGGGCCAATATATTTTACATAATTATCCTGTCTTTCCCAGCATTAGCAGAGAATGTGATTACACCATGCATATTAAATGAAACCATGAAATGTAGAATATTGACTACCACTGTCAATTTCTAGGAAACAGAGACCAGGACACAACAAGAGATGCTAAGCAATCATCAGCACAACACATCATCAAGCTATTTCAGTGTGGAGTGTACTTACAGATGGCTGCAGGGCTGATTAGGATGCTTGATGAAGCATCTTGGTTATTTTACGGTACCCTTGATCATTTCTGCATGCTGGGAACATATGTAAGCTTTTCAGAGATACTTCTGATTGACACTGGTATACACGCCAAGTGAGATTATTGCTGTGTATTATCTGCTGAATGGATTCAACTGTCCATTTAGGACAAGATTTCTTTTTTAAATAAGTAAAATACCTGTTTTTAGGCCACTTGGGTCACATCCAGTATCGATAAGAAGACATGTGGCCGTTCAGCTTTTAAATGCTGAACAACTATGACTATGACTCTGTTACCACCAAAGTCTAAAACCCAGAAAATATGAAAAAGCTTGGCTTTGGTCTTGAAGGTCTTGAGTAATCAGCCCCCATCTTATCTTAAAGACCTGATAGTACCATGTCACTTTAAGAGAGCACTTCACTCTCAGACTGCTGGTTTACGTCTTTACTGCTGCTGGTTCTCAGGGTATGTAAAATGAGATGGGAGGCGGAGGCTTCAGCTTTCAGGTCCCTCTTCTATGGAACCAGCTCCCAGTTTGGATTTTGGAGACAAACTCTCGCTAAACTTAACACTTCTTTTTGATATGGTTGGCTCAGGTGACACTAAGTCCTCCCTTAGTTATCCAGAATAAACGATATAGCCATTATATAACAGATCATTCCACTGTTGCTATTTTGTTGCTGTTCTATATTTAGTGGATAAGGTGGTACACAGAAGCTTCTGGGTTTGAATCCAGCAGCTGGCCGGGCTTTTCTCTGGGGAGTTGGGGTGTTCTCCCCACACTCGCAAGTGTTTTCTCTATGGCATGCTAAATCGTTCTGGTGCACAGCCAGCAAAGTTATAGTGACTATTAGCATTTAAGCTTCTAAACAATTTCTTTTCCCATTAGATCTACATCAAGTGGCTCAAAAAATATAATGCTTACTGTGAAGAAGTGGAAGAACAAACAGTGCCTTTCATATTTTACGTTGTCTGTGTTCTGATGTACGTCCCTCTTCTGTAACATCCCTTTCTGTTGTAAGTCATCCGCTACATTCATGTGGTCACCACATGATTCACAGGATTGATATATTGTGTAACCATATGATTAAGAGCTACTACTAATAGGAAATGCAAAAGGGAGGAAGTAAGCGCTCAGCTCACTCTACATCCAAGAGAATACATGTGTGCTGCTGAGCTGGATGTGCTACGATACAACCAAGCCAGTCATAACCGAGTGAATGTTGGTCTCTGCATTTGCTCTAGCTCACTGGTTCTGACCAGTTCAGGATGAAGCCCATTTTGTTTTACTATTACCCAGTTATGATGTACTCTGAACACATGATCATGATGGTTTTTGATCAACAAAGTTAGCAGTGAACTGTTGTGCAGAGTGGAACGTTTTTCTGCTAAGGATGTGTATGCATCACTCAGGGATTTCTATAAAGATAAAAAAAAAAAAAACACGGCTTATCGCCTTATAAGCACAACTGACATGAATGACAGCTTGGCTCAGTGTCCACTGGATCTGTAAGTAAGTATATGTGAGCTAACAAAATTTCCACAAGTGGCCACAAAAATTGGTTGCAGCGTTTAGTATTTGAACATACACTACAAACTACGTGTTTACATGTAATTCTACAGTTGCTGTCAGGGTCTCATGCTGCTTTGTAAGGAATCTTTCCACGCAAAGTCAGGACTAAGTGTCTACAATCAGACAGCTGCTGTGTAATGGAGGACGTCAGATCCCAGGCTGCTGTCTATCAGTCCTCACAGGGAAAGGCAAAAGAGTCTCAACTGTCAAATTACTTTTTCAAGTCAGATTGGAACAAAAGCGGTTTGACTCAAACTTGAAGGTCATAACTGAGGAATTTATTCATTGTTTCATCTCTTCCTGGGCCAGAGCAATTACTCCTGTATATTCTAATCTCGCTTTGCATCCATGTACACTTCTGGCAAACTTCAAAGGGTTTCTTTGAAAAACACCCTTCCTCTTCCTCCCCAACCACCTCCATAACAAATTACCATACAAAAGTCTCCCAGCACATGATGCTACACTACACTGACTCTCTTCACAGACAGAGCTCCGCTGGATGATTGAAGTCGAGCTCCCCTGAATTTCCTCAGCTCGCTTCCATGATCAAAGTGGATGAAGGCAGGCGGTTAGCAAGACGGCCCCAGAAGTGAAGCTCTGCCTGGGGCTCACTCTGGTCTTTGCATGGAGAAACACTCCTCTGCCTCGTACCGTCTGCTCTGCAGAATAAGCATTGTCTAGCTCATGCAGGCCTTAGGATTCTCCACTTACTTTTACTAGTTGGAGTTTTAAGCACAGCCAAACTTTTATTAGCATTTTAATCTTATGTGGTGTATGTTTCTATAAATTTAATAAATGTCAATGAATAATGCAGGAAGTAGTAGTCGTAAGAGTTCAACTGTGATCCCATCTGAAACATAAAATATAACTGTAATGTCTTTTAGCATTTTATAGCCTGATAAAGGCTTCTGCAACTTTTTACATCATTTTAGCCTTTTATTTAAAGCAGTGCAAGACCTTTACAAACTTTTCTTTCTTACACTCCTCTCCACTAGACTCCAACTAAGCGATGTAGCTGCATTACTGTAAAAGCCATGCAAAAAGCCTGTTACCTTTTGGAACCGGGCTGTCGGGAATTAAGTCATAATATTCAGTGCTGGCGTTGCTTGCTTTTGGTGTTAGTTTCTCACACAGGGTTTGGATAGAGTTAACCCAAAGTCTCTGAGCCAACCAGTCGTCTTCTTCTACACCAATATGACCTGGTGTTGTATATGTGTGTATCATCATGTTGAATTAGAAGAGAGACTTTCCCAAAACTTCTGACACACAGTTCATCACATTTCCACAATTTGCATGCTAAAGTACTTGAATTAGGACATAAGAGACAATTAAGAGTATCATCCATAATGACTATATGTATGTATGTGGAAAAGATATATATAAATCTTATAAAGTTTGTATCTGTCTTGTGTGAAACTTGTATGAAAAGCATACAAGAGTGAAAACAGATGTAAGATCCCTTGAAAATTTATATAAATGAAACTTGTATGCTTTGGATACTTCCTAAAACAATATATGAAAGTAATGAGAAAGTGGCCACTTTCATGAGTAAATCATATAAGCCTTATATGAGTCACTATATGAAGTAGGCCACATATGCAAGTCCTTTATAAGTTTTTACTATTTCTTTTCCATATGGGTATGTTCGCTGTGGACCAGTCTTCATCTGACCAACTTTACACAAACACGGTCAAGGGCCAACATCTATATGGCATACACAAATATTTTATATAAATGCCACATCTATATATAATTGTACATTTGGCAGTTCAATTGAGCACTGAATGCAATGTCAGATTAGAATGGTGTGTAAAATACAACAAATGATAGCATAATGATGGTAGTGTCGGTTTGTATTAGGGGTGGGTTTTGATTATCGATTTATCGATCAAAATCGATTCTAGCTGGGATAACGTGATATCGATTCATTAAAATCCTGAATAGATTTTTAAATATAAATTAATTTTTGCCCAAAACGCCAGAATCTCAGGTTAAACCTCACAAAATTTCAACAACCACCAAACAGCTAAAACAGTAAATAAGAGCAGGTACACTGATCCTGCACAAAGACGTAAACACAAAGCGCGGACCCGCCGACGCATCAGAATTACTGAGATGTGGCCTTTCTCACCCGACAGCACGGAAGCCGACAGCTCGCTGATTCTGATGCGTCGGCGGGTCTGCGCTTTGTGTTTACGTCCTTTTTGCGCTGATTCTGAAGCTGCAGGTTTTATCTCTCTCCAAACAATATTGATTGAACCAGCAGCAAAAGAAGATCCAAACTACGCTTCACATAAACATCGTCATGAATTCCCTCTGACTTTCGCTGTTTTGCTTCCACCACGATAAAATCACACTTCATGCAGAGCTCGCTGTCTCTCTCTCTCTCAGTGTACTTCAAGAACAGTCTCCCATCTAAAAATCTGTTTTCTGCATTATTCCCTTACTTATTATGCACAAGTCTACCGTTGTTTACAGCGCTGTCGGCCGATGTTTTTTTCCCTTTTACTTACTTCCGAAAAGAAAGCCTCATTTCTGCCGTTCAATACGGAACAAATGAAAACTTTTTAAAATCATGCAGAATTGCAAAACACTTAGCTGTGTCTCTAATAAAACTTTGCTCTGCTTCACCTCAGCAGCATCAGGTAATGTTCATATGCTGATTAATGGTTTTCTTTCGTTTTTGATGTACTGCAGAATATTTTTATAAAATCCCAGGCCAGGAAAATCATCTTAATGTTTTTCTGTGTTTTATCTTCAGCTACTTTGACACAAAGGCATCTGCTGTGATGCTCACACCTTTGATAAAGTCTCACAAGTGTCAGCTTTCTTTTTATAGATACAAAAATATGGAAATGTACTGATGCATGATCTGAATTATAATATTTCTGACTGTCTGAGGCAAAATTTCCCCGATTAAAATTGAATCGAATGGAATCGTGGATCGAATCGATTCGGGACCTTGTGAATCGGAATCAAATTGATTCTAGAAATCAGTGACGATACCCTAACCCTAGTTTGTATGGTCCCTATCTCTCAAACAAAGCGGGGGGTGCTAGTATTGCAAAATAAACCTGTTAACTTACTCTCATAAGCATTACTCTGTACACGTCTGTACTGATAAACCTTTGTAAGTATGAAAACAGAAAGCACTTTTGCCCTCTTCAAAATTGTGCTACAGTAATCAACAACATCTTCTACCTCATGTGTTTGATCTGGTCAGTTTTAGAAATGTGGACCTGACAGATGATAAAACTGGTGCTAAGCAGCCAGTGGTCTGCACTCTTGTTGCAGCATCAGCCTAATTATCCAGACTCCATCAGTTGGTTTTCAGGAGTGTTCACAGCAATATCATGGTACCTACATCATATTGTAAAGCTCACAGCACACATTTTCTCTCACTTCCAGGTCTCTGTTTCTTTTTCTGTTCGGTTTTCTGACAGAGTAGCCTACATTCAAAATTCCAAATAATCCATATTTTATGCCACTGGTCCTTACTGGACAGTCTGAGCCTGAGCTTTTGGCACATGAACTCTTTCTGAATTCATTACTAAGATGTTTTCATTTCGTTAAAAATTTATTTTAAAATGATTTTTAATGATTCAACAGGTGGTATAACAATGTATTACCAGCAGGGTGTGCTTAACCACTGTGAGAATTAACAAATGGGATTTCTGGTGAAACACTGTGCTGTGGATCAGTGACTTTGGTAGTGTGTGTTTATTTGACCCAGTGATGAAATCATATTCTCTTGTAGTTTGATGGTTGCATCAGTATGAAGTTCAGCATCTCCGCATCACTTGCTAGGCAAATATATAAAGCACCAAATTAAAGAAACAAAACAAAACAAAAACAATATGAATGATAAGAAACACACGTTTGGGTATAAAATAACACCGAAAAGCTTATAATCTACATCTTTAATTCATTATTTTGACATGTTAACATGCTGTGGTAGGTTCTAGACCAGGGGTGTGGAACTCCAGGCCTAAAGGGCCGGTGTCCTGCAGGTTTTAGATCTCACCCTGGGTCAACACACCTGAATCAAATGATTAGTTTGACTTCTGGCTTTTGGAGAACTTCAAGACATGTTGAGGAGGTAATTTAGCCATTTGAATCAGCTGTGCTGGATCAAGGACACATCTAAAACCTGCAGGACACCGGCCCTCGAATGTGTTCCAGACATATACACCAATAAGGTATAACATTATGACCACCTGCCCTTGTTGAGATCAAAACAGCCCTGACCCAATGAACCACTTACTTCACTCCATCCGGTGTGCTGTGGTATCTGGCACCAAGCTGTTCAGAGGAGTGTGTTGCCCAAAGTGTGTGTTGACCTTCTCTAATCAACCCCCATCTACAGCCCTGCTTGTTAGATCTTCACTGAGTTCCTTGGACTTTCCTATTATTCTGAGCATTGGTCAATCCAAGGAGTGATGCCAGATGTAGTCGGTCATGGTCACCAAGTGAAACAGGCCTTTGTGCTGTCAAGTTAAAAGAGACTATAGAACTTTGAGCAGCAATTATTTAAACAACTTAGGTGAGTGGTTTGATATATTTGAGCTTGTATGTATACTTTTTCTGTACAATCATTCCTCTCTGGATAAAGGAACAGAAATCACTTAGCCCAAAATTATTATGATATTCATTGCCATGATGAATGCATATACATTTCTGACCACAGCTGTACATGTTGTTGCACGTGCATACATAGATATACTGGTGGATCCTGTGTTAGCAAGTTATTCTAAACGTATCATTTGAATTCTTTTTCTCCTGTCCAGGTGAACCCATCAGTTTGCTCATGGGAAGAGATTTAATCCAGTAATAGGATGAAACTGGAAAATTGTGATGCAGACGGGCACTGACAGTAATGGACAGATGGATCATTTTGCTGACTGAGGCTTCATCTTCTGAGCAGTAAGTTGAGCACTACACTGCGCAGTAGAGATTCTGCTACAAAACAGAGTTTTCTTTTATAAGTACACAATTGTTTTTCACAGTCTGAAAAAAAAAGCAATTTAGCCCCCCAATTACTGCTCCTGCTGACCTGGTATGAAACAAACCCCGCAGCAACATTATAACTCATACATGTGCCAAATACTATAAGCTGCAAGTTTTGCCAAGTAAAAACTGCTGGCTGTAGACAGTTTGACTCCCAGTTGAATTATAGATGTAGCAGCGGATTCCTTTCCCCAAGACCAGTGTTCTGCTCCAATGGAAACATCAGTGATGGGGAGTGACATGTCGACAAGCCAATTATGTGACTGGCCAGCTGTCATCAGCAACAGCATCTCCAAAGTCATCTCTGTCTCACTCACTGAGGCTTCAGAGAGCCTGAAAATGCAGCGCACTGACAGAGGACCACACAAATCCAAGGCTCTTAGATAATAATAATGCAGTTGAAAAGGCATGGTAAATGAGCTGCAAACTACACAGCCGCAACTGTGTGTGTGTGTGTGTGTGTGTATGTATGCATAGTGTGTGTGTGTGTGTGTGTGTGTGTCCAGACCTAAAGGAAAGAAAATGATGGTGCTGTATTCAGGCTAGGTCCCTGGAGGACAGGCAGCAGTGCTGACAGCGAATTGGTACCCATCTTCAATGCTGAATTTCTGGGGCATGGTCTTTCTGTCTGCCTTTTTAAAAAAAAAAAAAAAAAAAAAAAAGAAAGGTGGGGGGGAGGAAAAAAAGGCGAAGGAGATAAAATAAGGGGTGCTTCATTTTCAAGAGGCACTGACAGTAACAAAAGCCGGACTGTCCATCTTTCTGTCACAGCCTGACGGACAGAATGTAGATTGTAGACTGATGAATGAAGATAATTGTGGCCTTCACTGCCCAGAGAGCAGCAACTAAAGAAATACTGTAACACAAAAAGAGTTGGAAGAGTCGTACCTTTTAAGTTAATTATCAACGCATGGGCAGTTTGTCTGAAACGATCATATCCCAGCTGATTATGCCACACATACTACAAGCATGCTGCCTGATGCCTTTTTAGAGCACTGTATTTAAAACAGTGGTCACACATGGATATAAAAAGTGCAAACACAAGTTTTAATTACATTTATCAATAACTATTAATAACAGACTAATATGCACATCAAGTTGCAACCCTGTAACGCTGCAACTACAAAACCACAAACCAAACAGTAATCACCAGTCTCACACGCTTCTGTAGTCACGTGTGGGCAGACAGACGAGGCATCATCTCATCATCATCTCATCATCATCTCATCATCATCTCATCATCATCTCGTGGGAGTTTTCATTTAGCCATCCAAGTTTTAAGTCATCATTAGTGAATCATTAGTGATACATGATTAGTGAATACCACCAACCCTAAACCTAAAATCTGTTTTGGTGCTTCCCAAAATATAAGGTGACTTTTAGTGTTACCACCTACAGTATGATGACTTAGACCAGAAGCTCTGCCTCTGGTCACATAAAAGGCTTTTATAACATCTGTCAACTGTTGGACATATTTGTAGTAACATGGTTATGGCAGGTGAGGAAACAATATGAGATAACATATAGTGTAGATATAAGTTGTAAATGCAGTAAATGCAGTTTCAATCGTCCTCTGGGATTAACATCAGCAGAAAAACTGCACACCAGGAGCTTCATGGCAGCTGTGAAGTGCTGTGTGTGCAGCCCAGTGTTTTAGTACATACAGGAAATCTGCTAAAGGCACAGAGGCTAAAGTATTACTGTTTAATTCTCCTCCTTCCTTCCTTGGCTCCTTTTTGTTTGTACCATCTTTGTCTGTCAGTGCTAACCTTTGCACCACTGTGGCTCACACAAGACAAAATACATTAAAAGCTATTTATTTTCATTACAGACTCATTTCTTTGAACTCGGACTACCAGAAATGTGTCCATTTATCTCCCTTTTACCACTTGGGAATGCATACACACGTTTTAGCTTTCAAAAAGGTATACTGCCATCACATAATTAGTTTGACTTCTAGCAGTGTAGACAGTAACCTTTCATTCCTCTGGCTGTTGTGAATGCATGCTGTGTACTTATCGTCTTTTAGATAAAACTGCTTGCTAACAGCACATTTCAAACTTTTTCTCCATATTCTGATCGTGCTCTTGCCGTTGTTTAGAGTTTCAGCCCATGAAAGCTATGCAGCTGCCTTTAAGAGGCCACCAGGTGGAGGAGCAGCAAGCAGTGATGGTTTTGTAATCAGTTTTAAGTCTCCTGTCTACTTGAAATGTCTTTCACAGTGTGGACCAATTTCAAATCCGCAGCTTGTACTGGACAGTGCAGCTGATGCTGTGAGGAGTCCCCCTGACAGGCCCCGTGAGGCCACTCTGTACTAAGGGCTACTGCTCATTGTCATATAAATGAAACTGCTGGCTGCTCACCTATCTTTTGATCCATTGTGGTCTTGGTTCATTTGCTCACGCAGCTGGGCATGACTCAAAGGGACTAAGCAGGTTTCTATGTCACATGGATATGAATAAAACAAACATAAATTAAAACAGGAGCATGAAAAAAGGTAAAGCAAGAAATAGAAGGAAAAGTTAGAAACAGAGCATTTTTATTAGACATTAGGCTGTACCACAGCATAAATAAACCATTAACGATAGCGCTCTTCCGTGAAAGTATTTTTAGTGAGTCCACATGTACACAGCCTCCATATTGTTTTGGTGAAGCTGCTGATCATAATGCATCAGGACAGGAGGTCTGTTCACAAAGGATAACACTGCTGCATGCTCACTGCTTTTTACAAATGTTTTCTAGTTACATGTCTGCAATTTTTAGTGATAACATAATTTTTGAAGACACTATATTAATTATAGAAAAAACAGGAAGTTCAAACATTCGTAATTCATCTCATGTTAAATTTGATTTCCTGTAACATACCTTAAAAAGGTATATTGTTGAAAATCACAAAAAGTGGCTCATGTCTACAGGGAAAAGAGTTTGGTCAGGGCTACTGTACATATTTGTACAACAGATAAAAACAAACAACTTTGATATTTTATTTTCCTGGGAGCATCAGCAGGTATGTGTGCGCTGGCTCCAACTGTACAAACACACTCTCACAGAACAGACTGTATAAAAGATGCATGTAGCATCCTGGTCCAGAGAGTGAAGCCACAAAACCTTAAACTTTCATTCTGTGTGATGACCAGTGTTGGTCAAGTTACTTGAAAAAAGTAATTAGTTACTAATTACTGATTAACTCTCAAAGAAAGTAATCCCATTACTTTACTGATTTCACTGACTTCAGTCTGACTGAAGAAGTCACTTGGATGAGTGACAAACGTTTCTCCCACAAAACGCTACGTCCAGATGAACAGAATCAACTTTTGGAGAATTTGTTACTTACTTTATTACTTTTTAAAAACATGATACACAACCTGAATACATAATAAAGCAACAGACCTTTCAGCCCAATTCTATTTTTCTGCATAATCCATCATATGAAATTGTTTTTATTAGTCTGAATCTTTTAACTTTATGCACATTGCATTAAGTAAAAATTTAATTTTATGCAACATTCTCTGTTGAACATTGTTAAACTTATTTTCTGCATATTCCAGATTATAAACTAAAATTATGTTTTATGTTTACATTCACTCTTTCAAATAGATTCAAGTAAAACACAGCAGAAAATAAATAAAATCAAAGATTGAGCAGCACTAAGTCCTGTCTCTTAAATCTATTGTCACCTGTTTAGCAGGAGTGGGGCGGGTGAAGGTTTGCCCGGTGCCACAGCAGTCATGTCAGTGGGAGGATCCGGGGGTTTCTCTGTGAACATCACATTCCCATGGCAGTGTGCTCGGTGCTCGCTCAGATTTGAAGTTAAATTTTTCGCGGTAGAAAAAAGTTTTCTTCCCACGCAGAGTGAACAGCAGACGCTGATGTTTTTGTCACTTTTTACAGAGTCAAACTCAAAGTAATGTCAGTACTTCCAAGCATTAAATGCTGCACGGTCGTACTCTCTCCTGCACACCATATTACCCATTGTTGATCTGCACACGTCTGGTACCACGGACGTCGCACAAACAAAATTATGGTTTAGTAACACAGTAACGCAGCACGCTTACGGGAAAGTAACAGTAATCTAATCACTTGTTTTGCAATAGTAATACCTCATTTTACTCGTTACTGGAAAAAAGTAATCGGATTACACCAGCAACACATGACTTCTTCATTTTATAAAAGACCTGCGGATGTACAGAAATTTATGAGAACATGACCCTCGACACCCTGGATAGTTAATCTGAAGAAACACTTTTCTTACGGATTTCAGTCAGTAGTTTTAAGTCTTATTAAGCACAATATGATGTTCTTTTATATAAGATCTTGTTTATAGTCAAGGAGAAAGCTAAATCAGGGTATGGTGACTGGAGAGTCACCGTTTTTAATTTAAAACAATTACAAACTCATTTTTGCACTCTCTCAGATTCCTCCATCATCTGATGAAAAGGTTTTGTCTGTAGCTCTAAGTGAAATCTGTGGATAGCTAACTGATGCTGACCAACCCCTGCACCACATCCTGGACATCCAGCTAAACACGTCACCTGTAATATCCATTTGACCAAGATGCAAGATGGCAACAGTGAAAACTCTCAGCTCAAGGCTTCTCAACAGGGCTTCACTAGTTCCTGTGACACTAGAGTAAAAATAGGATGGTAACCTGCTTGTGACTAGGAAAAATTGGTGGTTGCCTGGTGACTGCTTTCATTTTTTTCACTAATTACAAGCATTTACAGAGACCAGATGTTGAGCATGCAACACTGTCAACCCTCTGGTGGGAGGCAACCATAGACAGTATTAAATTCTCCAGATGTGCTGTCCCCATCTTAGTAGCAGATAACACAGACGTGACGATGAGCAGTGGGTCTAACTGTGAAACTGCATATTTATTGACTAATGACTTGTGATTGGCAAGTCATCAGCCAAAGAGCATGTGGTTTTATGCCACAGACAATTCTCAGACAATTCTTGAAACATAATATGACCAAGATTTAAGCATTTATTTATTTATTTTTTATTCAACTTGACCCAAAACAAATTACGGAGCCCATAAATTCATCAGGAAAGTGTTTTTATAGAGATAGAGACAGAAACTGTTTTTTCTATTCGACTACAGGAAAAAAATAAGCTTTTGCAACCACAGTGTTTGTCACAGCATCAGGTCTTTGACTGTACTGTTTGTAAAAAGGAATTTATATTTCAGATCTCTGAGGTTCTGGCTGGACTCTGAATGTAAGCAGTTAACGTGAATGTCTGTGTAACAGATTTGTGATTTTGGTATATTTATCAGTTAATTACTGTAATATCGCAAACAGATTTAATGTAACTGCCAACTTGACCCCATTCAATCACAAACTGATCGCAGACCGAAAGGCGACTGAGTCATTCGCATTGCTGTTCTTTCGCCATCTCGATGCAGCAAGGTTACTTTGAAGTTGGCAACTGATTCAAACAGTTGCAGACCTCAACCTCCCATATTGTCACGGCGAGTGAGATGAGCCGTATAAAAATAATAAATGAGGATCCAATTGCAGGCAGTAGTGGAGGAGTGAAGGTGGTTTATTGGACACGAAATAAATATAGACAAACAGCAAATGGAGCACGAACTAAACTAGACTGGAGACAACTAAACTACTGAATACAAACCGGAACTCAAACATGAAGCAAGGTGGACGATGGTACAAGATGGTGACGGCAGGGAAACACACAGATGACGCAGGGTGGAAACACAGACGGACCAGCAACAACAATGACGGAAGACATGACTTAAATACACAGAGAACCACAGGGGAATTACACACAGGTGGTGGACACAGCTGGGAATAATCAACAAGACGAGACAAAGGTAAAAATGAACACACTCACATGAGACGCAGACCTTCACAATAAAACAGGAAACAAAACACACTTTACTAAGACACAGACTAGACAGAGACAGACTTGAAATGACATATGAAACTAAACCCACATCTTAGACCCAGATAAACAGAAACATGGAACTCTAAATAGACATAAACATTACCATAACACGACAAGAGAACAAGAACACAATCCCTGATGCAAACATAAATCAAAACACAATAAACTCAAAATACTGGGTCCAACGGACCCAGAACCGTGACACATATGCTGTGCATGCTTTGTATTCTGGGATTCAGCAAGGTACTACATGCATGAAAAGATCTGTTGGGCTAGCAAAAAGCCATGAAATGAACTTAAACTCTCCATGTTCTCTGATAGTTCTGAACACAACACCTTTTTCCTGTTTTCACTTTTACTCCTCCTGCCCCAGACACATCTGTCCCAAAAACCAGACTGAATTTCTAATGTAGTTTTAAGTGATGCATTTTGGTTTACTTGGATTTCTCGCTGTGAAAAGAAACCAAATCACAGTAAAAACCGAATCAGACCAGACTAAATGAACTATAGGTGTGAAAACGCCTCAAGTACTGAAACTAACTCAGTATGAGCTAAGTATAGTGTGATAAATGTCAATATATTTGGCGCAATAAGATATTGTGACCTAACCTACAATCTTGTGTTGCATTTCTTTTATTATAACATCAATAGCAGCACAAAAGTGTAGCGCGTTGCTTCTAAGCCTATCTGAGTTGAGCAGAAGCTCAGCACACCTAAACAGAATGCAGCCATCATTCATTATTTTGATTCCAGCTCTGCATTTCCTGCTTTGATGTAAAATATCATAAGAAAAAAGATCAGCTAATGTTAGTCCGTCTGTGCAGGGCTATGTCTGCTCTAGAAAATAAGATCTAAGTATGCTTTAAGGAGATCAAATAGATATCAGTGAAACTGGAAACTGCATTTCCTAATTTATAACAGCGCCACGTCCATAAAGTATTCAGACCATCTCCTCATCTCAGCTAATCTTCTGCTCCTGTCTATAAGAGACGCAATGTCTTTCTCTTCCACTTCAAACACTTCAAGTGTGTCAGTGGGCTCTCCTGTACCAAATATAGGTTAACACACATGCCCCCCCCCCTTTCGGATTATACCGTCACACGGAATGAATATGAACTTGTGCGATGAAAACTGGAGATGAATGCTTCATCTCTGACCCACATAATGGCGATATATCAGGCTGGGTAAACGGATCTGAGCCGTGTTACCGCCTGCTCCTCCGCTGTGAGCTCCCGGTGCGGTGGGAGCTTTTAGCGGCGCGCCTCGTCTCTCATCTTCCTCCGCCTGGACCTGACTCTCCTCTTCCATCCTCTCTTCCTCTCTCCCTCTTTCCATCTCGGTACCAGAGGGAGGAGAGGAGGGAAAAACTGAGGCGACACACGCCGGGAAAAGGGGCGACGGAAACGGGAAAAGTAAGTAGCTCCGGAGGGGGAAATGAATGGAAGCGTTATCGCTCTCCCTGATAGACGTGACTCCCGGCTCAGTTGGGAAGTAATGCTGGTACTTTAGCTAGCGCCGTTTCAGGACTCGTTCCATTATTCAGGCGACACGATGGAAACCTCGAGAAAGTTACCTGCTCTTAACTTCAGCTAGTGGCTGTGACTTGGGTATAAGTAGGCTAGCGGCTCCATAGTGTCCGGTAGGCTAACATAAAAACTATTTTAAGAGAACCTCACACATTCATTGTCCCTTGAGAGTAACTGTTGTGTTAACTGAGGTGCTTTTATGTCTTATACCAAACTTATTACTTCTTCCAAACCCTGACTTTACACATTGAAATATAGTTTTTTGTACATCCTTAAGCTAAAAAACAGCACTTGTCTAATGGTTGTCCAGAGATTTGAAGAAAGGGGAGATATTGGTGATATAGCACTAAAGAATAGCACAGAGTAACAGTGAATGAGAGTCCAGTATTATTTAAAAAGTAATGTAGTGAAGCCATGGGCAGCAGAGTGGAAACCTGTGCTGTAAGGTGCACATTCATACAACAATATACCCCAAGTTGCCAATTTATTGGATAAACTTGGTTAGAACTGATGCAGGCTAAAGAAGAAGCGGTGGTTCAGAGGTGGTGGTGCCTGGTTTCTTTAGCATTTATGAACAGCCTGTTTACTTGTTGTCAAATGGGGCCAGTGTAAAAAATATGTGGTACAAGCAGTCTGTGGGCTACTGTTGCTTGTGCTGCTGTTGGGCCATCAGCCAGTCGGAGAGAAGAGCAAAGTTATAACCTACAAAGGGGTGAAGAGAAACAAAGTGTTAAAAACAATGAAAAGTGTCCAGTGCAGTCACAGTGTGTTCGAACTGTATTTTTTAAATCTTTGATGTGTTGTTTTGTGTGCTTCTCCCATTCCTGGTGAACTCTGCTGTTCCCTTCCCTGTTGTGGCCCACTTGTCAACCAGTCAGCGTTCGACAGCTGCACAGCATCATCCATGTTTAGCAAAGTGCAAAAATCAGAAAGTCCTTACTGTCCCTGTATTTAGGAATACAATGAAATTTGAACTTCTGCTCCTATTTGCTGCAGTAAAATAAATAAACACATGTAAACATAACAAACAGTTTTCATATTACACATAATAATATGCATAATGCATGAAGTAGCATCAAGTGCAAGATAAACATGCTAGATAAAAAACTGGGAGTTATTTGGGGATTTTGAAGAACTGTACAGGAGCAGGTTTGCATCATTTGAAAACCCCTCTCCATAGACAAATACCTACTCAGACAGAGTTGCCATACACACACAGGCCTGCCAAGCTAAAGGTTATGAGGGTATGGACTGGGGATTCTTATAGATGGCTATAACTAGTGGATGAAATGTTACTATACTAATAGTACACTTCTCTTGCACTTCTCTAATTAGTTTTAACCTAAAGCTGTACACTCAAACCTCCATCAAGGTATGGTTAATGTTGAGGTATTATTAGGTTCCCATAAAGTTGTAACTGACTTGGACTGTTTACCTGTTTTTTCAAAGTTCACTAGTTCTCTTTCCCCAAACTTTTTCCACAGTCTGTGAAATAATGATTGATGATGATGGATCCATTGTTACAGTCCTCATGACAGTGATGACAGTGAATATAACGACCTTCCAGGCCTTATCTCAAAAGGTCACTTACTCAATATTCACCACGCTTGTCTGTCTTCAGTCTGTCTAGCACAGATGTAAAGGAGGAAGAATGACATTTCTTCCCTTCTCCCCCAGGGAGATTGGCACTCTTCTATTTTACTCTTTGCTCCAAAGTTGGAAATTCTCAGCTCAGCTTACACTTACATAAATGTCGAAAAACCCCAGGAGAGACATTGGTCCCTTTGCTCAGTGTTAACTACTGTTTCAAGTCTAACAACTACCATGTCAATTGGCAGAAGACAATTTATTTAAAGAGTGATCACCCCTTGGTGGCCATTGAAGAGGCTGCAAGTTTAGACTTGGTCACGCAGGTCACATGGGCCCAGAGACTAGCTGACGAACCCTGCCAACCCAGACACTAGGGAAAAATGTGTGTTCCTCGACTGGTTGGGAAGTAGTTGCTGGAGGTTACTGGTTGCTGCCAGGTAAAATCTGTTGCAAGAAAGGTGCTGCACCAAAGACCATCTTGTAATTGCTTTGGTTGCGAGCAGATTACAGTGGTTGCCGATAGTTTGCGTAGAAGATGCCAACTTGTCTGCAAACACTCAAAAACTAACCACAGAGGTGTAGTGAATCTTGTATTGTGTATTATATTGCAAACCTGAAACAGAGACTGTTCCTCGTCAAAGTACAAATGTGCCTTACTAAAGAAATCAGCACATTTCAACTTACAACTTTTAGTTTGAAGGGAAGCATTCTCAGTTTCCGGTTTGCGCAACCACTCCAGTCAATGACCAAAGCAATTGCAAGGTGGTTTTTGTTGCAGGACCTTGTACCTTTTCGTGACCAATTTCAGCTATCAACTGCCAGCAACATCCTGCAACCACTTGCCAACCAGTTGCCCTTCACTTAGCTACAGCTTGTTAAAGGTTAGGCCATTATTTTGTTACAATACCATTTTCAATCCCACAGTAAGACTTTGACCCCATCCTGTAACAAGAGAAACTATAGTAAAGAGATAATTTCTTCCAAAATTAACATAATTTTCAACTAATTCTTCCAATTATAAGTTAGATTTTAAAAAATAAGAAAGAAAATAGAACATTTCATTACACATCCTTAAGGTAAAATATATTTTAGAATCTACTAATAAACTAAGAGTATAGCAAACAACACAATACATTTAATTATTTAATTATTGTAGAAGAACCCCAAAAGGTTGATTCTGTTCATCTGGACGTAGCGTTTTCAGCGGGAGAAACGTTTCATCACTCATCCAAGTGACTTCTTCAGTCTCAGCTGACTGCTGGTTTCATCAACCTTATAAACAGTTTGGGGAAACCTGATTTCCCCATGGACATGATCAGTGATCTTTGATCAGTGTTTGTTAGTCAGTGGTCATGACAACCCATTGTTCATTCAGGGGGCTGGTTTTAGTCATTGTGCAAATGTACTGTTTATAAGGTTGGGGAAACCTGCAGTCAGCTGAGACTGAAGAAGTCACTTGGATGAGTGATGAAACGTTTCTCCCACTGAAAACGCTGCGTCCAGATGAACAGAATCAACCTTTTGGGATTAACTCACCTGGATGAGCATGTATTAAGATACTGTCGAAGAAGAACATTATGGAAAAACTTGACTAAAATTGAGTTTTAGTTACACTAAAATAAACAGGTTTACTGCATTCTAAAACTGAAAATTTAAGGTTTATCATCTTATTAACATCTGCCTGCAACCTCTTTCTTATCCACCTGTCATGCTTCTCCCTGAATCTGCAGCCCTTCAGTTCCTCAGCTCTGCTCTTCAGGCCTGAAACCCATCTGGTTTCTGCTCTGCATTTTACTCTTTATTTGCTCAGATCAATTCTCCACACTCAGCTATGTTTTCCTTGCTGCTCCACAGAGCCAGAACCACACCACACCGCAGATTAAAGACACACGTCCTTCGTGTGTCTTTAATCTGCTCTGTCACGGCTCAATGTTCCATCTGCGACCTGCAGTCCACTAGCTACTACGTTAGTGATAACTGATGACTAATTTTGCTATCGGATAATTGCTAATAGTTAAAAAACTAACTTAAATGTGTGCATCAGCCAGGTTAACATTTCTGATTACTGTTTAATACTTCAATGTTGTTGAAAATTAATGCTACTGTGTTGTTCAGTGTTATGAATATTAACTACTCTGTGCCTGTCTGTGTGCAGCAGTGCTGTAAAGTTATGTGTCAGCTGGAGGAGGCAAAGATGGCACTGTTAGCATCAATATTGTTGCAAATGAAAATAGTAATTTGATATTAATTTTAGCATTGATTCACATTTGAGCATAGATTGTTTTTGACAACTCATCTGTAAGTGTCTATTGTAGCCAGCCAGGGACCAGTGAACTTAATCAATGGAAAGCCCATCACATGCCCAAATGGCCTGCAAATGGTCAGTCCACTTGCCTAACATGCTATTTTAATGGTCCCATGGTCCCTACTAAACAGACAAACGAGTTTGAGTTGGTGCAATCTTTGAACAGGTCATGAAATCTGAGGATTGTATAAGACAGTGAGGTGCAGAGTTTTAAAGTGCCAACTTCTTGACTTCACAGGTGAGGCTGAGAGATTACCCAGAGCTTCCTCTGTGGGATTCCAAACTGAAGGTAGTGCCATTAGTTTTCTTCTAGTTGGAAGGCCTCACCTCCAACACCTCTGCTTTTCTTTCACTACACCTTCTCTTCCTGCTCGCATCTTTTCCTGTCTACACATGCATTGATTGGTTCCTTGTGTGCGCACACCCACATGCTCAGACACACACATAAATAGCATTTCAGCCAATTGTTGTGCATAGCTCGCAGTGGTGCATTATGTTAAATCAATGCCTGCCTCGCTGTAACACCAGCACACCCATTATTCGTAAGACAAACTAAGGACAGAGCTCCTTCCTATTGATGTTAGCAAGAAATTTACAACTGATAATACTGTGTGTGCACACATGTGTGCGTCAGTGTGTGTGTCAGTCAGTGAGTGCTGTTGGGATGATGAGCCATCATCCCAACAGCCTGACAAGGCAAATGGCACTTAAAAATATCAGTCTGGCAGTAGGTCTCCAAAGTCACAGTTTTGTTTGACAGCTGGTAGCACATGCTTTGGGTGATATGGTTGTGTTACAAAACACACAGTAAACATGTATGTCTATGCAGAGTGAACTATTTTACATTGTTCACCAGCTGTATGAAGAAACTCACCAAATGAACAACAGATAATAACATTTTGCCTAAAATCAATGTAACAGTGAATAGTCACATTAGTTTAGTTTGTATGCACTTCAGCACAGAGTCAGTCTTTTTTGTCATTTTTGCTGTGAAGTAAACAAAAATTCATTTGCAGGTAACATTTCTTTAACTTGATAGTAACAGTAAGGACACTGTACACTGTAAAAAAAAATCCTACAAAAACAGTAATATTCTGGCAGCTGGGGCGCCAAAATAATACCATAAAATAACAGAAAATAACTTTCCCATGAAAATACGGTTATTTTCAGTTATGACAATACAGTTTGTTGCCCTAATTTTACATGGGATTTTGCCCTTTTCAAGTGCTTTTAAACATTAAATTAGGAACATTTTAATGTGATTAAACAATGAAATTACCTATAAACAAGGTCAATGAATGCGGCAATATGAATAATAATACTTAAATGTACAGAAATATACAGTTAACAGTTGGTTTAAATAATAATGGATTGCATTTATATAGCGCTTTTCGAGACCCTCAAAGCGCTTTACAATACCACTATTCATTCACTCTCACATTCACACACTGGTGGAGGCAAGCTACAGCTGTAGCCACAGCTGCCCTGGGACAGACTGACAGAGGCGAGGCTGCCATGTCGCGCCATCGGCCCCTCTGGCCATCACCAGTAGGTGGTAGGTGAAGTGTCTTGCCCAAGGATACATCGAGAGTGTCTGAGCCGGTGCTCGAACCGGCAACCTTCTGATTACAAGGCGAACTCCCAACTTTTGAGCCACGATCACCATAAATAACATTATTTGATGTAAAAAAAGTTCATAAGAATCATTTTATATATTTTTCCATAGCATTACATTTGAATTTAACAGTTCAATCTTTCAAATAACGGACAAATATTTGTGAAATTATGATACATTTGTGAATGTATTTTAACAATCTAAATATGCATATGTACACACAAATATATTTAAAAAACAAGAAAATTATGTTTTATTACATTTACAGTGATTTTACGTTAATTTACATTTGAAATGTAAAATCACTGTCTATTTATGTAAATTTAATGATATTCTAGAAAAACACTACAAAACTGTAAAATGCACAATAAAATACTTTTATATTACAATTTTTTTACAGTGTAGTCCTGTAGTGCCTTGAATGCCTCACAAACTGTGTCTGGGAGAAACATTTTCATGTCGCGTTCACTCATCTTGTGAATGATTTTCTGAAATATAAAGTGAAACTGCAGGATTCTTTCACATCTCTTTAGTAAATCAGAAAATAAGCAGGGGAAAAACTGCAGGGCTGCACATGTTTTAACAAAAGGTTCTTATCTTAACTAAACAGTCGAAGCATCGGGAGCAGGATTAGCAAACACTAGGTAATGAACTGTGTGTGTGTGTGTTTGCACAAAAGTCCCCAGGTTAGATCTTTCCTGCTGATGACACAAATTGGTTGCTTTTTTGAGTTTTTGTTTTTTTCTTTTTGTAATATTGGCCTGTAGCCTCGTTCTGCTCTGTTATGTATGCAGTTTACTGAAACCAGAGTGTAGCCTGGCTTACATGACTCTGTTTTTCTGCTGCAGCCTCACATGCACCTGCGCTGCTTCTGTTTTTGGCTCATTGTTGCTGTCCTCATTATCTGTGCCCGAGTACATTTCAGGCCGAACTGTATACCCGTCAGCCAGTATACAAGTCAGTATATCTGATTACTGTACTCTCAGCACTGTCTTCATACTGAGTAGCATGGCAGCTGAGTTAGCGGTGATATGGAAACAAGTAGTGTCTCCACCTATGGTAGTTGTCTAGTTTGTTGAATACATGGCTGGCAACAGTATTGTATTCACTTAAAATAATGTCTTGGGGTCACAGTTGAGTCTATATTTCCCACAGTTAGGCTCTGTTGGTGGTTTTAGTTGTGGTGCATGTCCATGTGTGGAGTGTGGAGTGTGTGTGCCCAAAAAGAGGTCAAGGTTTTTTCTTTGTAGAGAAATAATTTTGCTTGCCAAAGGCATTTTAACCAGCACCAAAGAAAACTCACAAGCAGCAAAGTGATAATGTTTTAGAATGAAAAAAACAAACAAAAATCAAGCGGTGTGTGGATGTGTTTAATTACATCATTCAACAAGCAGCACATACTTGGTGTGTTGGTCTTCTTAGAGGCCAGCTCTTCTTTATCCCACAGCTGGTGGATCAGCAAGCACAGATGTAGTGATCTGGTTTTGACAGGGTCCCACTTTTACACTGATAGTGACCTGAGTGCTTCATTAGAAACACTAGAGCCCAGCTTCTCCCAGCAGTATATTACAAGGTGGCCAACACGCACTCATGTCAAACTCCATGTTTCAGCACCAGCGTAACATCGTAAATGTTGAACTGAAGACTAATAGTCTCTCTAGTTTCACACCGTTTTCCAGGCTTCTTTTTTTCACTGCTAAATCCTGATTTTATAACAAAAAGAGGTTCACTGACAAAATCTCCGGCCACACTTTAAAGTCTTGGTGATTCTGTGATTTCAGCAGTATTCACATGTTGAATCTTCACTCAGAGGCACAGTGTGAAGTCCTATCAGGATAAAACTTCTTGTTAGCGGCTGTACTGACGATTTGTAGTCAACAGTTCTTTAGGTTTCTACATCGGTCATGAACTGTCTGAGTAACAGTTTAAAATGGAGCGTTTCAGACAGAGGCTGAACGAAGGTCCTGCAGCAATGTACAGTATAAAGACACAAGTGTGTTCAAAACTCTAAAATGTAACTTTTCTAGTTATAAATACATTTTCACAGCTGTTTATTCAACTGACAAAGATGCTTTTTTATCGTTACCAAAGTTGTACCACAGCTTCCTGTGTTTGATGAGGTGCAGTTTGTGTATAATCTATTCAGTAATAGTCACAAATAGCAGAACGATGCAAATTTCTGTCTATTTACTCAACACAGACTCATTGCTGTTGGATTGTAATTCTGAGTGTTTCGGTGGTGACTGAGCATGGTAGTAAGCCAGAAATAACCCAGGAAGTACACAGCGTACTTTATTTAATGAATTATGAAGTAAAATAATAGATATTTAGATTACTTACAGAGCAATCAACAGTTGTGGACTGCAGCTGATGCCAGTAGTTCTGTGTAAGCTTGGTGTGCTCAGCTTGTGTTACTGCTTTCAAAAATTGATATTTATTCAACCACAGCAGTGGTAGTTACTTTACCACAGGTAACTTGTTAGAGTACTTTGTAGTGTAGTTTGTTCAGAGTCTTTTACCCTGTGGCGTGAAACCCATACTTTCGGCTTGACAGCTCATTGAGAAAGGATATAGTACTCTAAATGCAACACTTTGTACGGTGCCACACCCAACACACCTGATAAAGCGGTTACACACACACACACACACACAGTCTCACGTTATTTTTGTGTTGCTCACTTCTTTTCCGAGCGTTTCAGTGGAGGGTGTTGCACTTAGTCGGTGGCTGATAAATCTTTTGCCGCTCAGCAGGTCCGTAATTACATCTGACCTGGTTCAGCCACAGCAACACGAAGTGGAAGAAATTTGAATTTCTTCAGGTCAGGTCAGAGACTTACTTTGGTGAGTAAAAATGGTCTGCTTGAACTCACAGTACACAGCTTGCTAAATTACTGTGTGCAGCACTGGAGCTAGTGATCGTCAGGGACCTGTAATGTTAGTCTAAGTCTTCTTCTGCCTAACAAGGTGAATGTTGCTGTACCACAGCAGGTGAGCAGCGTGTTACTGCGCATCGGTCTGTGGGACAGGGGGAAAAAACATGCCAGCCTGCTTGCTGGGTTAAAATTTTCAAGTACACTAACCTTACCTCCTGCTGATTTTATATCCATACGCCCAGAGGAGGGGTGTTACACAGTCCTGCACCCTTAAACGCATCTCCTACACCTAAACCGTTTCACTCTTTATAGAAGTGCAGCCTGAAAACAAATGCCCTCAATATGCACAAATGCGCTCACTCTGAAAGTCACCCACTTAAATCTTTAAAGGCTAGAAGTGCAGCTAACACACGCACACGCACACGGACACACACATACACACACACATATTAAACAATGCTGCAGTAAAGGAACCGTTAGGGAGTTAATTCCAATTCTGCTGACAGTAGATAGGTTTTACCATTCTCTCTCACTATCACATAGTAATTACTTATAAGGCCACAGGGATTATGATGTCCCCAACTCCCCTCTGTAATAGAGCTCTTGCTCCATATAACCCTTTAGCTTTGCTTCCCAGTGTCTATCATCCCCCTAATTAAGCTGTCCCTCCCTCTCATTATCGCTGTATGTAATATCCTCCAACCATTAACTTAGCCCACTTCACCCACTCCTCACCATTACTAACCCCTCCCCCCTCTCGCTTCTCCTTCAGTTTTCCTGTCTTGTTTTTGTGCTTCTCGCTCCTGCTCTTTTCTTCACTCAAGCCTTCACACCACTGCCACACTGCATCAGCTTGGTCTAATTCTACTCCTACACAGCAGTGAAAGGAAGCAGAACCACAATGCCCTGAATATGCCCGTGTTTGAGTTCGGGGAGTGGGGGTTCGGGGTGGGGGGTGCGTCTTCACTGACACAATACAGTACAGAGATAATTCAATATGCATTGGCCTTACGTAATCAGCCACGTTTTTCGGTGCAGGCACATCATGTCCAAGCATGCATCGTGCTTCGTTTTCTCAGCTCTGATCATGTTTGCTGTTTCCTAAGTGCCTGCGTCTATTTCCGTCTTGTCTCCATGGCTCCTGTCGCAGCCACATACAAAATGCAGTTGCATCTTCAGATGAGTTGATCCACAGCTTCAGCGTACTCCAACTCTCAGCTGAAAACACATTGAGACGTTTGTGCATCTGAGCATCAAGGCACGACTGTGTGTGATGAACGTCCCCTGGGATCTGTGTCCTGTTCTTTGTTGACTCCATAGTCCGCTGTTTCCTTATTGGTGGCTTTTGAACAGTTCCTTGTTGTATTTGAGTCTTGATAGCTCAGTTAAAAACAAACATCTTTATTAGTTGACCTATGAAGATAATGAAAAGTATTCTTTTCTAAGGACTGTGTAGCTCTATCTCTGTAACTGGAAAAAAAACACCCTAAAAATGGAAAAAGCAGGAAATGTGTACCGATTTCTAGGGTTGTGTTTGTTTTTATTTGTTGTTTTTTTTTGTTTTCATTTGTTTTATGTACATTTTAATTATCCCTTCATTCTTTTCATTTGCTCTCTACTTTGCTTTGACTGACATTTTCCTTGTCTGAATTTCTACTTCACTGCAACTTACTGGTATTCAGGAGTCTTTCACCCTCAATCATTTCATAAGCAGTTTCATTCTTTCACAGTTTTTAGACTGCATGACTCAGGGCATTATCATTCCCAACGCGTAATATACCGACGATTTGTCACACCCGAGGCGTCTCATAGTAACGCAAAAGGTATCCGTCCACGTCCTTATAAAGCGCCCTGGGTTCTCACTATACTCCAATATAGCAGAGGCTCAAGCTGTCCATTCCAACACAAACACATGATAAATCAACAGTAAAATAGCTTCATGTTGTGGCCGTTACAAAGTGTATTCCAAGCTGATTCAGGATCTGAAAGTGAACAGATTAAGGTAATAGTGCTTTGTTATTATTATTATTTTCCCACCTAGAGCAGGTCGATATGACCAAAAATTTTTTTTTTCAAATATAATTTGAAAATTTGCGATAACGATATAACTGACGATATAATTGACACTAGACAAAATACTTTACAACTCCACAACTTTATTAGTGCAAAAAAAACATCAATGTATTTTCACTTAAACAAGCAGCTGATTTTTATGTGCATTAAAGTTATATAAAAATGTAACAGTGCAAATGCAAATTCTTTGCTGACAGTTTAACCAAAAGGCATTTCCAGTGGAAATTGGCCGACATATCCTCAGCATAACCATGTATAATATCCACAAAACTTACAAAGAGGTTATACACACACAATACGGTAATATTATGTTGAAACACAGTACGTATCACTCCGCGAGGCTCCTGCCTACGATAGCCATAATGCTCCGACAATCCATCAAGCGGTGCGGGTTTGTAGCTTAGCAAAGTCGTACTAAAACATTTGACAGATTTTCGAGCGCCGTGTACATACAATTGTTTCGAGGTCAGTAAACACAACCAGAATTCATACAAAAGGCACACGGGATTATAAGCACGTGCGCATTCGCTGTCAAAATAAAAGACGTGCACCAGATAAGAAGTTGCAACGCGCGTTTGCGTACACATAAAAGGCACTGTTTTTGTCCGCTAGAGTGGGATTTTCACGGCATATTCTGCACCACATCTCTGTGCATTCATCATTTTTTTTGAAGCCAGCTCACCTCCTGCAACCACTTCTCCGAGAATACGCGCTTCTTTTGCGGTTCGGACTCCTTCTGACATTTCTTTGGAGGTGGAGGAACACCAAAGTAACTGCTTAAAGGAGCTTCTTCGACATCTTTAAGAGTTTTAAACAAATGTCTGTCCTCCTCCAGAAAATCTTATGTACACAAACGCGCGTTGCAACTTCTTATCTTGTGCACGTTTTTTATTTTGACAGTGAATGCGCACCTGCGGACCACTTATGTGCACCCCTGATTATAAGGGGCACTGCCGATTTTCAGAAAAATCAAAGGATTGATTTTAAGTGTGCCGCATTTTCCAAAAAACACGGTAATAACGACGGCCCGCTAGCATGCTCTACCAAAAATAGTGCTTTGTTGTGTATCTGACGGACGAAAGCTAAACCAGTTCCAGCAGCAGTTGCAGCATTTTTACAAACCGATTCTGGTTCATCCGTTTCATTCAACGATCTGCTTTCACCCTGTGGTGGGGCGTGGTCTGCGGGGCCGTGCGGACGCACCTGCACGGCATCCGCAATCACGCCCTCCGTGTTAAAACACGGGGACTCAGGGGTTGGTGGTGGTGTGGTGTGACGTGAATCAAATAAAGTTGGCTCTGAACGTCGCTCCGTGGTCCCGCCGTGCCTTATTCATGCCACATTGGTGCCGAAACCCAGGAGGCGGCATGGCGGGTACCTACCAGAGCCAGGAAAGGAAAGAGCTGGCCGAGAGGGTGGCCGAAATAGCGGCCACCCAGCGGAAGCAGGCGGCGGAGGTGCGTCGCCAACAGGAAGAGCTGCGGAAGGAGAGCGAACGCCACCTGGGGAAGATGGCAGAGCTGGCAGCGCTGCTCTGGGCCTGGGCGCCACCCCCACAAGTGTGTCCCGAGGACAGTGAAGCGGTGGAGGAGCCGTGTGGGTCACCTCGGCTGCCGGAGGTGGTGGACGAGCCACGCGGGGGTCCGAGCCTGCCGGAGGAGGAGGAGCAGCCGGGTGAAGGGCTGCTCCTGCCGGGAGCGGTGGAGGAGCCGCTCCAATCGGAGGCCGAGGACGAGGCGGGCGAGGGTCTACACCTGCCGGAGGCAGAGGAGTCGCTCCACCCAGAGGTGGGCGAGGGGCTGTGCCTGCTGGGGGCGGAGGCGCAGTGCGGGGAGCCGCTCCAAACGGGAGTGGCGGAGGCGGTGGCGGAGCAGCTGTGCGGGGAGACGGAGGTCCCTGCTCCAGGGCAGCCTGTGCAGCCGGAGTTGGAGGCAGAGGAGCGGGACAGCCCCGCTAGGCCGGGGATCGGCGGGCTGGCTAGTCCAGCCTCGCTGCCACCAGTCGATTCTGCGCGCCTGACGTCTGCCCAGCCGCCTGTGTGCAGGAGCTCACGGCCATGCCTGCGGGGCCGTGTCCGCTTGCTACGCGGCCGACCTCCGGACCAGCTTCGCCGTTGCCGCTGGATGCGCGGGCGGCCACCAGAACGGACGCTTCCCCGTCGCTTGGTCAGGGGCTGGGGCGCCGATGTTTAGGGGCCGAGTCTCGCCCCAGTTCGCGGGGGGGGGGGGGGGTTGTAGGTTCGGCCAGATTGCTCCCCGGCCTCAATCGGGCGATGGGGGTATGTGGTGGGGCGTGGTCTGCGGGGCCGTGCGGACGCACCTGCACGGCATCCGCAATCACGCCCGCCGTGTTAAAACACGGGGACTCAGGGGTTGGTGGTGGTGTGGTGTGACGTGAATCAAATAAAGTTGGCTCTGAACGTCGCTCCGTGGTCCCGCCGTGCCTTATTCATGCCACACACCCTTCTCATTCTCTGTCGCCGCCATGCATGTATGAAAATGTGCGAAAATGTGCGTATGAAAACGAGTATGTGTAGTGCGCTCATGCACGTTTTACCCATATTCTATCGCAATATTTCATTTTCTTATCGTTGCGCAACATTATACCGATATTCGATATCCGTGAACGATATGATATGGCCCAGCCCTATTCCCGCCTACTCTCATTCCCAATGCGTAAAATAGTGACGATTTGTCACAATCGTAGCTATTTTACACGTTGGGATGAGAACCTGTTGCATCACTAGGTGCTTAATTTTATATACCTGTAGCAATGAGACTGGAAACTGGAGACTATGTTCACAGTTTTGAACCAGCCACTGTCAGTCCAACAGTCCGTTTTGTTTTAAATTGAACAAAAAGTGAGGGTAAAATATGCTAATAAGCACGGTTTCCAGTCTGTAATGTGTCAGTTTAAGTGATGGTATTGGTGTTGGTAAAGAGCTAGCAAACACAGTCAGCTAGCTAAGTTAGCTCAACCTTTTGTCCAACACAAGAATGTCCTTTTTCTGTGATACTAGATCTACATGACGCTACACTTACTAGTCATACATGATGCTCTGTGTTAGAGCAGTGTCCAGATGGTTGTGTGCAGCTCTGACTGTTGCTCAACACAGCTTAACAGAAAATCCACCACCTTTTGGTGACCAGCACCTAGCCAAATTCTTAAGGAAGCAGACCACAAAATAAGAAGAAATGACAAAACTCATGGAATCCTGTGACTATCCGGTTGTTCAGTCTGACGTCACTAGCCGGGTCTGGGCCTAAACGCCGCTGCAGGTCCATATATCAAACGATCACTATGGCATTACTGAGAGTTGAAAAACTGTCTAAAGTCTTTCATCTTTAATAAAATGATCAGCGTTCTCCTCTACCAGGTGTAACAATTGAGTTTAACATCCAGGCATCCATGAAAACGGAATTTATGACATTTAACGGAGTTAGAAGTTAGCTCGCTAGTTTCTATCTAAATACAATATAGCATGTCCTGACTGCGGGGTTTTGGAAACAAATTAAAACGTACAGCTCTGTTATCACTTCCAACATAAATGAAGACAGAAAACTAAAAAGCAGTGACGTTTGTAGGGTTACTGAAGTTTGGCTAGCTGGTATATAATGATATTCTACGTGACCGCTAGCGACACAGCTATGTTAGCATAATATAAACAAGCTAACTTTTTTTCCACTCGATAAAAGTTAACGTGAGTGTTCTCGGTGGTCAGGAACAAATGTAATCGCATGGCAGGATGCTGTAAAAGGACCAAACTTCAGCCAGGAGAACAACTTAGATAATCCATCCACAATACGAGGTTAGTCATTCATATACTGCTGCATGGGCTGGGCTGTAGTTACATCCTAAGGTTTTAAAAACTGAGCTTAAATAAATGATTAGCGGTAATAAAAGCCGAGGGAGGTCAACAGTGATCACTGACTGTTTTAGGAGCTTTTTGAGATCAAATAGAAGAAAATACAAAACATTAAACATGTTAACAACACAAAAGCCATATTAAACGCAGACTACTTTAGACCCGGAAGTAGGATTCGTCGCGTCATCACTGAACAACCGGATACTGGCTATAACCAGCTGTTATACTATACTGGAAAATGCTGTGAATGGCTGCATCCTGATATAAGAGCATCTTGTCATGTTGTCGACCACACATAAGGATTTACTTCAGCTTTGACACTAAGGATTAGTTTTGTCGTTAAACAGGTTAAATTGGCAGGCAACCTGACGTTAGGTGACTTCTCCATTCATCACAATGGAGCAGCTTTTTCCTGCTTGATAGGTGGTCAGTGTGTTTGGGTTTTAATGGACCGGTGGAGTGTTGTGAAAGCCAGAGCAGGAGAAAGAAAAAGGTGCTCTATTTTCTCCCCCTTAAAAGCGGCAGTGTTCTCACTTTTACTGCATCTGCCAGCTGAGCACACAGACACGCCCAAACACACTCGAATAAATGACACATAAAAACCATAAGGACAGCCAGAGGGAGGGAAACACAAGCGATCTGTTTGCCTTTTAAATACAGATAAGAGAGACGCCAACTGCTCCCCAACAGCCTCAGCCAACAATCAGCCACAACTGATTTAGTCTCTGCTCGCTCATTACAGGACCTGGACCCTGTGCTGGCAGATTTAGGCTGCCAGTTGACTTCATGGGTGCGAGCACAGACACAGGAACAGCTGCGCTGGAGCATTTTGTAATTTCAGTCTTGTGTAAAATATGTAAATGCTAATATAGCATAGCATGATGGCAAGCAGCAGCATAGTTTAAAGAAGCTCTGGTGACAGCAGCAAGATAATTACACCTCATTGTGATTTCCTACCACGAAGTCTCTGTCTGCTGAAAGCATTTTAATAATGATAGCTCATGGTGTGTTTGTTTGCATACAGCGGAGATAAGATTAGTGAAGAGAGCAGCCTTTGCATCTCTGGAGGCTGAGGGATGTAGTCTCTCCTCCTCCTGGCCTATTGATCTAGAGGTCAGCTCAGATTCACACAATAGAGTGCAACCCATAAGCCATCAGACATGTTCATTTTTCCCTGCTTTGTGCAGAAGCACATTTGCCTGTTATTGTCTGGAGCACTAAATCAGATGGAGCTGGGCAGCCAGGAATGCCAGAGCCCCATCTAATCTTCAGGCTGATCAGTGGCAGGGTTTCAGCTGGGAACAACAAGGTGATTCAGCCGGCTGCGAGGAGCTGAGCTGTGGATCTGTCAGCCGGAGAGGCTGAATATAGTAAGACTGGAATTTGCCACATGTTCTCTTGAGAAGAGCTATTGCACCTCAAGCTATTACAGCTAAGAGGCTATGTAAATGTCAGATAGAGTATACTGTGGCTGGCTTGAAGTAAAGCAGACAAAGGCCCTGCTGTCCGGAAACTCCTATCCAAAGGAAGTTCCTCTTTAACTTTCTTTAACTAACTCCTTCCAAAGTGTGCACCTCTCTTCAATATGGCAGTTTTACATGGCTCTCCCCAAACATTACCTGTCAGTGTGTTTCACACTTTGTGTTAGCATTTTCTTCATGTGAAGTCTGAGCTTCTTTAGCTTTCTCTGTCAGTGTCAGTTCAGCTATGGCAGCTCTTACTGCCAGTCCTTCTAATCATCCCACAAGGAGCCACAAACATAAAACCCATTATCAGCTTCTGAAACCAGATCCTCAGAATATTACTTAAAGTGCTAAAAGAGGCTTTTAGGTAGTGTGCTGCTCAAGTTTAGCAGTTGAATATGGAACAGCACTGGTTTTATTAAAATGTCACAGTGAGAACTGTGTGTTGCTGTGCAGTGCTGTTCGATATAAGGATATATATCGGATGACAATATAAAAACATCTATCGTTTCATTTTATACTATCGTTTGTTTTGTGGTGTCGCAAAATAAACTGTTTACGGCAATATTTTTTCATGGTTTTGATGGTCACTGTAGTGGTTATATTAATTCCTTAAAGTTCTCTCTTTCTCTTATATTTAATATAACCACACTACAGACGGACAAGCGCCTGTTTTTATGGGTTGTAGTTTGCAACAATGACCGTAAAACCATCGCGTCTCCGCTTGTTTATTTTCCACATAAACCTTTCACAATAAAGCTCAAGATCCTGTTGAGACTTTTCAAAATAAACTGAATTATGTGAAAGATGCAGAGTGTTTACGGATGAGAAGTAAAAAAGAGCCGCCAGGTGCCAAAAAATAAACCTTAGACTCAAACGCTAGAACAGGCTTTACCCCGCAGTACGCCGTGTAATAAATACAAAGAAAACGGCGGCCGTTACAACTTATGTCTAAAAATGTATAGTTTCATGCATCGGTTAAAACACTCGACTCCAGGTATACAACGCCCAGCTGGAAACACTTCACGCAAGTCGAGCTGCCCGAGATTCACAGAACTTTCAGAAAATGTAAATTTTTTGTGATTTATATCGTTATCAGGACGATAGATGTCTTATATCAGGATATGAGATTTTGGTCATATCGCACAGCCCTACTGCTGCGTTTAAATGTTCAGTTTCATCCAGTGAGCACACAGAGTGCTTTTGAGTTAGACGATAGGTGTAAGAAGACAGGAAGGATGTCACCAGCTGCATTATAAATGGATAGAAAGAGTTTGATTTGATTTGATATACCTTTATTAGTCCCACAGGGGAAATTTCAGGTTAACCCTCTCAGGCTCAAATTAAACTTTTTGTTGCTAATGCACAGTCCTGCAGTGATACTTCTGAGTAAAAAAACCTCATAAAATATGTATGTGGGGTAATCAGGTTGTTAGTTTTTAACTGTTGCAAATCTGCAATGCCTGCCTTGAGAGGGTTAAGGCTGCCGACCTATTGCACGCAATGGTGGCGCCATCTTACCCTCCGACCATACATACATTACACAAAAACATCACGTCACATGTTGTTAACCATTATCAGGTACACTTCTTGCTTTTCAAACCCAATCACAGGTTAGTTATCCATCCTGTCACAGTTTATGCTGTAAAGGCAGCAGAGACTAACTACAATTTTGGTTGAACTCTTTATCATTCAGAATTTGTATATGAGATATTTGACTTTTCCTTACTGATACAACTATTTTAGTGAAATTTTAAGGAAGGTGCTATTCATTTGTACAATGCAAGAAAAGAAGGAATCTTATGTATAAACTACAGTAGCAAATGATTTATGCACAGATTATTCTTTAGGTGTGCCGAATAGTGCTTTCAACTGATACTCAAAATTCAATTGTAAAGTTGAATATTTTAAAAACTGTTCAGCTGTAATCAGCTGGATTCCCACCAGAAAAGTTGTAGTAGCCAGCACTGCTGTGAGGCTAACGTAGCACCATCCACCTGTGCAGCTCTTACTGCATGTAGAGAGGGAGAGTGGTTAATGATTAGCCTAGCATAATCAAGGAACAGCGAATGAATATTAGCTGGATATTGAAATTAAACATTGAATGTATTTATTTATTTATAGTCTTTGTCAAGAAGTGTGTGAGAGCACAACCCTTATGTACATGAAGCCTTTTCTGATGAGTTAATGGTATCAATCGCAAGGCTTATTTAATACAGCACAATGTTTTTGATGGTCCCATTAGGGTCAAAAAGGAGGCTAAAGCAGGCTGTGCTTTGGGGTGACTCTATCTACTAGCTTGCATTTGAGTGTGCAGTGTCTGTGGGTTTGTCAGACCTTGTCTGTTGATATCCAGTTTCAAAACACCAAGATGGATATGGCAAAATGCTCAGCTGTATTTACATCTTGGATACTGTATATATCTGCAGACTCAATCAGCACTACAGGAAATAAGCACTGCCATTCTAGCCAGTGTGTGCCAACCTGGGCCATGACGACTGTCTCCCTTTTGTAGGCATTGGACTTAAAATTAAAGTATGGTTGAGGAAGTATTTGGATCTTAATGATTCTACTCATTAGTTTGGGACTATGTCTTTCTACATACATAGCAGAATAAATACGAAAGAACAGAAAAGTGAAGGAGTAAGATGTCCCAAAGCTCTGTGATCATTTACGAAATCATTTAATGGAGTCCGATTCACGGTGATGTTGCTCTCATAACATATTTTACCGTTTCGGTTGTCAGACGATGGACAAAAAATGGAAGTTTGATTGTTACTTATACCTGGCATGTTGATCAGCAGGCATACCAAGCTGCTGAGCTAAATGTGAAATAATAGTCATGACAACATCAGGTAAAAGAAACAGAGAGCAGCTGTGATGCTGACACTCACGGTGAGGGACGACAGTTTGAAGCTTAAAGCAATAAACTCATGGTATTTAAGTACAGTCAAAAAACATCTGTTACCAGGACATAAAGTGGAAGTTTGAAATATTGAAGAGAACAACCACTACTTTCAACATGAACCTGTCATCTATAAAGAAGAAGGTGAATTACAAGAAACAGGTTGCAGCTCCTGCATGAGCCACTCAGGTTTGTGAAGGAGCTCCGACAGGTTCCGAGTGTACTCTCGACTTAGCAATGAGCGATTCAATAAACATTCTGCTGGTGAGAGTTGGACTGGGATTTGTCGGGATCGGTCAAATTTCTGAGAGGCAATTTCTCCAAAGAAACGTTCAGCAATTTGTCTGAGGTGGGTAATTTATGTAAAAATAAAATGTGAAAAGCGAACACTCCTGTTAAGTCTGTTTAGAATAAAGCAATGCATTTAGCATTAGGCGACTGAGAAGCTATTCATGAATTGAAATTGTTTACCAAGACTTTCTGGCTCTGTTTTAATAGCAGTTACACTTGTTTGTGATTTTATTTTTTTAATAGGCCTAAATAAAATAGCCCATATAAAAACGCTACTAAATGACTGTGGTTAGTAGGAGTCAGTTTCATTGATACTATTAAGGTAATAATACTGGTGACTCCAGGTATAACAAAGTAACAATTTTCTAAGCTTTTAAACTTGAACTTGAATGATGTTGTTAGTCTGGTGACTCCTTCAACATGATTGGCTCCAGTTACGGGGTGGGCATCTCCACTGTGATATACATTGTGCCAGATGTCACCAAGGCGATATAGGAAAGCCTGGCTATCATGGTCCCCGTGCCTCGCTGGCTGACTCTGTGATAGGCAACATGTTTTGTTTGTTTGCTTTGCTCTCTCTCTCTCTCTCCTCTGCCGGGGCGGTGCTCATTACGGGCTCCCGCCCCTGGCCCACGCACCTGTGCTCACCGGCACACCTGCAGCCAATCCCAGCTGATTGGAGACTTTCTGTGTGTGTGTGTGTGTGTGTGTGTGTGTGTGTGTGTGTGTGTGTGTGTGTGTGTGTGTGTGTGTGTGTGTATAGATCTGCCCTGGACCCGAGAGAGCGTGTGTGTTTTTGGAATCTGCCGAGGAGAGGAGTTTGTATAAGATTAATCCCTGTTTCCCCTGGACCCTGGAGCCCCGGATCCCTTTCCCTGCCACACTGTATATATATTTGCACCTGGTGTCTCACTGTAAATAAACGCACTCTCTTTTGCCAAGGATTTCTGGTCTGCGCCTGAGTCCGTTTCAAACATTGTGACACTGGTGGACGAATGTCTTCCTGTGCCAAAAGCTCCTGATTGAAAGGAGATTGCTCTGGGCTTTGAGAGAAGTGGAATCTCCCCAACTGTGATGGGACAATAGATATGAAACATGCAGTGATCCAAGCACCACATAACCCAGGTTTCCCAGTATTTTAATTACAAGGCAATATACTCGATAGTGCTTCTGGCTGTTATGAATTCAAGCTACCTTTTCCTGGTAGTGGAATTTGGAACCACTGAATGATGCTGAATGTCTGGGGCCTTCTTGACATGTCTTTTTATTATAGCTGAAAAAAGTGTGTTCATTATAACATTGTAACATTTATATTATTTCAAATATCAACCAAAGTATTTAAGTGTCATTTGAGTTCACAAACCTAAACTACACATACTAGCCTACGATACAACAAGCTATATCTCTGTTTAAACAAAACCCGCCCAATTTACTGGAAAATGTTTCACCAGTACTGCTGTCCCTATAAGCATGTGAACTGGTGTCATTAAGTTCACAGTATGTAGGAGTGCTCCCCAAAAACGTGCTTGCACTCAACGCTGCACTAAAGAGGGCTGGGTATCGTCACTGATTTCTAGAATCGATTCTATTCCGATTCACAAGGTCCTGAATCGATTCGATCCATGATTAGATTCGATTTGATTCGATTCAATTTGATTTTAATCTGGGAAATTTTGCCTCAGACAGTCAGAAATATTATAATTCAGATCAGTACATTTACATATTTTTGTATCTATAAAAAGGAAGCTGACACACGCAAGACTTTATCAAAGGTGTGAGCATCACAGCAGATGCCTTTGTGTCAAAGTAGCTGAAGATAAAACACAGAAAAACATGAAGGTGGTTTTCCTGTTCTGGGATTTTATAAAAATATTCTGCAGTAGATCAAAAACGAAAGAAAACTATTAATCAACTTATGAATATTACCTCTGAAGTTACAGCAGTTTTATTAGAGACACAGCTAAGCGTTTTGCATAATTTTAAAAAGTTTAAATTTGTTCAGAAGCCTGTTGAACGGGAGAAATTAGGTTTTCTTTTCGGAAGTAAGTAAAAGGAAAAAAAAAAAAGCGGCCGACAGCGCTGTAAGAACGGTAGACTTGTGCGTAACAAGCAAGAAAATAATGCAGAAAACTGATTTCGGGGATAGACGGGAAACTGTTCAGAGAGAGAGAGAGAGAGAGAGAGCTGTGCATGAAGTGTGATTTTATTGTGGTGGAAGCAAAACAGCAAAAGTCAGAGGGAGTCCATGACAATGTTTATGTGAAGCTTAGTTTGGATCTTCTTTTGCTGCTGGTTCAATCAATATTGTTTGGAGAGAGATCAAACTAACAGCTTTAGAATCAGTGCAAAAAGGGCGTAAACACAAAGCACGGACCCGCCGAAACATCAGACTCAGCGAGCTGTCGGCTTTCAGCCCCGACCGTGTCCGTGCTGTCAGGTGAGAAAGGCGACATCTCACTGATTTTGATCCGCAGGTCCACGCTTTGTGTTTACGTCTTTGTGCAGAAGCCGTGCTCCTGCTCTTATTTACTGTTTTAAATGTTTGGTGGTTGTCAAAAATTTGTGACGTTTCACCTGAGATTCTGGAATTCTGGGCAAAATACATTTATATAAAAAATCTATTCAGGATTTTAATGAATCGATATCACGTTATCCAAGCCAGAATCGATTTTAATCGATGAATCGATTATTAAAACCCACCCCTAGCACTAAACTGTTATTGTGTGGCCCGAGTTATATAGAAGAATGGGTTTCAGAGCATAGCCACACTATTTCCCTGTTCTCAGTCTCACTGTGAGTGCAGTCCTCGTATTCACCGGAGCTAACAAGAGAGATGAAATGAAATAATATTAATTGAGTTGACTGACAGCAAATTAAGGCACTATAAGTGTAATGAAAGTATTAGACTTAACATTAGCATGAGGGCATTCCAGAGGGCAGCGACTGAATCCACCCTTTTCAGCTGCATCATCTCACTTGAGTCCAGTTTGTGCATCCTTCAAAAAGTATTGAGAGGATAGAAGGAAAAGCTGTTTGTTCAGCGGGTGAAATACTTATAAACTACTGACTATTTGCTGTTAGCTTCCTCCATGTTAAGTTAGCTCTCCTGCTAATAGCTGGTACTCTCCTGAGGTGTCTTTTTTCTTTGTCTTTTCTTCTCTGAACTCAAACATGCATATCAATAGAGGATTTTACCAGATAAGGCTTGTTTGAGCCAAACCCTGATTGATTCAGACTGTGCTGGGAGAGCTGTTGGCCAATAAACAATGCCTTGCTTAAATGCCTATGTGCACCCACAGAGAGAGAGGGAGGGTACACACGGGGTCAGTTGTAGAGCAGAATAAACACACCATGTGTTTGATCTCACCTCTAAATAATGAAAAATAGGTTACTCCACTGAAAAACAACCTGGTGTAGGAGGTTACTGAAGCCTTTTCCCAGATTTTAGCCCAACCTCTAAGACAGACTTGAAAGGAGGATTAAAGCAGAAATCACATGATGTGTTTTTTCAGAACATTCAAAGATTGCTGCTGCATTTCACTTGTAATGTTGTTGGTGCAGTAGCCAAGATGACAGTCTCTTTCATTCTAAATGTACAACCCGTTTGTAATCTGCAGGACCATGATGGTGATGAATATAGATGTCTTTAGTCTATTTGCAGGATTTCTCCCAAGCAGATTATCCTGTAAAAACAAGCTGAAGCAAACATATTTATGCAGATCAGGCACAGGAGCTGCTTGATGTTGGCATTTGTTTTGGCATCCAGTTGGCTTTTTCACATACATTTTCACATACATTTAACATGGTACTCCAGTAATTCAGCATGGCATTTATGTAATGTCAGGATCCACAAGATCCCTGACTTTTAAACACCAGATTGTTGCATCCTGTATTTCCTTCAATGCATTTCTTTTATTAGACCCTTTCTCCCTGGTAAACACAAACTCCCCAACACCAGTTTCTAATCTAATTTGCATGTCACACCCACATACATTTAGCTGTGAATGTACTGTATGTGATTACGCATGCCGTGCCACATTACAGCGTGCGATCACGTCAGATTCAATTGTTCAGGCATCGTGTAACTATTTTCATTGGTTACTGTGGTAACAACCTAGATAGTATGTGTGCATGCTAACTGCTGTGATTTCCCAGCACAGCATGAAACAACATGCCGCTGTCTATAGTGATAATGTGTCCTGTCAGTCTGTCCTAGCGGCACCTTGTCACGGTGAAGGAGTGTCTCTGTGACAGACGTGTTTAGGCAGTTGTTATTCTGAGCTTATTGGATTCTGGATGCCAGCGTATCCATGGGTGTGTTTACAACCATTAGGTTCAGTTAAAATGTGTGGTTTGATTCTTGGGTGAAAGACATATGGTCGAACACAGGATTTTTTGATAACACGGATAAGGGAACTGCTTCTTTGGTACCAAGCTGATGACGAAGTTCTGAAAGTGTGGCAGCGCTTGTTTGTTTTTTTAACGGTACCACAGGTGCTGGAGATACGGACAATGGCAGCAACATGTGGAGAGTCAGAGGTAAGCTAACAAAGCTTCAATTAGCGGCTAACGTTAATGTAGCTGTCCTTGACCATATGAAACAGGCTAATCACTCTTTTGATCAACTTGTCATTTGTTTTGATGTTAAATGACAGCTTACAGAAGCAACCCTCTCTCTTAGAGAATGCTTTGTTCATCAAGCGACCAAGCTGGAGTATTTAAATGATCTGATGTGGATTGTACCAGCTGGTGCCTGTGGTGGTGATTGAAAGGTTAAGCCTTTTACATGCAAATTTCAGGTTGGCAGCAAGTGTCACACCAAATCAGGTGAATGAGAAGTGAGACCGTCAAAGCTTGAAACTCATGTGGTTAGTTTAGCCTAAGAAAAAGACCAAGCACTAATATGTGTATGTGTGAAAGACTTTGTGTGTGGTCACCAGTATATGAACCTAGACAGCTAGATCAGAAATCACCAACACCGTCCACCAAGACAGTACAAATATGTGGGCTGCAAACAAGCAGAGTGCGAATAATCGACAAACACACACAGAGCTTGTTGCTTAATCTGGCAAACATCATACAGACTAAGGGTATTTTGTTGTCCCACTCAGACGAAGAGGGCAGCCAAAAAGAACTGATATGTTCTGATACACGAGCAAAAACTTCAGTCAGACACTGAGATGAAATTTTTATCCTACCTGTTTCCCGTCAGTGTGTGAGGGCAGCGTGGATGAATCCTGACAGCTGAGATGGAGCACAGGATTCATCCAAAGGAGGGCTGCTTTACTACGAGTAAGTCCACCATATAAATGTGAAGCCTGTGTCAAATGTGTAAAAGAACTTTGAACATTATTTTCCATCCTGACAAATACAACATTTATGTAGTTACTTCTGCTGTTCCACTGCCACTTTTCCTGCTTGTTGGATGCTGCTGCAAATATGTAGTCTAAAGAAGCTGACACACTACTCACCATAAGTAATAAGAGGAAATCAGTCCGTCTAATGCAAAATCCTAAAAAAAACTTTACTGATGCCTGAAACGTGTCATTGTAAGATTTAGACCCAGATGTTTCACATCTGCCTAAGTCATACTAATAGGTGTAATTTGATAGATAAGACAGTTTTTAAAAATGTTACGTAACAAATATGTGAGAGGAATAAAAAATTGAACTGAACCTTTAACATCTGCAGCAGTCAAATGCAGTACACATATTATTGCAGTAACCCAAAAACATAAAAGTAAAATTCCCCTAGGAAACATTTGCTGCTCAGTAGGCACTTTCATCTTTGAAACTTGACTGCTTTATTGCTACTTCTACAACTGACTACCTCCTCCATCACTAAGAGTTGTGCTTGTAACATATTTAAACCTTATTTTTTGACATTCATTCATATACACTGTTCTTTCACTCCCTCTATCAGTTCTGCATGAACTACTGTCTTTACTGTGGAGATTCATGAGAAGTGAATATTAAAAGCTTTAAAGGAAAATGGTTTGTGAAGTGTAAGCTCTGAACAGTCTGCTTAAATGTTAAAATGAGAGTGTTACATAAGTAAGTAAGTAGGTACACTTCTATAAACTCCCAATGACTGTCCTGATGTATTGGCCCTAAAATAGCTGAAAACTGTGAGAGTTTAGAGAGAGAGAGCGATGGAGAGAGAGACAGGAAGGAACTGCTTGGTAGGGTCAGTGGTCAACTGTTACTATAGATACATATAGATACATACATATCTACTTGGCTAACACCCAAGGTTATTACAATTAACTGAAACCAAGCTGAAAACTAGAATTAAGAGTGATAAAACATTTTAATTAACTTCTACTAAAGTGTTTTAGGTAGAATTTAGATTTTAGTTAGTTTTTTTTTTTAGTTTTGAAAATAATGAAAACAGCAAATCCTGTGTTTTCATCTCACCTTACTCCTAGAATCTTCATGGGTCGCAGCAACCCTCTACACCAGCGGTCCCCAGCCTTTTTTGCGCCACGTACCGGTTTAATGTCAGACAATATTTTCACAGACCAGCCTTTAGGGTGTTGCAGATAAATCCAACAAAATAAAATGATACGACCAAGACAAAAACTGTGCTATTTTGTAAATATAATAATAAAGGCGAATTCACTGTGTAATTCTGTAACTTTATTAGCAGTGTCCTCCGGAAATGCGCCAACAACATTGAGCATAACATCCTCCTCTCTGCCCCTTAATGCTCTCTGGTTGCTATGGTAACACGTAAATATTTATTTCAAAATAAGACACACAACTGCAAGGTAACCAATTCTGATCATTTCAGTTCCTTCTGCAGATTATTCCAGGAAGCAGGGGCAGCGTATTTAAAAGCCCTTTTCCCCAGTTCTGTTCTGATTTTTGGGACAATCAATTGTATGATTTTGTTCGAACGAAGGTTGTATTGGTTGTGGTTTTTACACATATAAACACATAAATAAGATGGAACCAGCCCAAGGAGAGATTTATAGATAAAGATCAACCAATGGAAGAGTCTGCGAATATGCAAAGATGGACATTTAGCAGCAGCATACAAAGAACAATGATGTACACGATTTCCATAGCCAGTAATAATGCTCTCTCCAAGTCTACAAAACACATGTGAACATGTTTGGGCTGGGTCCCACATAGCCTTGGTTGTCCTCAAGAGAATAAAGAGCTTGCCCCAGTGTTCAATAACAGGACATAATTAAATCAATGATTTACATAATCTTTTAAAGCAAAAATGAAATAAATAAATAAATAATGTGAAAATAAATGTGTAAGTAAAGTGAGTAGAGTCCCTGAGGAAAAGTAATGCTGGATTTCTTCCTTGCAAGTTTGATTAAGAAGGGATTAACTCGCATGGCGGCACAGTTGGATCCAGTTTAGTCATCTCAAGTATTCTAATTTGTTGTATCAAATGTTATTAGCAGTTGGATCCATGCCTTGGCTTCAGGTTAGCTTTTGCAATCTCAGTATTTGCATATTCATTTTTCTGAGGTCTATGAGCAGAACGACCAGCGGAGAGACTTCAGATGTTTCTCCTTCGTGATAACCTGTTTGCCACAAATTATGTTCATTGTCATTCAAACTTGGATGGATGGTTGATAACACAATAATGACTCGTAAGACACAATTTTTCATTAAAATGCATTTCAGTATGTTTCATTTAACGAATGAAGGTTTCACTAGTTTTACATTCAGATTAGAGTCCCTGCACAGTGACAGCAGAGGGATAGTAGGAAGGCAACCTAATTAAAAGTTTCAAGTTGGAGGCATGCTGATTGTAAATGACTTCAGATGATGCTGGTAGGCTTACTGTTGATCTCAAGCTGTTCAAGCAGTTAATTGAAAAACAAAAAAACAAAAACGATATGGCAAACCAAATTGGTTACAGATTGCAATTAATGCACTCTGTGAGCTGGGCTGGATGAAAACTACCCAGCCTTGTTAGCAAATCCCCCTCGCCCCCCGCTGGGGTCAGACTATAGGAACACAACCGCTTTTATTTGTTTTTCATCCGTTTTCATAAGCTATTATTAACAACAAACCAAGCGATAAGCAATCACAGGCAAACGACGTTAAAAAAACAAACCCCAAAAAACAAAAGCAGCACCTCTTGAGAAAAGCCTAACTGTTGCTATGGCAACATATCCCTGCACAATAAAATGTGGGAGATTTTATTTTGAAGGATGGTCCTCTGTATTTTCACCCTTTGTCCTTTATCGTCTCTGTTTGTGAGGTGATCAAAGGTGTGACAGATAAAGCTTGCCAGTAAAATGGACAGAGAGGCGGAGAGTGTACCTTTCCAAGGTGAGGGGGCATGTTTTTAAAAGGAGATGTAAAGCTTTAAAGGATAAACTGCTTAGAGAGTGTGTTTAATCACAGCTGGATAATTTAACAGTTGCCTTTGTGTGACCTCAAAACACCTGAGTTTGGGAGCAATAACCATCTGTGGTCTGTGAGACAGAGTGCGTTTAAGGTGATGTACTCTGTGATGTAGTCAAAATTAGCCTTGCAGTGCATCGTGGGCTTATTCTGGAAAGCTTCCTCCCACGTCTGTCACAGACTTCCTCCCCCTTTCCTCGCTGGAAACTGTGTGTAGGCAGGAGAAGTGGGTTACACGCAGGAAAGAGAAAGCTCCTGAGGGATGACATAGGAAAAAACAACAGCAGGGCCTGGCTTCACAACGACAAGGAAGGAAAGTTAAACATGAGAGATGCTGACTCACTTCAGACTACAGCTGCTGCTCATCTGAGGATACCTGTAAGAGGTGGATATTTAAATTCACAGTTACACATGAGCAAAGTGATGCAGGGAAAGGTGTGTGACTTGTAGTCAGTTATCCCCGTTCTGCAAAAGTCTGTCATGGAAGCAAGGTATTTTGTGTCATTGGCTTGTACATTATATGACAAGATGACTCAAGCAAGCAATTAATATTTTTTACTATGTAAGAAGATAAGAACAGGTGGATGGTTCTTTTTAATAAATACAACTTAAGATGAAAAGGGTGGAAAAGGGTAGTGGGCACTCTGGGTTAGGAACAAGTGGAGGAGTTTAAGTATCTTGGAGTCTTGTTCACGAGTGACAGGAGGTTGGTAGACGGATTGGCGCTGTGGCTGCAGTGAAGTGGATGCTGTACCGGTCTGTTGTGGTGAAGAGACAGCTGAGTGTAAAAGCGAAGCTCTCAATTTACATCCTTACCCACACCTATAGTCACAAGCTGTGTGTAGTGACCAAAAGAACGAGATCATGGATACAAGAGGCGGAAATGGGCTTCCTCCGAAGGCTGGCTTTTACCTTAGATAGGGTGAGGAGTTCAGCTATCCGGGAGAGGCTCAGAGTATAGCTGCTGCTCCTTCACATCAAAAGGAGCCAGTTGAGGGTTCAGGCATCTGACAAGGATTTCTCCTGGTCATAGCCAGCCCAATCCACCAAGTACTGAACCACCTGGCCCCGGCGACAAGAGTCCAGAATTCCACGGACAGTTTAACCCCAATTGATGATTCTGGATGGGTGGGGGCTGGAGACCGTAGTGCCAGCGGGGACGTAATGTGTTGTTTAAGCTGTGACAAGTGGACCTTCATAAAAAATGTAACCGATAAATGACCCGACTGACTCTGGCTGCGATCTCGTATGGGCCAATAAACATTGGATTGAGCTTCTTGGATTCGGTATGTCTATTCAGGTGTCTTGTGGAGAGCCAGACCCGGTCCTGTGGTTGAAATGAATGGTCCAGGAAATGTTGACAGCGATGTTGTTTGGTATATTGAGCACTGAAAGTATATAACATGGCCAAAGAGACAATTAGGTGGAGATGAAGCATCACAAAAGCATCCCAATTGTTGGTTGGCCCATATTGCCTATTCTGAGGGTGGTAGCCAGATGTGAGACTGGAAGAGGCCTTCCAGAACCTGGCGGTGAATTGGGACCCCATATCGGAGATGATGTCCTTGGGGAACCCATGTAGCCAGACGACATGTTCTAGAAAGAGTTTGACCGTCCATTTCGTAGAAGGGGGGGCGGATAACGCGACCAGATGTACCGCCTTGTAGAATCAATCCACAAGGGTAAGGATGGTGTTGAGATTGTTAACAGACAGATAGAAGTGACAAAATCATTAACATGGGACCACGGATGTCTGGGAACAGGGAGGCGCTGAAGGTCACCAGCAGAATGTTGGGTGGAGGATCTGACCCGGGCGCAGATGTCACAAGCAGAAACGAACTCACGGATGGCCCAACCCATAGAGATCCACCAGAAGGCATATCAAAGAAGTTGGAGGGTCGTGTTGGGTTCCAGATGGCCCAAAAGCAGGGAGGAGTGTGCTCAGACCATGCCCTCCTGACGACATTTGGAGGGAATGTAAAGCCAACCTGCAGAGGTGTGTGGAGGTGCTGGTTCGGCAGACAGGGCAGCACAAATGGATTCCACCAGGGGCCAGCGAAAGGGTGCTGAAAACCAATGGGGGCACGTAGGAATAGTTCCTGGTCCAATGTGTGTCACGGTTTGCGGGGCAAGCCATGTTGTGTTAGTGCAGGAGGACCCAAAATGCAGGCAAAGGCTGATGGTATGAGTGGCGAGGACAGAACTAAACATAGACCTAAACTGGGAAAACTAGTAACAAACAAAACCTGAAACCAAAACTCACAGAATGACACACAGAGAAAAACACAAGGGGGCTACACAAGGGATGATGAGTGAAGAGAATGAAGAGCAGAGAGACGTGGAGATTCACCGTTCCAGGGAGGAGCTCGATGGGCATGTTGTAGGAGCGATGTGGGGGTAGATTAGAGGATCCCTTTTTACACCCGACCTCAGAGAGATTGTGGTAGAAAAATCAATGGACTCCGGAAGTGGGAGTTCTGTGGAATCCATTTTGCTGTAGACACTGAGTACCCCAGCCCAGGATCTGGCTCCTCCTGGTGGTCCCTGATGGACTTGCGAATCGGCTGGGTCTGGAACCAGATAGGGTAGGACTGGAGAAGGTGGCCGTCTACTGAAGTGGCCAGAATGAAATGGTCAACCAGGCGTGAAGTGGCTGAGCTGTACCTCTCTGGAACTGGAAGAGTTCTAGAGAAGTACGAGGTCGTGACATAACTGGTTGGTCTATCTTCAAAGCTCATCAAGAGTCTTGGAAGCCTCATGTCCTGCCATCTTATCTCAGATGTCATCGGTCAAACTCTCCATAAATATTGAAAGGAGAGCAGCATTGCCCCAGTTTAACGTAGTGGCTACAATATGGAACTCTGAGAAAAAGTGACACATGGATTGCTTACCCTGACGTAAATGATATAGTTGCGACTCCACCTCCACTTCACTACAAGGGGGATCGAAGGTCTTCTTTAACTCCTCCGCAAACAGGGCATAATCATTGCAGGCTGGGGACTTGGCATTGTAAAGGGCCGCTGCCCATTCCTGGGCACAGGCAGACAAGAGGGAAGTTAGGCTAACTCCTGGTGCACTGATCATGGCTTTGGAAGCGGTGGAACCAGGATGGAAGAATGAACAAAGCTGGATAACACTTATGGCACCTGAGGCGCGCGCTGGCTGACAGTGGCAAGGGTTCTAGAGCTCCTGACATGAGGGAACCAATGTCTGAGCGGAGAACAGGTGGGTCAGTCTCCCTTTTAAACGCAAACCCCGTGGTGACCTGACCACTACCTGACAATCTTTCAGTTTTTGACAGTTTCTCTGAGCATTCAGTGGTCTGACCTTAGGATGAATTTGTTGGGACATCGGCTCCAGGGCAGACTGGCAACTATTTGGAATGTTGTTTTCCTCAGACAATAATCCTTTTCACTATACAATCATGGACTTCAGATAGTTTGGTAATGGCCCTGTAACCCTTCCTAGAGTAATGAGCAGCAGCAGATGCTTCTCATTGTTAGTCCACAGCATTCAGGCCTGTGTAAGCACAGTGCCAAGAAGGAAAGACATCAGCAAACTATTATAACTTGTGCTTTTATATAGGCTCTCAGAGGTCATCATTAATTAATCAAGTTAAGTTGATTATCAACACCTTGTTATAGTGCATATGGAAGGTATTTACAGCTTGTTCCACATTGTGTCATGTTAAACCTTGTTGCAAAATGGATTAAATTAATTTTTCAGCTCAAAATTCTATTCACAATAGCCTATGATGAGCATATTATCAGCAAAGTGTGCTTTTTAGGTATTTATCATAACGTGTTTGGAAGCACTTGGAAGTGTCAGTGAAAACAGCAAAACCTTAAAAAGCATTAATAGGTTAAAAAAATAAAGTTAAATGAAGGTTACAATCTTCCTATTTGAATATTGACCACAACATTAAACAGAGGGATTCCCATAATTGACAAAACTATACATTATGTATCTCCAAAAAGTTGATTCTGTTCATCTGGACGTAGCTTTTTGTGGGAGAAACGTTTCGTCACTCATCCAAGTGACTTCTTCAGTCTCAGCTGACTGCAGGTTTCCCCAATCTTATAAACAGTACATTTGCATAATGACTGAAACCAGCCATATATACGTATACATTATGTAGTCCAGCTGGCAGGGCAGTGGCATACCGCCTATATCCATTAGAATCCATCTAAGGTGAACCAAACTCTTCCACCTACTGCTGGGTCCATCTCAGTGGAAAGGATAATTGAAAGGCAAAAAGTACACTGAAACAAAAACAATCGGGTGCCAAACACATTAAAGTGACTCCAGGTCACAAATTCTGCTTCCCATCAACAGACTTTGTTTAGTGCATGGGTGTCAAACTCCAGTCCTCAAGAGTCGGTGTCCTGAAACTTGTACGTGAGTCCCTGCTGCAACACAGCTGAATAAAATTATTAGGTCATTAGCAAGATTCAGCCATTTGATTCATGTTACAGCAGCTCATGAGTGAATGAACATGGTGCAATAAAAGTACATTTTTCAAACACTTACATTTATTTAAATGTACTTGAGCAGGGTTAGGGGTTGCCACCTCAGCATGCAGTCAAGTTCTGTAGAGACTTGGAATTGACCTACTTTTATTCAGGTGTCTTGCAGCAGGGACACATGGAAAAATTTCAGGACACCGGCCCTCAAGGACTTGAGTTTGACATCCCTGCTCTAAACTATGTCAGTTATTACGGCTTCAGACCTTAATGCAGGGTTTGCTATGTGTGTGCGCTTAGTCTTACAAGAGTTTCATGTGTGATGCAGGTGATGCATGGCTATTTAAATTCTTCCTTTTAAGGCCGTGGCCCCATCTCCTCTCCTGCTGCAACTTTACTCCTCCCTGTGAAGGTGCTTGCACCGTCTCTACATGATAGCACGACTGTTTTGTTCTTCCTGATCTAATTATCTTAATTTGATTTTTGCACATATGTCACATGCAATACATTTGCCAATTTATCCATGGACTTCTTTGCACAAGTGATCCATTTTTCCTCACATCATAATTAAAGTTTAATAAATCTTTGTAAATCTTTATTCAGTTGGCAGTGTGACTTCGTTCTTTGTTGCAGCCTAAGTATAACACAGTACACACAAACCGAGGAGCAGAAGGAAGAATAAATCTATGAAAAATGTCAAAATTCTATTGCAAGAAATATCCCTGAATGAATTTAACTCATAACATTTGCTTAAATTGTGTGTCTTGACTTTAACTTCTTGTCACTAATCTAATGTAAACAACAATCTTTTTCTTTTTCCATTCACTAAACTTTGTTTTATCAAATAAAAAAACTTTATGGCGTCGTTGTGACATCATATGACATCATAGGTTGTCATTTTAAAAAAATATTAAGTGTGTTGTACATCTTTGTCAATGCCCTTTCATATGATATATTACAAGATCAGATGCTTAGCCAACAGAGGTATTCATGTCCCCCAAGGTCTTGTGTATTGCTGTGAAGTTTGATGACGGTCCATAACGAACTGTGGGTAATATAAAGTTTTACTGATTTTCACAGTTGGTGTGACCTTGAACCTGACCGGTTTTTTAGCAAAATTAAATAAACTCAAGCTGTTATTGGCATCTATTTTCTCTTGAAAACTGTGGACGACTGCACTGCTGACACTAACAGAGACAGAGAGACAAACAAACTGAATCGATTACATACTCCCCCACTGGGGTGAGAAAAATGAAAACATGATAAGTACAGTTCATCAATGACAACAGATCTGACTCTGATTGCATGAAAGCCTTAACTTATTTTAGATAGCGTCTAACATGTTAGACGCTAAAATTAACATGTTGTTGTAAACATTCATTCTGGTAACTCAACTGAAAGCTACATGTACACTACCATTAAACACTGCCACTGATTCCCATCTTTATGCTGTGCTATGTTGCATTACTAAAACCATTTTTGCCTGATGCTGTCTCCGCTCCAGGGCCCAGTGTGAGGTGGAAGACCATCCAGAGGTGAGGAAACACACCTTTCATCTTCTCAGCGTTCCCTGAATAATCCTGCCCTTAACTCTTCTCTGGATCTGGGCCTCCGCCTACCTGCTCCCCAGCTCCCCAGAGAGTCTCCGACTGGGTGCCGATGTCATGGCGGTGCCCAGTGTTCAAGAGTTTCACTGGCAGAGCCTGGCTCGACTGCCCAGCGGCCGTGTCTATCACACTCTGTCTGAAGTGGGGGGGCAGATGTACATGCTGGGGGGCTGTGACGCTGCAGGAAGGCCATGTCCATCCCTGGAGCTCTACTCCCCAGAGGTAAACAATGTGGACAGCGGAGCTGATAGTTTACTGTTTTCTGAGCAGGAATTAATAAACATAAAAATCTTTCAGTCCGTTAAAGACACAAATACACTTTTTTAAGCTAGAAATGAAACAGATATGAATTTATAAGAAACACGCAAGCATTGAATCTGTTTGATGTGTATGTACCCTGAACTAAAGGAGCCATGGACTTTATCTGAACACAGAACTCTAATTTAAAAAGTTAAATACAACCCAGTTCTTTGACAGCTGACGTGTCTTCCTCCTCGCAATTTTCAGGGGGACCGGTGGATAAGCTTGCCCCCTATGCCCACTCCTCGTGCTGGGGCAGCTGTGGCAGTTATGGGAAAGCAGATCCTGGTGGTGGGAGGAGTGGGAGAGGACCAGAGCCCTCTGAAGGTGGTGGAGATGTATAACACAGAGGAGGGGAGGTGGAGGAAGAGAAGTGCTCTACGGGAGGCACTGATGGGTGTATCCATTACAGTGAAAGGTATGGATTATACATAAACTGTATGCACCACACTGCGTCTGTTTCTGTTTCTATAGCAAGTTTCTATTATGCATTTTAAGCAAAATTACTTTGTAATGGTTACTGAAAATAATTAGAATATTCCTCCTTAATTGCCCCCTTACAAACAACTATTCATAGTTATGGTAGACTTGCAACATGCTAGCTTTTACTCCAGAGTTTGCACTTGGCCTCAGTTTCATATACTTTTAAGAGATTTTGACTTCTGTAAAGGTCTTTGGCTTTGCTTGTTTGTCATTTTGTGTTGTATTACCCAACATGTTCTTCTGTGGATTCTGTTTAATGGTGACTGGTAAACATCTCATAGCTACGTTGTGACTACATACTGGCAGTAGAGGTTGTATTATTGATCAGGACTGATTGTGAAATGAAATGAAATCAGCAGTTTTGAGGGAAAAACAACAAACAATTTTAAAAAAATCAAGATTCATACGTCGGGATTGTACTGTTATATCTCTTTGTGAGAATATGTACAGTCCATGGGAATTGTTGATATTGTAGAACTGTAATAACACAATGATGCCATTTGAATACTAAACCATCCCACTCAGAAAATCTGTAAGTGTTGTTGATTTCAGCTGCAGAGCAGACATGTGAAGAATACCACCAAACACCATCCTGGAGTTAAATGTGTTCTGAACACATTTAACACATTTAAATTTCCTCCAAGCTGCCAGGCCACACTGCGTTCTTGGAAAAATTTAGTTGTAACTTTTGCTGCACAAAGAGTCAAACCAAATACTGAAAGTAAAAACGTACATTATATTTTTGATTAGCTGCTGTTTTTCAAAGTGGCCACTGTTAGCTTTGATGACAGTTTAGCCCTAGCTGGCCTTATGTTTACCAGTTTCATCAGGTTACCACCTAATAGTTTTCAGTTAACAGGTAAGCTATCTTACGGATCTACCATTAGACAGATAAGCTAACAGTAACTCCTGGAAGTTTTGGCTTCTTAATGTTTCTGTGTTCATGTGTTGTATTCTGCTTAGGTAGTGTTATTGTACAGCAAATAGCCCTTCACTGGTGACACATCTGGTGATTTATTCAGCATTCCAGGCAGCAATGTGGTTTAACATTACAATAACCAAAACTCATCACCAAAATACTCTCAGGGCCATTTGGACAGGTAGGATAGTGATGAACAGCAGCTTTAGCTCACCTGGCTGCCACAAACAAGTGTTCGAAACCCTAACAACACATTTCAGAATGAGTTTAATGAGTCCAGAGTGAAGGAAAAGCAACCAGTAAGTGCTCAGCATATGTAGAAAACTTGGAGACTGTTGGAAAGGCTCCACATGATGACCTCATGAGACTGAAGAGTGTGCAAAGATGTTTTCAAAGCAAAAGTCGGCTGCTTTGAAGAATCTGAAATATAATATAAAAGAGCTTTTAGGTTTGTTTACTCTTCTCTCTGCTTTCACTGTTCTGTATTCTCTTTTGATCTTCTTAGTATATCCCTACACTGTAAAAGAAATAAAGAAAAAAACAAGTAGTGAGCATTCACAGTGAAGTAGGGAACATTAATAAGATCTGTTACAGACATAGACATACTCCTCATCCTTAGTTGGGGTGTATAAGTGTGTGTGTGCCAAAGAGCCATTTAAAACCTTTTCTGACAGCTTGTATATAAACATACATTAATAGGTCAAATTGCTGATGGACCTCATGAGCGGGCTGCTCATTTGTCTTGCTTTCAGCTGTGTTTGTCATGATTCGTTGTGTGGCAGGCAGGAGGAGGACCCAAAATGCAAAACTCACAGACACGGGGATGAACTCAAAAAATCACAGCTTTAATGCTGGAGAGGCAGAACGTAGGAAATACAAAACTAAACTGGGAAAACTAAATACAAAGCTCGCCAAGAGACACAGGGAGGAACACACACAACATGAGGGAGAACGCGACGCCGAACAGAGGGAGACGCAGACAGAAATACACAGAGGGTTAACGAGGAAAGTGGGAACACACGGGGAACACAGCTGACACAGATAACCATAACGAGACAGGGCGGGGTGAACATAACACTGACGGGAGACGGGCAGAGTCAAACAGGAAGTACACAGAGGTTCAGACAGGAGGAGAGAGCACGGGGAGAACACAGACATAACAGGCTGGGGAAAACATGGAATAAAACACGAAAGGGGACAAGGGCTCATGAATACATAGAGGGGCACACAGGGGGTGAGAGTCACAAAGGGAAAGCACACAGGGAACAACATAACAGGGCAACTCAGGAAACAGAACCTAAACAGGGAACGAAATACAAAAATACAAGAAACTAAGAATACTGGGCCCACATGGCCCAGGACCATGACATCACCCCCCCCTTAAGGGCTGGCACCAGACAGCCCAAACACAGAAAAAACCAAACGGAAAACAACCCAGGGCGGGCGGCGGGGGCCCAGGACGGAGGGCCAAAACAAAAACTACCACCAGAAGCACAGGGGACAGTCCAGAAATCAGTCCAGCGGGCCAACCCAAAGGGCAGCAGCACCAGAGTCCGAACAGTTCAGGGGGCCGACTGTGCGGACGGCAACGGCGGCGACACGGAAACAGTTCAGGGGGTCGGCCGCGCGGAAGGCAATGGCGGCGACGAAGGAGACGACGGAGCAGTTCAGGGGGCCGACCGCGCGGAAGGCGGCGGCGAAGGAGACGACGGAGCAGTTCAGGAGGCCGGCCGCGCGGAAGGCAGCGGCGGCGGCGAAGGAGACGACGGAGCAGTTCAGGAGGGGCGAAGGAGACGGAGCAGTTCAGGAGGCCGGCCGCGCGGAAGGCAGCGGCGGCGGCGAAGGAGATGACGGAGCAGTTCAGGAGGCCGGCCGCGCGGAAGGCAGCGGCGGCTCTCCAGTGTTAGGCGTGCTGGCCATGGCCCGGTGGGCACAGGACCAGTCGAGGCAGGACCAGACGAGGACGAAGACTCTGAGGCTGCAGCAGGCGAAGCACAGGCTGGAGCTGCAGCAGGCGAAGCACCGGCTGGAGCTGCAGCAGGCGAGGATGAGGCGGCCGCAGGTGGCGGCTGGACAGGCTCCTCGGGCCCTCCAGCTGACGCGGCGCGAGGCTGAACGGACCCCTCGGACCCTCCAGCGGAGACAGGAGGCTGAACGGGCCCCTCGGACCCTCCAGCGGAGACAGGAGACTGAACGGGCCCCTCGGACCCTCCAGCGGAGACAGGAGGCTGAACGGGCCCCTCGGACCCCCCAGCGGAGACGGGTGGCTGGACGGGCCCCTCGGACCCTCCAGCTAACGTGACGTGAAGCGGTGGTGTCGCCGCAGGGTGCCGGATAGGCACACCTGGGAGTCCAACAGCAGCTGCAGGACAAACAGTTATGTAGGCCCCTGGCTGGACTAGGAGCTGAGGAAACACAGGCTGCTGAGGCACAAACCCAGAGAGAGAGAAAGCAGGTAGAAAACAGTCTATAGGGCTTAACATCTTGGCACGAAAAACCATGAAGTGAACAGTGGTAGGGACCACCAGTTCTGAGCCAGCAATCATTAGGTTCCCAGAGTCTGCATCAGTCCAAGGTGGCTCACAGGTTACTGGCCCAGTCTCAGTAATCCTAGGAGAGGCCAACATAAGCTGGTTGGACTTGACCGATGGTAGTGTGCGGCTCAGAGGAGCTGGTTCAACCATACGGAAAACAAGAATTGCCACTCGATCCACAAAAACAAGGCTTAGATCATCAGGAGCTAACTCCTGAAAAAACAGTAAATACACAGGTATGGACCTAACCAATGTCACCGTGGTAGCATGACTGTGGTGTGTTGGATGGATGTGTTTGTTGGAACCTGTACCCGCAGTGATCTGTGGCGTCAGAGTGATGACTATATTGAGTGGAGAGACAGATACAGGTAAAACGGTACGTAAACCATTAACTGAAGCAGGTGACACTTCAGGCTGAGAGTGAGTGGTTACACCATTGTTCAAGGCTAAAATCTTATCCAGTGATGAGTTCACAGAGACAGGAGAAAACGGTGTCACATTAACCCTGATCTCAGCCTCCATCTCCTGAGTGGAGGTACTGGTGCTGGAGCAAAACAGTTCAGAATAACCCTGTGTATGACCTTCAGGAAGACAGAATTCATATAGTGACGTTACACAGTCCAGGTTACCATGATCAGCATTTATGTTTTCATCTTGACAGGTTAGAGTGAGTTCATGATCGGCATTCACCGTTTTCAGTTCATTAAACACAAGAGTAGCAGGGAAAACAGGATCACTAGTCATGTTACACTTTAATTCATGATTTGCCAACTCTGCAATATCCTTGCTTACTGTGGCTTCAGAGGGCCCCGGAGGTGAGAAAACACAGTTCTTGAGGTCAGGCTCAGAAACAGATAGCTCAGACTTGGATGGAACCTCAGACATGGTAAAAGACACAAAAGGAAACACCTTCACCCCACTACTCACACGATTACCCTGAGAATCAGTGGAAGCCTCTTTCAGTCTATGTGTAGATTTTGTGGTCCCTGCAGGATTGAGTGAAGCAGTCATGATCGACTGAGAAGGACTGCCTCTAGCCTGTGGCTTGGTGAATAGCTCATTGCTAGCCATATCACCGGCTAAGTCTGTAGTTACTTCACATGCCGTCCGCTCAGAGGAAACTTGGGGTGACAGAACAGGTTCACTCACCTCCGAGCGTCGGGCGATGTGGTGACGACGCGAACGCCGTTTTCTTTTGGCCGTGGGCCCCGTAGACGTGGGAGATGGAGGCTCCTGAGGCGTCGCAGCGGCTGAGGAGGCGGTAGTAAGCGGAGTGGCAGGCGGGAGTCCCAGGCAACTCCGGGGGCCCCCAAGGGCTAGCCGTGTCCCGCGGAAAACCTCATCGTAGGGGGGAGCGAGCCATGGCTCCCCTCGTAGCTCTTCCTCCAGTTGCGCGCATACGGCGCGCTGCCGCTCCTCGAGGTCGGAATCCGCGCCCCCCACAGCCACCTCGTGTTGCTCAGTGGAGGGCAGAACGGGCCGTGGCGGTGCGCGACAGCGGCGGGAACGCCGTTTCCTCTTAGGGGCGGCCGTGGGCTCAGCCTGGCCTTCCGTGGCGACCGGCTCCTCGCCCTCAGACCACATCCGTGCCAGGCAGGAAGCAGGAGACGAGTAGCCCGATCGCGGCGGCGAGGGTGGGTGGTCGGTCTGTGGTGGGACAGCTGACGAGAGCTCTTCCTCGGTGATAAGCCAGGGCTTCCAACGGAGCTCGTCCTCCCGATACGCCCGTAACACCTGCTGCCGCTCCTCTTCACCGAAGTCGCTGGCCTCTGGCATCTCCGTGCGCCACGCAGTGTAGACAGGCGGTGGCGAAGATGTAGAAGCCGATGAGAAGCGAACAGGCGGCGTAACGGTGGTGAGCCCCATGGTCCCGATCCTGACCGTTTCCGGTTCTTTCTGGGACAGCTGCCCCGGGCGGATGCCCACGGCGGACACAAGAAAGTCCCGGATGTGGGGGCGCAGCGCGCCGAATAGCCACGGGAGCCCGGACACCATCCGCTGAAGACGGACGGCTACGGTCTCCCGGTATTCGCCTCTAGGCAGCGTCGCCCATTCCTCACAGTGGTATTCCACCGTGTAGACCAAGTCTTCCTGGAGGTCCGCGGAGGGGTTGTGAGCTGCTGGGTCCAGTTCGTGGTCGCGTTCTTCTGTCATGATTCGTTGTGTGGCAGGCAGGAGGAGGACCCAAAATGCAAAACTCACAGACACGGGGATGAACTCAAAAAATCACAGCTTTAATGCTGGAGAGGCAGAACGTAGGAAATACAAAACTAAACTGGGAAAACTAAATACAAAGCTCGCCAAGAGACACAGGGAGGAACACACACAACATGAGGGAGAACGCGACGCCGAACAGAGGGAGACGCAGACAGAAATACACAGAGGGTTAACGAGGAAAGTGGGAACACACGGGGAACACAGCTGACACAGATAACCATAACGAGACAGGGCGGGGTGAACATAACACTGACGGGAGACGGGCAGAGTCAAACAGGAAGTACACAGAGGTTCAGACAGGAGGAGAGAGCACGGGGAGAACACAGACATAACAGGCTGGGGAAAACATGGAATAAAACACGAAAGGGGACAAGGGCTCATGAATACATAGAGGGGCACACAGGGGGTGAGAGTCACAAAGGGAAAGCACACAGGGAACAACATAACAGGGCAACTCAGGAAACAGAACCTAAACAGGGAACGAAATACAAAAATACAAGAAACTAAGAATACTGGGCCCACATGGCCCAGGACCATGACAGTGTTTGTTTAAGACATTCGTGATAGCTGGAGGGTTTCAGCCCAGCTAATTCCTGGGGACATGAGACTGTTCCTTCAGAGTGTACACAGAGGGAGACAGATAACCATTCACACTCACATTGACACCTCCAGAAACTCTGCAGACTACTCAAATCTGACTCCGGTAGCACGTGGGTACAGTTTTATTACCCACAGGCTGGACACCACAGTAATTAGAACTTTTGCTTAACAGCAAAGCCGGCTGGGGCTTCACAGTTTGCATGAGTTCTATGCGGGTACTCTGGCTTCCTCGCACATGCATGTCCAAAGATATGCACGTTAGGTTAACTGGCAATTTTAAGTCGACTGCAGGTCTGAATGAATATCATCAGTGTTTGGATGATGGATGTCCAGAGGCTCAGCTCAGGACAAATACGCTCTCCCTGAAACATACAATGAAACACAAACCCGTGAGAAACATCACTCACGTGCGGCTGTCTGATCACAGCTGTTTCACAGAAAATATGAATGCATTAGCATGTGGGCAAAAAATTAATCATGTTAAGTGAAACAAAGAAAGATACAGTTATATTTTTGAAACAATGGCTAAAATAACCACTCAACGTTCCATTTAAGACAAATTTAACCCAATTTTAGCCTTTGTAATGTGCACTGGTCATCATCAGCCAATCAAGGAAACATATCAAAGTTGCTAAGTGCATGAATGGGAATCAGTCACAGTTTGGTGAAGTTATCTTTTGAATAGGTTTTGGCTGGAGGTGATTGTTTTATGGCTGTATTGAGTTATATATGGTCTAAACTGATGTCTAATGTAGGCCGTTATTTATAGCGTTATTCAGACTAAACAACCCAGTTTTCAATGAGTAATTTGGGGTAAATAAAGGACAGAAAAACTATTTCCATCAATGTGTGGTGCTTGCTTGGTATTATTCCTGGTGTTGAGTGAGTCACACATATGCCAGGTCCATATGTATGATTGCCACCCTGAGCTCAGTTATACAATAGCTATCTGTCACCTTGTTAATCTCCCAATTGTCACGTTATCTATTGTCATCAGTGGAGAATAACTTTAGTCAAAATTAAAACCATACATTTTCTGTGCCCAAACTCTGAAATTTCATAGGAAATAAAAGAGTTATGGCTAATTTTATGTGCCTAAAAATGAGAGCAATAAAAACAAACAAGATGCATCCATCAAGAATTAACTGTGCAAAGTGTGAAGAAGATAATCAGAGTAGCTGCTCTCCAGTTTGAACTTCAGAACAACACTTGGGTGCACTTTAATTTTTACCAAAAAGTCGGCTCTGTTTTGCTGTCTGAAGTCATTGGAGCGATATTTGGGGGCTCTGATTTATTCCTACATTTTGCAGCTAGTATGACCGGTCTTCTCAGGGAGCTTCTCTATGACTCCGGTGCATCTGTCAGTGTCCGAGGGAACGCAGATAGATGCTGTATACACATAGACTTATTGGCTGTGTATGGGCTCCATTGTGCTCCCTCTATCTCCCTGACCACTTTTCGATCCTCTGCCCTTTGCTCGCACTTTCATCCCCCAGCTCATCCCGAGCAGCTGAAAAAGAGACAGATCGTCTGACAAAATAATCAATAATAGCAAATTAAAACAAATCTGGTATTTCTGAATGGAGCGTCAGCCACCACATTGACTAAATGATGCCATTTTTATTGACGTTTGTGGGATCGTTATTTTCTGGATATTTAATAATGAACTTGTGGTAATGAGACATTCTTTTCCCCAAATGAATATAAAGTGTTTTTGCAAACTTTCTTCCCCTCTTGTCACTAATGCAGATGCATTGAGGTTAGAATCTGAAGTCAAGTGGCTTTGTAAAGAAACACTTGACTAAAAATGCAGATTGCTTCCCTGCAGCTCTTTTCCTCTTCATTTTGACGATTAATGCTGCTTTTCTCACGCTTCGACACTCGCCTTCGCTTTCGATTCTTATGCTTGGGGTGTCATGCCAAAGTGCCAGACGTGGACTCTTGCATTTTTATTCTACTGCTGTACTTTCTGTCCTTCGTCTGTCAGATTTTCTTGCCTTGTCACAAGCTAACTTCTCATCCGTGTCTGCCTGTGGATGAGCAGATTTTTTAGCACTTCATGAAGTGCCCACAAGTTGTTTCCATCAGCTAGGATGCGGTGGAGAAGTGTAGCTCCACTTTTGTAATCATCGTGATATAATGTCTGAAATGTCCTGTCTCTGTGCATGTGTCTAGATGGCCGTGCTCTGGCTCTTGGGGGAATGTGTGCAGACCTGCTTCCCCGTAGTATCCTGCAGCAGTATGACCTTCGAAAGGACGTGTGGGCGCTACTTCCTTCCATGCCGACCCCACGCTACGATGCTAACACACATCTGCTTGGCAATAAGCTCTATGTGGCAGGTACTAACACACGAGCACAGCTATTATGTCTGCACTTTATTTGTCACTCTAGTAGACAACTTTTTTTTTACCCTTAAGGTGGCCGTCAGTGTAAGCGACCGTTAAAGGCCTTTGAGGTGTACGACACAGAGACGCGATCTTGGACTACGCTACCCATGATGCCATGCAAACGTTCCTATGGGGGTGTGATATGGGACCCAGCTGGCAGGCTGTGCCTGTTAGGAGGACTGCGGCAGGGCGGGGGACACCAAAGCTCCAAGTTCACCAAGAACGTCAATATTTTTGACACCAACCAAGGTACAGCGCTTAATGATTTTAACCTGTATGCTAGTTTTTAATTTGTTTTTCACATGTACAGTGGGGCAAAAAAGTATTTAGTCAGCCACCGATTGTGCAAGTTCCCCCACCTAAAATGATGACAGAGGTCAGTAATTTGCACCAGAGGTACACTTCAACTGTGAGAGACAGAATGTGAAAAAAAAATCCATGAATCCACATGGTAGGATTTGTAAAGAATTTATTCGTAAATCAGGGTGGAAAATAAGTATTTGGTCAATAACAAAAATACAACTCAGTACTTTGTAACATAACCTTTGTTGGCAATAACAGATGTCAAAGTTTACTATAGGTCTTTACCAGGTTTGCACACACAGTAGCTGGTATTTTGGCCCATTCCTCCATGCAGATCTTCTCGAGAGCAGTGATGTTTTGGGGCTGTCGCCGAGCAACACGGACTTTCAACTCCCGCCACAGATTTTCTATGGGGTTGAGGTCTGGAGACTGGCTAGGCCACTCCAGGACTTTCAAATGCTTCTTACGGAGCCACTCCTTTGTTGCCCGGGCGGTGTGTTTTGGATCATTGTCATGTTGGAAGACCCAGCCTCGTTTCATCTTCAAAGTTCTCACTGATGGAAGGAGGTTTTGGCTCAAAATCTCACGATACATGGCCCCATTCATTCTGTCCTTAACACGGATCAGTCGTCCTGTCCCCTTGGCAGAAAAACAGCCCCATAGCATGATGTTTCCACCCCCATGCTTCACAGTAGGTATGGTGTTCTTGGGATGCAACTCAGTATTCTTCTTCCTCCAAACACGACGAGTTGAGTTTATACCAAAAAGTTCTACTTTGGTTTCATCTGACCACATGACATTCTCCCAATCCTCTGCTGTATCATCCATGTGCTCTCTGGCAAACTTCAGACGGGCCTGGACATGCACTGGCTTCAGCAGCGGAACACGTCTGGCACTGCGGGATTTGATTCCCTGCCGTTGTAGTGTGTTACTGATGGTGACCTTTGTTACTTTGGTCCCAGCTCTCTGCAGGTCATTCACCAGGTCCCCCCGTGTGGTTCTGGGATCTTTGCTCACCGTTCTCATGATCATTTTGACCCCACGGGATGAGATCTTGCGTGGAGCCCCAGATCGAGGGAGATTATCAGTGGTCTTGTATGTCTTCCATTTTCTGATGATTGCTCCCACAGTTGATTTTTTCACACCAAGCTGCTTGCCTATTGTAGATTCACTCTTCCCAGTCTGGTGCAGGTCTACAATACTTTTCCTGGTGTCCTTCGAAAGCTCTTTGGTCTTGGCCATGGCGGAGTTTGGAGTCTGACTGTTTGAGGCTGTGGACAGGTGTCTTTTATACAGATGATGAGTTCAAACAGGTGCCATTCATACAGGTAACGAGTGGGGGACAGAAAAGCTTCTTACAGAAGACGTTACAGGTCTGTGAGAGCCAGAGATTTTCCTTGTTTGAGGTGACCAAATACTTATTTTCCACCCTAATTTACGAATAAATTCTTTACAAATCCTACCATGTGAATTCATGGATTTTTTTTTCACATTCTGTCTCTCACAGTTGAAGTGTACCTCTGGTGCAAATTACTGACCTCTGTCATCATTTTAGGTGGGGGAACTTGCACAGTCGGTGGCTGACTAAATACTTTTTTGCCCCACTGTAGTAAAAGTAGAAAGAATTCTTGCCATATGCATATCAGGATTCATTGCATATCAGGACAGATAATCGTATTAGAACTGCACATCCAGAACACACCAGCTCAAGTTTGAATCTTTCACTAAACTTAAGCGGGGCTCAACTTCAGAGCTGAACAGAGAGCAAAACATGAAACAGATCTGAGGCGTTCAAAGGCAAGTATGCGTCATACTCTTTTACATGCAGCTCTGTATCCAAAACTTATCAGGTTGTGAAAGAATAATTCAACATTCTGCAAATTATACATATTTGCTTTCCTTCTGAGAGCCTGATGAAAAGTTCAGTGTTGAAATAGCAATTCCAATCTGTCCTCAAGTCCCTTCATTGCCTCCGTTATCATTTCCCTTATGCGTTATATAGAATGGATAAAAGAATTTTCTAACCTAAAAACATTTGACAGCTAAATGTGTGAAATCTCACGTTTGATTGAACCTAATGTCAAAATGACTATGACTGGGGGAAATATTTCTTAACGAACAACATTATATCAGAAATCTGTTAACTCCAGCTTGACAGCAAGACTCCTGCATGCAGTCACTGTGTCAAGCTAATGTTTGCCAAGAAATACTTCCAGCATGCTACTTCCTATAGTCATGTTTAAACCAATATGTTGTCATTCCAGAGCATCATTTACTACTGTTCTGTCAGCTGCATCTGGTGTCTCAGACAGACACACACACACAGTAGGATTGGGCGATATGCACTATAGTCCAGTCATCCTGCTTTTTTGACTGACTGATAGAATTGCCACCAGGGCTCCAGAGGTTAATGTACGCCCACCAGGGTAGTGCTATCAACCCTCCATACTGCACACAATTGGGCTCAAAAGCTAAAAGACTCAGTAGTGTGCAGGTGAAGGAGCAACACACAAAAAATGAATGATTTAGCTTAACTGTAATTAGTTAGCATAAGTGGATGGATCTCAGCTGAACAGTTGAAACAGTGTTAAGTCACACATTTTCGGTCTTTACCCTTTTAGCTCACACCAGCAGTTCTACTAACTCATCCAGTCTTTTTGTGTGTGTTTAAAGTATCTCCTGTTTATCTGCTCCACTCTTTACTGTCCTCCCCACATACAGCAGAGATTTTCGCTGTCAAAAACACTCAGCAGGAAAAAAGTGAAGAAGAAATAAACAAGATCATCACATAATGCTGTAATTTAAATAACCTCCTCTTTTCTATCACTTGATGATAGAAAATGTTCACATCATTCTATTATTTAATGACACACACACTCGTTTTCATGTCTTAGTGAGGACAAAGAATTGACAAAACGCTTTCCTCAGCTCTATAGCCTAACCCTAACCACCAGAAATGAATGCTTAACCCTAACCTATTTGTAACCTAACCCTAAAACCATATTTTAGGCCTCAAAAATGCCTTCAAATTCATGAGAACTGGCATTTGATCCCCACAGTGACTGTTGGGCCCCCTAAGTATAGTGCCATTCCAATTTCTGGTTCTAAAAAAGACCCAAACACACACACACGCACACACACACGCACACACAGACTTACATCAATTTCAAGTCACGTAAAAGTCCAGGCAGGAGCGTGAAATAACACATTTTTCCTTCATAAACTTTTATTGCACTCAAACTATTTGAATTTCAGCACCATGGACAGCTCTAAAACACAACTGTTTGTAATGGTGAACCTACACAAATTCGGCTGCATGCACATGCAGGATATAGATCATATGTACACACACACACACACACACACACACACACACAAGACTACTCCATGTAATCTGCAAATCCATTTGGTTTTGATTAGTTTCTTTTGTTAGCTTAACAAATTGTTGTTGTTCTATTAAAACACAAAGTATAGAAATAAAGTTCTGTCAATCAGGCATTTTTGCTTTGTTTTATCCCAACGCTATAATTTATTCCGTCAGTCACTCTGACTGCCAAACTGTCACCAGACTTATATATATCGCACACAAAAGTAACATCAGTCTGTGAATGTCAGCGACCTGAGGAGAGTATCTGCTGGACTTTTGAACAGAGCCTCTTGGAAAATATGAACGTATCATAATTCATATTTTTGACCACACTCGTCTCCATTTACATGACCCTGCGTGCACTCTCATCTTCACACTGTCATTTCTTGCATTCTGTGATTATTGATGGCTTGTGTTTTTAAACATGAAGGCATAAAACAATGATTTCATTGCACTGCTAATGTACTTATATAAAATGTGAAATCGAAATTTAAACGCATGCAGTAATGCCTGCATGCTCTGGTTCAAAAATACTGCGCTGTGAAAGGGACACTTCAAATCCAACAACGAGTACATGTCCAGCTAATAGATCCAACCTGCAGTATTTATTTATTTATTTATTTAGTTATAGGTGGAAAAACTCCACAGCTGATCCTTTTATATACAGTTTCTATATAATTTCTTTGGATTTTTTCTTAACTCTCCTTTCGTGCTCTGCACATCTCTCAAAAGTTGCTGCAGTGATTTTAATGCCCAAACCAACTTTTACAGACAGGTAAGAGAGTGCAGACCGTCATTAGCGTTACAGCGGATTCCTTTGTCACGCGTTAGGTGATCGCTCAAACATCTCTCCCCACAGAAGGACAACGACCTCCAGACCAAATAACCCTCTCTGTGCCAGCCGTGATTTTAACACATGTAAGCGGTATTCCAGGAATCACTGACAGAAAGTTACATCGTTTTCAATGTATGTTCACAAACTTTTTATACAAACTTTAAATGAGGGATTGTTGCTTTTCTTATTATACTGCTTGTTGTTCAGCTGCCGCTCTTCATTGGCACTGGAATTATTGGCACCTCTTAATGCTCAAATAGCCTTCTACAGACAAGCAGCAAGACCCGTCTCTGCCTGTCTGTGAAACTTTCTTAGTGAATGCCATTGATGTGTTTTGTCCGTTAATAAAATTAATCACAAAAGATTTTCGATTTTTACATTATTGTTTTTAAAAGTATACAGTCCAGAATATGTACTAAAACTGTGGTAATACATCTGCAAACTTTGTGACATCATTTTGAATTTCTAACAGAGTGTAACTTAAAAATATATAGAAGTAATTTTTACTTGGTGCAATGATCTGACAAACCAGAACATGCCTGGTTAGTTTATTTAGGTCACTCAGTCAGAGAAACCTTTTTTAGCGCACAGCTGAAAAGAATATCATTCTTTTTCTTTTATCTTGTGGTAACTGTGAGAGCATGTAATCTCCTCCTTGAAAGAAATTGACGGTTTCAGCTGAAACAACAAAAACTGAATATCAGGAAAACCATAAATTTATAGAATTCACATAGTATGGATGGCATTTTTTGGTAGTCTTCTAATGTCCCGTTTTCGCAAAGGCACCATGAGGTTGTGTCACGGCTGCCGAGGCGAGCCGTGTGGAATAAGTGAGGATCCAGTTGCAGGCAGTCGTAGAGGAGTGAAGGTGATTTATTGAACACAAAAGAATGTGGACAAACAGCAAACGGGGCTCGAACTAAACTAAACTGGGAAACAACTAAACTACAGAGCACAAACCTGAATGAAAACGAGCAGAGGAGGATGACGATGAACAACAGGGAGAAGACACGGTGGATACACAGACTGACACTGAGTAATACAGACGAACCGGCAACAGGCAGGAGAACACACAGGGCTTAAATACACACACCAGTAATCAGGGGATGAGAGACAGGAGGGCAACACAGCTGGGAGGAATCTGGGCTGACGGGACAGGGGAAACGTAAACTGATCACACTCACATACGACACGGACCTTCACAATAAAACAGGAAACTCAGATACATGGAACCAGACAAGACATTGAACTAAACAGACAGATTCACAAACAGATGGGGTGACACCATAGACAGAGACACAGACTCAAAGGCAGACCAAATATAACACACAGAACTCAAACAATAATAATCATCATCATCATCATAAACTAGAAAATGATAACTAAAAGCGCTGGGTCACCGACCCAGGACCATGACAGGTTGTTTCTATTTGCTCAATCAAACTCTGCCCAAAAAGCTGTCCTACGCATATCTATCACAATAACGCTGGTTGAATACACTTTAATTTGTATGGTTGGTTAAAACAGAGCTTGAAAAAAACATTCCCCTCTAAGATACAAGAACGGGACTGAAAATCCTTTACAAAGCAGCCAGTGTCCAAAGAAACACCTTCATAAAGCCTGTCTCAGAATTAATTAACCTCTACGTCTGCACATCTGTGTATTTAATTTTCTTTTAAATTGCATCTATTTATTAGATTATATTGAAATGGATGAATGAAGAACTGTTTACTGGAAATAGTTTTGATGATCTGCAAATGATGATGCCCAAATTGACTGTGAAGTTTTATCCATTTATTTTACATTTTCAAAACTTGAATCAAAGTTTTTATATTTTAATCGGTGAAGAGGTTTACAACAAAACCTAGCAAAAGAATATGAAATTCAATTCAGTTTTATTTATATCGCTCCAAATCAAAACAGTGGCCTTAATGCGCTTTATATATATATTAGGTAAAGACTCTAGAATTATACTGAGTAAACCATCTATAGCTAACTTTTCTAGTCTGCAACTGAGTGAAACGACGTATTTAAAGTGGAAAGTAGATAAGAGGACAGACTCCCAGTGGCTGACTGCTAGCTGACAACTAACAGTCAGGCGGTATCTGTCTATTAAAGTAATTCATTACACTACTCACTTATTTCCACATTGCACTCTCATATAATGAAGAGTTAATAATATAAACCCAATGCTACAGTCCCAAACGCTAACACAAATCCCTATCCTAATGAGGACACATAGGATATTTTATAGTGTCTACAGAAAACCAGTGAAAGCCGTTGAAGGCAGAACACACAGACTTTGAAGGTTCCGGCTCCTAGGCTCAATTTAGTATTCGCTCAGCTTTAACATTCTTCTGGGATCTTTGTTAGCTTTGTGTTATCATGCTGTTTGTCCTCCCTGCACACAAACTGAAATCAGCTGATTGCAGCTAATTTCTGGAGGACCTCTGTGTCACAATTAAAATAATGGTAGCTGTAATGTAATTCAGTTACTTCGATACAGTAACTTGTTACATTACTGCATTACTGAAAAATGTAATGCATTCAAACATTACCTTCCATCCATCCTTCTACTCTCATTTCCTGTCTTTATTTTGCTTTTCAAAAAAGAAAAGAAATGCTAATTCCTACAGAGCACAATGAAGACTGGAGGACTGAGCACCGCTTGACTTCAGCTTGATACGTGAGGGATGTTTTCATAGCACTCAGAGGTTTCATCAAGTCTTCTACCCAAAAATAAAAGTCATTATCTCGTTTTTGCAATTGCGTCCCTCTTCAATTAGACCCTGCTCTCTTACAAAGCAGCAGAGGTGGGACCAAGTCATTGTTTTGCAAGTCTCAAGTAAGTCTCAAGTCTTTATCCTCAAGTCTCAAGTCAAGTCTCAAGTAATGTCAGGCAAGTCAGAGTCGAGTCTCAAGTCACTGGTGTAAAAGTCCGAGTCAAGTCACAAGTCTGAAACTTTGAATTTCAAGTCCTTTCGAGTCTTTAAAAACAAAAAACGAAAAAATAATGTTGCAGTTATGCTAAATGTAAATATTAGACCATGTAATTTTAAAATCTGTGTTTTTCTCAACACATGACAAAATAGTGAACTTAGAAAATATACACAAATTGTGAAATTGCACCTCTTTAAAATGCAGCTCAATTAAACCTAGCTCCAAGAATAATTTTCACCGACAGTTCTGAGATAAGCTGCATGTTATTCTTGGATGCGCTTGTAGGACCAGCTTTAAAATCGCATGACAAAAATATCATACACATTAAAAAAAACTGTATCACCAACGTAGCCTGGACAACATTTGCTAGTTAGATGAAGTCAGCTATCTCATCTTAGCATATTTATAATTATACGGTTCTTGGAGTGAGTGCATACACTCATGAAGTTTAGTAACTTCAGGTCACTGCAACAAGCCCAGGTACAGTTTACCGACGGATGGGTGCAGGACCTTGAACTGCACCGTGTAGAACGAAAGACCATCGTACGTATCATAAGTTTACCAGTCTCACAAATTGTCGTCATAAATACACATTCCTTAACCGTTTATTAATAGGACCTTTGAGCTCAATGGTAATTAATTAGTAGTGGAAATAATTTCTGGTAGCGTTACAGAAATGTAGCAGTGACAATAATATTGTATGCTGTAATCACCGCGCGGATAGGAGGCGGCTGGCTTGACCGCGGCTCACAAATGACGGCTCACTTTACCGCAGTCTGTAATCGCACTGGGCAATTAGTGATACAAAAAACCTGTTTTATCCTGTGAATAAAAGTATATGTTTTTGTCAATGTACCATAATAACAGAAGCGAAACGCAATATTGTGTCAGGACAATTCACTATTTATGCACAATAAATAAAGGAGCATAGTGCGACAATTTCTGTTCAGCGCCAGACTTGCTTGTAACCTATATCACTAATTATGTTATGAAAATGACGTATTAACTACTAAAAAACACTGACCTTCGTGTAAATGCTTGGAGCAGACTAACCTGTGAGCTGGAGTGTTCTGGGACGTTATATTTGGTCTTTGAATGGCTGCAATCCAGGCCATCCGTCGCGTCTTTGTTACTTCGGAAACATGGCTTGAACAATTTCTCTTCAACGACGTAATCCGATAACAACCGATCTCTTTACCCGTCGGCTTCCCGTGGCTGTCATGCGACCGGCTATTGCAGTTAATAACACAACAGCTTCTTGACATTTTTGTGTTTCTTTTTATCGCTGTATAACTGATTTTAATTGAAAGCCTGCGTGCGCTAGTACCGCTTGCCACGAGTTCCCAGAATCCTTTGCGGTTCTACCCGTGAATGACCTCACATTTTCAATCTCTATATAATATGCATGTTAAATTTTATATTTGGGGTAAAATATCAAGTCTTTTCAAGTAAACCGGTTCAAGTCCAATTCAAGTCCCAAGTCATTGGTGTAAAAGTCCAAGTCAAGTCACAAGTCTTAGAACATTTTTTCAAGTCAAGTCTAAAGTCATAAAATTAATGACTCGAGTCTGACTCGAGTCCAAGTCATGTGACTCGAGTCCACACCTCTGCAAAGCAGTGATTAACATCAACCTCACCGTGCAGATAGCTGGTTTCTTTCCTTGCTTAATTCTGTGCACACTCCATGTCCCTAAACACAGTGACATGACTTATCCCTCTATCCAGCAAAGGCACCCCAGAGTAACAGGTGAACAAATTGAGAAGAGACCGGAAGGAGAAAAGGGAGAAGAAAAATCAATAAGTCATTTTAGACAGCTGGAAAAGTGGTCACACTTTGGGATCGGTCGAATGAAAGCCAAATAAAGCAGAACATGGGCGTGATAATGTTAATGTATGATAATGGGGAGAAAGTTTGCTTTATGTGTGACAGAAGAGGAAAGATGAAAATAAAATAACTTCCAACACACACAAACGCTTGATACTGATCCAGGCAGACGTGCGTGCACGCACACACACACACACACACACACGAACACACACACAGCCATACCCCGTTTCTCCAATCTAATTTTGGTGGAGATGAGATGGGAGATGAGCTGCTGAGGGAGGGTTGGGGATGAGAAGCACTTTAAATTACAAGATCCAGAAACAGATTGCTTTATCATCCATCTGCAGCAGTATCTCTCCACACATACACACACACCATGCAATCTGCTGTCACACAGTGATATTGTATTACTGTTCCATTTCATATTGCCAGTATTAAGACACACGCCTGTTAGCGAATGTCGCAATGTGGGCAAGACGCAACAAGTACAAAGGAAATGCAAAGAACGAAGCTGTGGCAAGAAAATTGCCTGAAAATGACACATTTTTGTTTTAGAAAAAATATTTAAGGTGTCAGTTCACCCAAATTCCACCCATGCATTCTCTTCTGCTTATCCTTGTCAGTCGCGGGGATGGCTGGAGCCTATCCCAGCTGTCTTGGGGCGAGAGGGAGGGTACACCCTGGACAGGTCACCAGTCTGACACATAGACGACCATTCGCACTCACATTCAAATTCAAATTCAAATTCAAATTTTATTTGTCACGTACACAGTCATACACAGTACGATATGTAGTGAAATGCTTGGACAACTGCTCGTGACCTAAAGAGAACAAAAAAGGAAAAGGCTATGAATAAGATAGGAAATAAATATGAAAAATTAAAAAGGGTAAATTTAACTAGGAAGGAATAAAATATAAATTAAGGTTAAAAATGAAATAACTGTACAACACAAATTAGAATGAAGGGTAAATTTAACTGGGAAGAATAAGATAAAGATAAATATATAAATTAAAGTTGAAAATAAAATAACTGTACAACAAAATACACAATATAGAACTATATAAGAATGTATGAAGAAATCTAAATATAAATAAATATATACACAATAACAGCAGCTGTACAAGTATTAACCGGAAATGAAGAATATAGTGACCAGTGTTGTGCAAAACCAAAGTCCAGAAAGTCCAGTGTGTGTGTAAGAACCGTATGTGTGGGTCAGTACTGTGTGGTGGTGTGATTGAGAGACCGTATCGCCTGCGGGAAGAAGCTCCTCCTCAGTCTCTCTGTGTTGGTCTTCAGGGAGCGGAATCGCTTTCCTGACCTCAGCAGAGAGAACAGTCTGTTGTTGGGATGGCTGAGGTCCTTCACCATCTTCCTGGCCTTGGTCCAGCACCGCCTGCTGTAGATTGAGTGCAGGTCAGGGAGCTCGGAGCGGATGGTGCGCTCAGCTGACCGCACAACCCTCTGTAGAGCTCGTCTGTCCTGCATGGTGCTGTTCCCGAACCAGGTTAAGATGTTTCCCGCCAGGATGCTCTCTATGGTGCACGAGTAAAAGTTCCTGAGCACCTTGGAGGGCAGTTGGAAGTCTCTCAAGCGTCTGAGGTGGTAGAGACGCTGTCGGGCCTTTTTCACCACGGTGTTGATGTGACAGGACGATGACAGGTCCTGCGTGATGTGAACTCCGAGGTATTTGAAGCTGTCCACTCTCTCCACTGGGCACTCGTTGATGACGGGGGTCTGGTAGTTCCTCTCCTGCTTAGTGCTGAAGTCCACTATCAGCTCCTTTGTCTTACTGACGTTTAGAAGGAGGTTGTTCCTCTGGCACCAGTTCTCCAGATTCCTAATCTCCTTCAGGTAGGCCGTCTCGTTGTTATCAGAGATCAGGCCCACCACGACGGTGTCGTCAGCAAACTTGATGATGGTGGTGGAGCTGGTAGTGGCCACGCAGTCATATGTGTACAAAGAGTACAGCAGGGGGCTCAGAACACACCCCTGGGGGGCTCCAGTGCTGAGAGTGGTGGAGGCTGAGACATGTCCGCCCATCCTTACTGCCTGTGGTCTGCCAGTTAGGAAGTTGGAGATCCACTGACACATAGATGAGCTGAGTCCCAGATGCTCCAGCTTGGTGGTGAGTGTGGAGGGAATTATGGTGTTAAATGCAGAGCTGTAGTCTATGAAGAGCATTTTAACATAATTCCCCCTTCTAGTGTCCAAGTGAGTGAGTGATGTGTGGAGGAGATGAGAGATGGCATCGTCTGTGGAACGATTTGGACGGTAAGCGAACTGTAGTGGGTCCAGTGTGTCTGGTAGTGAAGAAATGATGAAGTCTCTGACCAGGCGTTCAAAGCACTTCATCACTACTGAGGTGAGGGCTACAGGGCGATAGTCATTGAGAGAAGCAGGGTGGGGTTTCTTCGGGACAGGAACAATGATGGACTCTTTGAAGCATGTGGGGATCACCGACTGAGATAAAGAGATGTTGAATATCTCAGTGAACACAGGAGCTAGCTGGTATGCGCAGTCTCTTAGGATACGACCTGGGATGCCGTCTGGTCCTGCTGCTTTCCTGGTGTTCACTCTCTTGAAGGCTCTCCTTACTTCATGCTCGGAGATGACGAGCACGTTTCCGGTGCTGGCAGTATCTTCCTGTCTGCAGCCGTTAGCGTCGCTAACACTAGCATTGTTGGAGACCTTAGCTGCAGCCTCGAAGCGAGCATAGAAAGTGTTCAGCTCGTCTGCCAGAGTCACGGCCGCGTTCGTCATACCGGTTGTTGGTGCTTTATAGTCCGTTATTGTCCTTAGTCCCCGCCACAGGCTCCTAGAGTCACTCTGTTGGAGTTGTGACTCTAGTTTCCTCCCGTAGCGCTGCTTCGCCTCTTTCACCGCCCTCCGCACGTTATATGACGCGGCTTTGTACGGGTCCATGTCCCCCGTCATGAGTCCCGTGTTGTAGGCAGCGGTGCGGGATCTCAGAGCGTCGCGGATGGTTTTATCCACCCACGGCTTCTGGTTGGGAAACGTTGTGATAGTCTTTGTCTCCACGGTATCATCCGCTAGTTTCCCGATGAATCCCACAACCGCTTCCGTAAACACGTTGACGTCATCGTCGGAGCTGTTTCTGAACATGCCCCAGTCTGCGTCATCGAGTGCGTCCTGTAACGCGGCCACCGATTGATCCGTCCAGCGCGCGACCTTCCTCTGAACCGGAACTTCCTGTTTCAGCCTTTGTTTGTATTTTGGCATGAGGAAGATGGCGGCGTGATCAGATTTGCCAAACGGGGGGCGGGATTGTGCCTTGTAGCCGTCCTTGACCGTAGTGTAGCAGTGGTCCAGTGTCCTTTCACCCCTGGTGGGGCAGGTGATGTGTTGATAAAAGTTCGGCGCTGCGCGTTTGAGGTTGGCGCTATTAAAGTCCCCCGTCACAATAAGCGCAGCGTCCCGGTGTTGTGTCTGGTGCTGTGTGAGTGCCTCATGCAGCTCGCATAAGGCGGTGACCGTGTCCGCTTGTGGTGGAATATAAACGGCACTTACAATGACCGATGTAAATTCCCGAGGTAGATAAAAAGGACGACACATGATGGACAGTAGTTCCAGATTTGGTGTGCAGGAGCGTGTGAGAGGAACAACGTTCGCACTGTTGCACCAGTTGTTGTTCACCATTAAACACACGCCGCCTCCCCTTGACTTCCCCGAGTCCCGTGTCCTGTCCATGCGGTGAACCGAGAAGAACTCGGCCGGCTGGATGGCGTGGTCCGGCACCGCTGGGTTCAGCCATGTCTCGGTGAAGCAGAGGAGATTGCAGTCCCGAATGTCTCTCTGGAACTTTATCCTGGCCCTGAGGTCGTCAAGCTTGTTCTCCAGTGACTGGACGTTGGCGAGCAGGATGCTAGGCAGAGGTGTGCGGTGTGCACGAGCTCTCAGCCTGTTCCTGACGCCGGCTCGCTTCCCTCTAGGCCGCCGCCGCTTCCCTTTGTTCTCCCTCGAGATCTCACTCGGCCAGCTCGGATCCGGAGTTAAAAACTTCGAATTGTGAGTACATTGTATACCAATAGAAACAAGAGTGTCACTGTCATACCTAATGTACCCAATGGTGATGATTTTGCCGATTTAGAAACGCTGAAAACTAACTTAAAAAACAAAGACAAAGAAAAAGTGGTCGGAGCAGTCGTGACGGCAGCCGACCTCACCGGCGCCATCTATATATACATTCACACCTATGGGCAATTTAGAGTTTCCAATTAACCTATCCCCACTAACTGCATGTCTTTGGACTGTGCGAGGAAGCCGGAGCACCTGGAGAGAATCCATGCAAATATGGGGAGAACATGCAAACTCCACACAAAAAGACCCCGTCCTGATGGTGGAGTTGAACTCAGGACCCTCTTGCTGTGAGGCAACCATGCTGCCTGAGTAATGTTGCACCCAAATTACTCAGGAAATATTTTTCCCACTTTCTTCAAGTGGTAACTCCTGATATGGACAGTTTATTTTTTCGAAGTTTAGGTTTTTTCATGTTTTTTTGTTTAGTTTCCAAAGTAGTTGATTTCAGTGTTGTGCACCACACAAAGAAAATTCCGTTCATCTCACTTTAACAGTGTTGTTAAGGGTAAAGGCCCAGGCTCATGTCTTAGAAACTGGACAAAAAGCTGTTTAAATATTTTGCAAGGGTCCTGGAGCTACTGGAGCAATTTCTCATGGAATTCAACTTGAAAAATATCCTCTAACTTAAGTTTATGTAGCATTCTTACAATCCCTGCTTGTGAGGTGATACTTGGCTGCAGAGCTGCTGGTGTTTGAACTTCAGCAGAGATGTGCTGAGGTGAGGTGCAGCTGATGATGGCGAGCTATCGGAGATCGTTTAACAGCAGCTCTGTGAAACAGAATTGTTCAAATAAATGATTTGTGCAAAGATACGCTAAACTAAAGGTGACAAACTCTGAGACTAACTCTTGAGGATGATTGGTTAAACATCCATTCCAAGATGCAATTAAAAATATCCAGATACCTTACAGAAACAAGACAATTTCCCAAAGAATTCCAGTCACCCTCCTGTCATCAGCTGCTAATACGAACCTGGACCCCATTTTGCCTTTAGGGCTCTCTTGCTGTGAGGCAACAGTCTTAACCACTGTGCAACCCAGTGAGGCTAACATGTTTTTTAAAACCTATTAATAAGCAAAACATTTTTACAGTATGTAACAGAATGATGAGCAGATGCCTCTCCAGTACGTTCTTTATACTATAGATGGACCCCAACGTTACAATCTAGAACTGCAGCAGGTTGTGGTAGTGCTTCTCCTGCTGTGCATTCCCACTGAGCTCCAGCATTGGTCCCCTATTAACAGTGGCTCTCCAAAGGAAAAGAATGACTTCAGTCCAACACAAGGAACATTAACAGTACCAACCTGAATCTCATGTCTCCCTACTTTGGACGATGTAGAACTAGCTGGTTAGCAGCGACTGAGCTTTCAAAACAGTTTGTTGCCCGGTGGTAAATCAGTAGTGTTGTTGTGCTGGATGACTCGAGTCATCTTTCTTGTTTTTTTGCTTAATATGACTTTGGTCAAATCCCGAGAGATTTAGCTTTAGAGAAAGAGAGTGAGTGAAAATAAAAGAGAGAGATGAGTGGCGGTGGTTAAGCAAGCTAGAAAGTGAACAGAGAGAGAGAGAGTGATGTTAACAAAAAAAAAGTGATGAAATTGGAGAACAGAAAAAGAGATGCAGACAGCTGAGATTTAATGTGATTGTTATGTTTTTATAATCCTGCTTGTAAACACAGTTGTCACTACGTCAGTTGACTAATTTGTCTAATCTTTACGGATCTTCACTGCAGTAGAAATGCAGACATACGAGAACCTGAAGGGAAAAAGTTACTTTGGGTGGAAAAACAACATCTGTGGGCTTCTCAGCCTGCATATGAACCATCCAATCAGCTTTTCAGCTTCAGCTTTATTTATATCACATCAGTTGACAACAACTTTGTAAGGTGCCTGTTCACTTGGCAATGGTGGGGAGGAAGAACTCTCATTTAAAAGGAACTGAACCAAGGTCAGGGAGGCTCAGCCATCTGCCATGGGTCAGTTAGAACGGTGAGGAGAGACGGTGGAAGGAGACAGAAAAGAGGGCATAAAAAAAACTGAGATTAATATTTCTAGTAGTAGTAGGTGTGGCCTACACCTTTTTCTATGTTTGTTTGATTCCTACTGTCACTTATAAAATGTTATTAAATAATACAGTTTATATAACAACGCTAAAACATTCTGGATGTCTTTGAATTAAAGTAGTTTGCATACTAATTGCAATTTATATTCTGACTACACTCTAGCCTTGTGTGTATAGTATTTTGTATTGAATTTTATTTTATTTTTTGTTTAGTTTAGTTATTTATTTTCATTTATTTGTGTGTGGGGAACTCATAAAGTAAAAATGTCATTGCTAAGCACCACTGCTGTGCGGCATACATGACAATAAACCTCTTGATTCTTCCTAAATTAACCAAATAATAAGTCGAGATTTGTGCTTGAGTCTTCACCAATGGTAAAAGTTTAAATCTTCAGTAAGCACAAAAGCTGTGAGCTACAGATAAACCTCAGCTGGTGTTTCAGTGTGATTGAAAATTTCAAATTCAGTTGCTTTTCTGTTACAAACCTTCAGCTGGAATAATGAATTCTGCTGCTTTTACTGCATCTAATAAAGCAGCACTTTCCTTTGTTCTGCTAAAGCTCGTACAGCTCAGGCAACATGAACAATAACCACAAATGATGCAGTCCCCCCCGAGACCTACTTATAACAAACGAACTCCCATGTTGTGACTGTGATTTATGTCCCGCTTGAGATAATTTAAAAAAACAGAAGGGACTAAAACATAACAAAGCAGATGGAATGAAGCAGAAATGAGAATAGAGCAAAAGTGGACTGGCTTCTTAGACCAGCTTGTAATTATTAGAAATGACAGAACATCATAGTGAGATACATTCTGTCCAAAAGGATCATCTGTGCGGTCAGCAGTCTGTAAGATTTCAAACGTGACATACCCAAGCTATCAAAGAGCGAGAACCAATCACCATCCCTTTCTAGTTTTAATCATGAGGGACAATTACAGAGGAGAGCCACAGACGAAATTACCACCACACAGACTACAAAGCCCAGTCTTCAGAGAATCGCTTCATCTCCTTCATTCCGTTGTCTCGCTCTCTCTCTATCTGAAATCCTCTCTCTGTGTTTTCTCTCTCGTTCTCGCCTCTTTATTCTCCTCTGCAGTCTCCCACCAGAGGAGAATAATGCATGCTGGTGTTTTCCCCGCATCCTACAAAGAAAATCTTGGCGTGAAGACTTGTGTAATCCCTCCAAAGCAAATAGGAACGAGGCCTGCAGTTGCAGCTCAGTCTCAAAGGATTGAACCACAAGTCTGTAGAAGGATGTGTTGACACAGCTGTAATTTAAAGACAAAAACCCAGCCTGCAACACTGTAAGCACTCTTTGAAAATCAGCTATTACTGTCTGAATTCTTTCTAGATTGATGCCTGTTTTTATGAATACAAATATAGAAGAAAACATCAAAGACGAGGTTATAGAACTGCCCTTTTGTAATGAAGTCTTTAACAGACGATGTAGTGCAGTGACGAGAGATATTTTTATTCAACCGCTAAAAATAAAAAGCAGACACAGGAAATGCACCGTGCTCTGAAGTGGCTCGTTTTGTAAAGACGATTTACATATCACTACATGAGATTGTTTTGCTGTCATACAGCACTTTTGTTATATAATATTTCAAAATACATCCTACAAAAATGACCCAGTATTACTGGACTAAATTACCATCAATTCCCAAAATAACTAATCTTCTTAAGGTTTAGTTTAATCAAAAGACTCTGTTGCTGCAGCTTAAATGTCGATGATTCAGAGCATACATCCAGAATCTTTCACAATGCAAAAATCAAGCAGTTTTTAGATATTGCTTTGGACAATTTCTGGTGAATCAGGTCAGGATATTTTCCACAACTGTCCTTTCTCACATGCAGCAAACAGCAGGAAATAATCTGCTTGAGATGTCTTTGCACTGGTAGGGTTGGTACAATACTAGAATATCAAACCCAGTACCAACACTTAAACTACTTGATGCCATTTTGACACCACGGGGGAAGAATGTTTTTTCTTAATACAAAGATAAAAATAGTACTAGTCTGGATGTTATATGGCATTTTTCTACTTTCGTGGAGGACTCAAAGCACTTTTTACACCATGCCTCGTTCACCCATTCATACAAGCACTTTTTTTTATGCCTAAGTGTTGTCGATCTAACGTTCACACTTCAATGATCGAAGAGCAACTTTGGGTTAGTTTCTTGGCTGAGGATTCTCTGGCATGCTGCCACAGAGCAGCCAGGAATCAAACCACCAACTTTCCAATCACTGGATGACCTGCTCGACCTCCTGAATACAGCCAAACCACCAATAACAACAATGTCAGTCACAGGACTGTACTTAAGTTGTCTGACATAGTGCCAAAAAATACAGTAACATAAGTACAGCCCAAAAGAATAAAATAAAATAACAACAAATTGAAAACAATATTGTGAGGTTGTCAGAGGTTGTCCCGCGCTCGTCATGTCTCATTGCTGATCAAATAGAGTTGGTAAGGCTGTCGTTAGTGGCTGGGAGAGTTTTTCCTGCCTCAGTCACACTGTAGACACATATAACTGTATTATCCTGTTTAATGAACACCGTCTATTAATCGTACTACTTTAATAATAATAGATTGCTATTGTGACTGTCAGTAATTGCTGGCTACTGTTTATGTGTTTGTATGTCAGCTGGAGGAGGCAGAGGCGCCACTTTTGATATCAATACTGTTGCAAATAAGTATTTAATCCAGTAGCTGTTTTTAGTCGTGATGAGTACCTGAGTATCAATGGTTTCAGCAAGAAAGCTCAGTCAGACTATTGAAATTTGCACTGACTTTGTACTGTAGAGCTGGAACACTAAAGCTCCATTAACATCTGATCCAAGTCTGTTGGACATTAGTGTTATGAAATGACTCACATACAGCCTTAAAGCTGTGATTGTGTGTGAACATTTTTTAACAAGCAATTTGATAATAAGCGACATAAAGAAGCTAAAGCTTATCTGCTTATTATGCATCACATTATTCAACATTACAACCATGTTTTGGTGGTCTAACCTGATTCCTAACTATAAATAACTTCTGGGTTGTTTTGAATTGCACAGATGATGTTCAACACCAAGACAGGATTTTTTTGCTATGGAGAAAACAGAACAGAGTGGACGGCCAGCTGGGATCTCTGCTCTGTTCCCTTTAGTTTAACTTAACCAGGCTGGAAAGAGAAGCACGGCTCTTCATTAGACACTGCTGCAACACACAGCAAGACTCACCATCTGGCTTCTTATCTCGTTTTCATTCTCTACCTCTGTTTGTCGCTCTCGACCTTGTCTCTACCTCTTAAAAAGATTGAGTAGGAAGAAAGGGAGAGAGAGAGAAAGGAGAAAGAAAAATGGTAGGAACAAGGCAATGCGGAAGAGAAGGTAAAGAAGGAGAATGGGGGGAAAAACAAGTGCAAAGAAAAAGCAGAGAGAGAAGAAAGGTGAGATAGACAAAGATAAAGTGTAAGACATTCCTTTTCTCTCCTGTTCTGTCTCTATCTTTTTAATTCTCCCTCGCTTTCCTTCACTCCCTAATGAAGTTATCTGTCTTCCTCTGTCACGATTTTCTCCTGTCTGGGTTTTCTTCAGATAAACAAAGCTTGGCAGCAACAAAGCCTGAAAGTAAAATGAGAAGTTTTTGCAGAATCTGTTGGGGAAAGAGAAACATTGTTTTCAGGGCTGAATTTCCATTTCCTGTTACTATCAACTACACATTTTATCATCGTGAGTGCCGCAGATGTCACTTCCCCGTGACAACCACATCAGACAGCACTGAAGAAAACACTGTCCGTCTTAAGTTTTGGTGATTAAGGAGATTAAATTATAAAGTCTTTCCCACCTGTCTGATGATTTTAATGTTGTTACCAATATTTTAGGATTAAAGCTGCCAATAGCTGTTTGATGGTGGATAAGAATTAGCGCTCAATTAACCCTGCACCTGCGTTCAATTCCCAGCAGTGAGGCTTCAGTTTTGAATGCAGTGGTGTTATTGACACAATCAAACAAATGTGTCCAAAATGCTGACTTTAAGTCATTTGATTACATGTAATTTTGTTACACAAGTAATAGGTGTTAAATTTAAAAAGGATCTGGTTAAATGGTCTGAATGGTTAGTATACATTCAGATCATACCAACCACAATTATAAATATATGTGTAGATGGTAAATGGACTGATTCTTATATAGCGCTTTTCTACTCACTGCATGCCATATCACTGTTTTCAGTGCCTTCCGACTAACATTCATACTCCGATGGAAGCATTGGAGAGCAACTTGGGGTTAGTTTCTTGCCCAAGGATATTTGGCATACAGGCAGGGAGCTAGGGATGTACCCACCAATGTTCCAATCAGCAGATGACCTGCTCCACCAACCTCCTGAGCTACAGCCCGATAAGGCCTCCTAGATGCACTGAGGACTGAAACAGAACAAAGTCTCCCAGCAACTTGAAAGCTTGGCAACGTACCTTACCAGCTCTGCAGTGAAATATGATGATATGACGGCTATGACAATGTTTCCGGCAGCGTCAGCCCAAATGATAAATGTTTTTTCTTGTTGACTTTTTCAGTGTCCTAACACACATTCAACTAGACTCCCTCCCAACATTATTTTGACCCTCCTTTTCTCCCTTCCTGTACTTTGAATTCGTTATAACCTTTTTCTGTCCTTGTTGCCTGTGTGTGTGCGATCCTTGTCCTGGCTGCAGCTGCCTTGTGGGTGACCTGTTTGGGTAGGTCATCCTCTGAAAACTCAGCAGCATCCTATCTCGCTGAAGGTGGACTACGGTGCCACCAGACTTCACCTCATCTACTTTATGAGCTTGTGCACACACACAAACATGCTCACCCCAGCTGTCGCTTGTTATCCTTTCCCTTTTTTCAGGCACCTGGCTGAAGTCAGAGGAGACAGTGGCGATGAAAACAAAGAGAGCTGACTTTGCTGCTGCCTTCCTGCGTGGACGGATGGTGGTCGCAGGAGGACTTGGTAAGAGAGATGAACTGCAAACTAATTTCTGCTGATCAGCTTGATTGAAAAACCTACACACAAGGACTTGATGATTTGTAATCACTTTTTACTGCCTGAACACTTTGGATTGCTGGGCTTTAGATAGTCTGAATAAATTATCAGTGGCAGTTTTGTTAACTAAGCAAAATCCTGAAACTTCTCTGTAAACATGAGCTTCCCCCTGAGAAATCTCCTGCACACCAGCAAGTATAACAAGGCCTCACAAGCAAGTTCAAACATTTGATACATTTTACTGTAACAATCAAGAGAAGATTATTATCTCCATTTGCAGTAAAGTATACTGTAATTTATACTGGCATGGCTCTCTTGTGGGACCTCCATGCCCTTCCACATGCATACATGAAAAGCCAAATACCAGGACAGCAGTAAGAAGATCCCAACACAGTACAGAGCAGCCATCAGTGACACAGATAAGACATTCAGTCAGAAACAGAATGAAAGGACATGTTGGGATGGACGTGGGTTGCAGACTAAATACATTTTAGTCTTAGCTTTGTAAACTGGATGTATAGAGGACTAGAATAAAGCATAGAGATTATTAGCTGAGCTGTTCTTCTCCATTCTTTAGGTCATGAGCCTTCAGCACTAGACACTGTGGAGGCCTTTCATGCTCAGAAGAAGAAGTGGGAAAGGTTGGCTCCAATGAACTTCCCCAGATGTTCCGCTTCTTTTATCGTCATCAGAGACCGCCTCCTGGTAGTGGGAGGAGTCAACCAGGTACACATGGACTTAGTATAAGTGGAAGGGTTATGTATAGTCTGTAGAGTAAACCAGAGAATAGTTGCATTACCTCACCGCTGAACAATCAGGACAGCTGTATCCATAGTGACAGATGCTGTCTCTCATAAGCAACCCACAGTTCACCTGTTTATTTGTTTCTAAACCTCAGCAAGCAGCTGTGATTTCATGCCGAGCGGCACTCTGTGGTGAAGGACTAGTGAGTAATACGTTCTGAAAAGGACCTTAACAGTCTGACTACCTGCTCACTGCACATCTGTCCCATTGAGATAGAGCCTCTGCTGATCTGAGCCTGCTTTACACAAAATAGCTGTAAGTGGGCTGAAAATAACATCCCCGCTCACACTGGTATTATTAGCAGATTCCCTATCCAGTTAAAAAGATCTTTATTTGCATTTCCATGCATTCTTCTTCTTGTCAAAACTTGGTGACTACATTACCCACAATGCAGCCATATTTTTTTTGCTTTTCCTGCTCCAGTGGCATCACCTGAGGACATTTGTCAGACTTCACGCAGCTCCCTCTGGGACCTCAAATGACTTTTTACAAAGTTTTTCCACACATGCAGTAGTACTCCTTGTTACCTGTAAACAGACTTTGATGTGTAAAAGCTCTGGAGTTTCCCTTCGAGCGCACTTTATAAAAAGACTTTTTTGAAGTAATGTGAACAGAAAAACAAGCAGATCTCTGTTGTGTGTCAGGTTCTGAATTCAAACAGCAGCAAAAGCTCCCCTGGCAGGAACTCCACTGCTTAAATAGTGAAAGCAGAATTATACTATTTAATATCAGGTTCATAGTGAACGAGCTCACTGCCTTAGAGGCCTAGAGACCAGCCAAATAAAATCCCTCATCTGATTGCTTTGGTTGTTATAAGACTGCAGTGTTAACTTGTAGTTTGCATGAAAGATGCAGACCGGACTCACCTTTTACTCTTCAAGCTGTATTGGAACTTGAAGATGTTTGACACACGACGGAAACAGAGCATGTAGAACTTCAGTGTAAAAGTAACAAAGCAAAACCAACATTTTTCACTGCAGATCATTTATCTGAATTTCAGGAGCTGGGCTGCCCTCCAAACACTCTACTTCGAATGATGCATCTATTAATTAACGTCCATTTATTTTTGTTTCACTGCTCCATCCTCCCTCCCCCTCTTCTCCGATGTCACCATCTCAGAGGTATTGGAGGATTTGTCATCCACATTTGGGGTTGGGATCCTCGGTAGTGAAAAGGTTGACCCACCTCTAGGCCTGTGTGACCGGGGCCTAACTCTGTATTTAACAAGGAAAAGGTTTCGTTTTCAAACACCACAAATCTATTAACCGCAGCATGCATTTAAATGTAGTTTTAATTTAGCGGTGTTATATTACATCACGTACTCCACTAGTATTTATTTGACTTTTAAATAATCTGTCTGAGAATATATGTAGACTCCAAATCATTCAACCTCTGTTAATATGAGTAAGAAAATAGTATTAGCTGATAATAAGCAAATGTACACTGCACATTAATGGGAACCATTTGTCAGTGGAGCAGATTGTGAGATTCAGTATTCAGCATTTTTCCAATTATTTCCAATTAAACAGCAGTGCAGTGTTTTTCCTGCGTAGAGAAAGACCTAAAAGATGTTTTAGCAGAACAAAAAACACCAACAGTTTTTTTTAATAACCAGTTTTTTAAATCGTACTCTTGATGTATTCAAGTATAAAAGACAGCGAGACACATAGAACTGTTAAATAAAGTAATACACTCACTGATCGACGCAAAATGACTGACTTGCATGTGCAGTCACGCTCCCGCCAGCCCCATCGGAAGGCTGAGTCCGATCTGGAAAAAGGCCACAGTATTACTTCTATTTACCTTTAAAATAAGTCCATCTCTTGCTTTGTCACCGGTCTGTGGTCCTGAGCAGTAACCTGCTCTGTAAAAGCAGCTCCAATTCACGAGTGATAGCCTGTCAACACTGAAGTGGACCGCGCTACCAGCAGGCTAGGAGGAGCGGACATGTCCGCTGAAGGTAGTAAGTTTATTTCAGGTGAGGGAGGAGGAGGGTCAGGTAGCAGTCAATAACAAATTTATAGTCAACACAGTCGTATCTATTTTTATGCCCAGTTTCCAGGTTACGCTTGGAAAAGGTTGGACTCAGAATGGCATGGTAGGTACAGACATTGATCAGTTTTGACCATTTGATTAAATCCTGGATGGAGGAGATAGGATCTGGAAAGAGTACATTTAATAAACATAGCATCACTAAATGGAAAAGGGGCACATTATGTCAGTGAAGGCAGGCCGACAACAGCAGAGCCACATCATCAGCACTTTCATACCTGCAGTCCAAGCTGCACCATCTGCTGGCAAGAACGAGCGACGCTTCAGTAGCAGCACATACACAAAGTTCAAGCCAGCATCATATATGCTTTCAACTGTTTCAACAGTCCGTGTATCACCAAATCTGATGAGGAGCTTCAGTCAAAGTCAAAAAGACTTTATTTATCCCCAAGGGGCAATGTAAAGTCCTGTCCTATTCTACGTACTGAAGGTTTAGATTTAAATGTATGCTTCCAATTCAGTTAATAGATGAAGAGATTGACAATGAAACAACACAACAGCACAAGTGCTTCATACACAGTCACAGAAATAAGCAATAAATACTCCTTAGACTGGCTGACGCAACTCACTAAAACAGCAGCACATATCTTAGCTAGTTTTTGTTTATTTTCTTCATTTTTAGTGTTTTGTTTTTAGCTACTAGCACTAAAAACTGAGGGTTTTATTGCTGTGTTGAAATTTTGGACCAGTCTAGAGATTAATTCATTCACACATTTCCAGACGCTGTCAGTCATTGATGACAGATTCGAGTGGCTTAAGAAAGTCAGCCTGTACATAGAAAAATGGAGCACTGTGTAAAACTGTTGGAGAGGTTTTGTGTATAAAATGTCTCTTTCCCAGTTTTGTAAGTGCAAGCTGAGCCTTAGCTAAACATTGTTTCTGTTTAGCTACCAATTACCTGAAAGTGCAAATGGTTCATCCACGTGACAGACAATATTGGACATTTTAGAAATTGTGACACATCCAAAAAGATCATATTACATTAAAATGCTGTACATATTTACTAAGAATGGGAAGAAAAGTAAATTATTACATTGAAGTCAGGGACCAAATGTGTATTTTAATTTATTTCATATATCTGGATTTAGTTTCTATGGAGACATCTCTTCAGCCTTTGACGGCCAGTCTTTTCTTTCAGGTTCCCAGCTCGGCACACGAGATCCTCTACATTAAAGAAGAAGAGTATCTGTAGCCTGTAGCGACTGACGCCCAGATGATCGCAGATGATCGCAGATGAGCCGTGATTCCACTTCCTCCTTCCCGAACACCCGTTGTGACTGTAGTGCAATATTTAAGAACCATCACAAACACTGAGAAATGAGTGCAAGTCTGACTGCCTGATGTAATGTATCGGATAAGACTGCCCCCTGCTGGGCGTAACTGGCACTGAGCCCCACATGTCAGCACACAGATGCACAATGGAGGAGCTGGCTCTTTCTTTTTACCGAGCTGATCCTTGATACCTTTATGTATGCAACACTTCTACATTGTACACTGTAGTGCATACTTGAGGAAGGAACTATTTTGTAGCTATCGTGTCTATTCCTGTGGACAGAAGATACGTGGAAGATGTATTTATATTGCATATATAGCGGTTTCATATCTGCATTCATTTGATTTACGTGTAGCTTGCCGACTATTGAGCAAGGGTAGATTTCAATTTAGCTAAATGACACAACTGCAATCCTTATCTCTAATTTAATATGATCTAGAAACAGTTGAGTGTTTGGTTAATAAAATATTCAGTAACAACATTTGCACTGAATCAGTCAACACTGAGTGGGAGCTTTGCCTTCAATTATTTCTAGTGTAATGTGTTGTAGTAATTACACTCAGAATGCTGTAATAAAACTCCTCCGTGCTGTAATAGTGCACATTTGTGGCCAAATGTAACACTTTGCATCCATGAAATGAGACTTGTGTTAAATAACCGTGTTTTTTGTGGTTAAACTAGTTACTGAATTGCTGTTATAAGCAAAGGAAGGAATCCTGTGGGACTTACAGGATGATTGTAGACATTTTATTCCTGCAGCAATACACTTTCTCTGCGTTTTATAATGTTGTGTAGTGCAGTAATATTGTAGTCGTCTCACTCAGGTTATGTTCTAGGTTGACTTTTGTTTGTCTGTTCTTGTAGCTAACAACAAAATCATCTCTTTGGTTTATGTTCTGTGACAGATGATTAATCTGTGGAGTTTTTATATTAATTGTGATGACAGTTCAGCCTTTGCAAAATGTTATCTCAGTCTGCACCGTGATCATGATCAGTCATCGTTCCTACACCCGATCATGCCACACTATAGTGTAAACATGTCATATTGTTATATTCAGTGAAATAAAAGTTTGTATTACACCTTTTTCCCCACAAGATGGCAGTGGTGACACATCATTCTGAGCCTACACAGCACATTACAGCTGCATCACAGGCGGTCGAGGTCCATTTGTTCATAGAGACACATTAATAGCCTCTTGACATTTAAAAAAATATTTAATTGCTGTTAAGAAATCTATTTCACTTTTGTTCAGTTAAAATGACCAGAAACACTGTTGATAACGTGGACGTGCATATGTTTGCTGCACAGCCACAGTGCAGATATCCTTAACCCCCATTGAAATGCCTTGAAATTCATTGTGTTTTGGTGGAGATGCGTTTTTTTTTTTATTATTATTATTATTGTATGATGATTCCAATTACTGTTGAGCCTCTTTGAATATTTCCATGTGTTTGTGTGAAAAGTAATAAAATAGGTAATTGTGATTATGTAACTAAAATAATGAAATACAGTTATATATTATATTGTTTACTATATTTAATAAGACTCAGGTCAAGTTTTTTGCACCACTGGACTAACAATGACAGCAGCAGTCTGATACGGTGATTCATGGGGAAGAAGATCTTTAGCATATGAAGTGTAAGGTGTCGACCCTAGCTTTATCCCCGACCAATCAGAGGATGTCATTTTAGTTGATTGCCAATATTTCTCCCAAGTCTTGGCAATCAGGGAACAAAGGAAGTAATCAGTCTAATTAAAAACTCACAGACAAACAAGATTAAGTCTGGTTGAGTCTGTTTTGCCTGTCTTCAAATACAGTTAGGCTTTAGATTTAGAACTCAGGTTAAAGTAAAAGGTAAACCTTATATCTTGACTGTTTTCACAAGAAAAACAGTCAAAACAGTCAAAAACTGTGAGCTTTGCTCACTGACTGGGACAGGTGGGAGGGGACAGCAGGGAGACCAGGTGCCTGGAAACCACCTGCAGTGATCCTAATCCATCTGGTAGACAGTATGGCCAGCAGAAGGTTGTTACCAGGGACAGCGACTTCAGTCCAGTGCCCCTCAGCAGCTCAAAGGAGGGTGCTGAAGGGCGTCAAGGACCTAGCCTAGGTCCCACGGGGAAACCGAGGCCACGGCCCGCCTCTGGCTGGGACTGCAGGAACTGCAGGATGGCATCCGCTGTAGTCTCTTGGGGGTCCAATTGTGGACCGTGCACCTGAATATAACAATCCTGAGCGAGGGAGTAGGCAGCCCTGGTGGATCTGCACGGGGCTCCTGCAGCTTTAGCACATGGGCTGGCAGCCCTGGGTATGGAATTTCACCCTCTCAGGGGCTAGGCAGCTGCCAGAGCCCTGTGGGGAAGGGATAGGACAGAGATCCGCTCGCCTGGGACAAATATGTCCTTCCGAACTGGGAGCTCCCACAATGTCCCGGCCAAAAGCAACAGAACGCCGAAACAGAGAATATGTGGAGCCAGGGGGGGGGGGGGGGGCACTGGATAGATAGGGTCCTACAGCCATCCTGCTGATCCACCATTGCCTGTGAGACACCCACTTTTCCCATCTTTGCCGTAGGCATGTCAGGGAAGTGGAGACCAGAGTCAGCATCCTCCTCCTGATATCCACCCTACTGTCTCCTGCCCAAGGACAGGGGCAAGGTAGGGGCCACTGGAGAATAGGCCCGGCCTCCCAGCAGAGGGAAACTGCAGGTGGATGCCCTGGGTCATGAGCACGACGCGAGATACACCCCCAGAGCAGACCAAGCCACCCTGTGCTGCCCGGCAGAGAGGGAACGGCCAGAGGAAAGCTGAGCCTCAGCTGCACATGCCTCCCTGTTTCTGGTGCATGCAGATGCTATGTCTGTAAAAGATCTCCACCTTTGAGGTCCCCAGGGCCCTATGCTGGAACCTTAGAAGCCACCTGGTGTGTGGAAGACCTGGGCTCCCTTCTAATTGCAGAGCGCCTGAGCAGGCCACTTGTTATCTCTTGTGCAACACCGTGGCTGTCTCGAGCCTGTTGCAGGAGTTGGGCTGTCCCTGGGCCAAACATGACTGCAGAGTCGACAGACAGTCTCATCAGAAAGTCCTGGTCGTCCAGCTGGAGCTGGGACTGAGAGCCAAAGATGGCACCGCAGCACCCACAAAGAGGCCAAGGCACTACCTGTAGCGATAGCAGGCTCCTTCGTGAGGGAAGCCAGGTGAGCAGAGGCACCTGCAGATTGCCTATATCGCTGGGGTCTCCAGAACCTGCCAGGGGTAAAAGAAATCCTGCGAGACTGTTGAAACAGGCTCCCCACCACACACACTGTCACCACACACTAAACCACATACTGTACCAAACCCTGTACCGCACAAAGTACACAACCACTCACTGGAACAAGTGCAGATCAAGTGTCTTAGCCTCCTAAGACCCAAACTCTTTCATGGCATGCATTTTTAATTTCTCTTTGCTATTTCAGTTGAGTAATCATGTGGAAAACTTTTTATTTGGTGTCTGAACACAGCAGCATTTTTCCTGAGTACAAAAACAAAATGAGAAACAACAATTGTGTCCCTTTGAGCAATATGGCTCAATTGAAAGAAATTTGAAAGTGCAAAACTGAGTATTGTTATCTTGACAACCCAAAATGTGATGTCCCCATATGTGGACGCCATGTCCTAGGAGGAGAAATATCCACGCGACATGACCTGGGGGGGGGGGGTCATTCCCCATACATATGAAAATGTAACAGACTGCAGAGATAGTCTCAATATGATAGAGACCAGAGAGATCATCCAGCTTGTTATCAGCACTCAGTTCTAAATCTTCTATCTCTGATAGTATAAGAATCCATTAATGTCTATAGAATTGACAGGATCACTGCTGACAGGTTTTTAGAGGTGATGCTTTTTCAGGTAAGGCCTTGTATATTCCAGCAAGACAATCCTAAACTGCATACTGCATCTGTTACAACAGTATGGCTTTGTAGGTAAAAGTGTCGAGCTTCTGCCTGTAGTTCACGCCTTTCACCAACTGAAAACATTTGGAGCCTCATGAAAAGAAAAATATGACAAACAAGACACAGAAGTGTTAAACTGTAGCCTGGATCAAAACATAAATGGGATAATTTCCTTCTACCAAAAGTCCAGAACTCAGATCTGATTTCATTTTTCAGATGTTAAAAAATCTGAAAAATGAAATCACAACCCTGTGTTTGTCCCTCTGTCAGCAATGACGCATACATTTCATTTCCATTTTCATGAAGCAGCTGTTGGTTTATAGCATTTATCCCATGAAGGACACATTTTTTTATTGTAGCCATTACCTTCAAATGCTCACACATCATTTGGTTGAGTTGAATTTGTGTTAAAAACAATCTGATTTCATAATAGAAGCTTGAGTGAGGGTGAGTAACTATTAAGGATGCAGACTAATAGTTCCAAAGAGTCATTGTACTGATTTACACTGTTAAACATGTTGTAGACAGCTCTTTAACAAATGATATATTGCTTATAGTTTAGCTATGCAGTATAAAGACACACTGTTTAGCCACACTATTAAAGCACACCCTTGCTTTATATACATGTCAGCAGCTCAGACCCATAGGGGCATGGAAAAAGATTTGATAGGTATCCGGTGTTTTTCGACACCATGACTTTGTGGAACCTTTTGTTTGTTTAGGTTTGGGGCCGGGCCTCTGTGAATCAGACATGTTCCTATTCATCCAGCAGATGCAAAGTCACAGCAGAATATTACAATTCTGAATGTCAGCATAGTGCCTTAGCTTCTTTGTTGTGCGTCCAAGATGTTCTTGAGCAGTTGCCTTCGTACACTGTCGAGCAGTATTGTCCTGCTTGGGGAGACCACTCCTGCTGGGGGTGTCCTTACCATGTTTTTGTTCTGTAACATATGATTTGGAGGGGCAGCACGGTGGCACGGTGGTTAGCACTGTTGCTGCACAGCAAGAAGGTCCTGAGTTCAATTCCACCATCAGGCCGGGGTCTTTCTGTGTGGAGTTTGCATGTTCTCCCCGTGTTTGCGTGGGTTCTCTCTGGGTACTCCGGCTTCCTCCCACCGTCCAAAGACATGCAGTTTGTGGGGATAGGTTAATTGGATAATCCAAATTGCCACTAGGTGTGAATGTGAGTGTGAATGGTTGTCTGTCCTTGTGTGTTAGCCCTGCGACAGACTGGCGACCTGTCCAGGGTGTACCCCGCCTCTCGCCCTATGACAGCTAGGATTGGCTCCAGCACCCCCCGCGACCCTGAAAAGGATAAGCGGTAGCGAATGGATGGATGGATGGAACATATGATTTGGGTATTACATGTGGTTTTCCAATAGAATATCATAAAATAACAGTAAATAGGACTTTTATATTCTATTTGAGAACTCAAAGGATATTCTTTCTATACTTTTTGTACATGAGTATTTTTTATGTAACATTCACATTGCAACAGATGCATCTGAGACCAATATGGGGTTAGTATCTTGAATGGAGATGGGAGCACCCAGGAATTGGATCACCAACCTTCCAATCAGTAGATGACTTGCTCCACCTCCTAAGCTACAGCTACTCAGCAGTTTACACCATGAAGCCTAAGCTACTTCCTACTATCGGTTCACCTGGTCTCCTTGGGATTTACTGGAACTATGTCATGAATTTAATAGTCAGACAACAACAGCGCTCTATACAATAATCTGTATCTGATTCTGGCCACTACGTTATTTATAGTGAAAACAATACAAATCACCAGATTTACCATTTCAAGACTGGACACACGCACACACACGCACACACGTTCTCTCTGTCAAGCGAAGTTTTTGCTGAGCATCTATCTATTCATTGATCAAACAGGATGTTGTGGTGGCAGGCTACCAATGAAAAGTGTTGTTTTACAAAAAAGTGATTTAAAGTTAAACTACATTTTTGTGTGAATGGGTGGATGATTGTGTATCCAATTGTTAAGTGATGACGTGACGAATCCTACTTCCGGGTCTAAAGTAGTCTGCGTTTAATATGGCTTTTGTGTTGTTAACATGTTTAATGTTTTGTATTTTCTTCTATTTAATCTCAAAAAGCTCCTAAAACAGTCAGTGATCACTGTTGACCTCCCTCAGCTTTTATTACCGCTAACCATTTATTTAAGCTCAGTTTTTAAAACCTTAGGATGTAACTACAGCCCAGCCCATGCAGCAGTATATGAATGACTAACCTCGTATTGTGGATGGATTATCTCAGTTGCTCTCCTGGCTGAAGTTTGGTCCTTTTACAGCATCCTGCCATGCGATTACATTTGTTCCTGACCACCGAGAACACTCACGTTAACTTTTATCGAGTGGAAAAAAAGTTAGCTTGTTTATATTATGCTAACATAGCTGTGTCGCTAGCGGTCACGTAGCACATCATTATATACCAGCTAACCAAACTTCAGTAACCCTACAAACATCACTGCTGTTTAGTTTTCTGTCTTCATTTATGCTGGAAGTGATAACAGTACATTTGAATTTGTTTCCAAAACCCCGCAGTCAGGACATGCTATATTGTATTTAGATAGAAGCTAGCGAGCTAACTTCCTGCTAACTTCTAACTCCGTTAAATGTCATAAATTCCGTTTTCATGGATGCCTGGATGTTAAACTCAATTGTTACACCTGGTAGAGGAGAACGCTGATCATTTTATTAAAGATGAAAGACTTTAGACAGTTTTTCAACTCTCAGTAATGCCATAGTGATCGTTTGATATATGGACCTGCAGCGGAGTTTAGGCCCAGACACGGCTAGTGACGTCAGACTGAACAACCGGATAGTGTATAGCGCTTCCGTTTTCTTTAACACACTGTTAAATTAATATAACACTAAAACAGACAGGCTGTGTCTAACTACTGTCTGACACATTTCTTGCATAATTTATTTTAAATTTAACAATAATCAGACCTCACAGAATGATCACTCAGCACTGCAGTTGCACTTAGAGGTTAATAAAGTCAGTCAGCTTTTTGCACTCACGAGTATTGCATTTTAAAAAGTGGCACATTAGAGTCATTAAAAAATGTATCAGGCCGCTGCTTAATATAAGGTTTAGTGCAGAGCATTGATAAGTACTAAAATAGTTTGCTATGTTTCTGTAATGGCTAATCCACCAATAAGCACAAGCTTCCTTACACAAGGAAACAAAATTATATTTTTAATGGTAAAATTTAATTATTGTTGTTAACCAAGAATCTTACAATTACAGTTATTTTATTTCAAATTACAGAAATTTTACCTTTAGTGGTTCAATGTCACGCTTCATTGCTGTGTTTTAAATTCTATCACTTCATCAGTCAGGGTCACAGGCTGACTGATGGAGCCCATCAGGCTGATGGAGCCCATCGGTTTTTACATTTTGAAATTCTACTGATGCAGCAAAGGAAAGTGACACTTTTTTTTATTTTAGAGAGGCGTATTAAAATATTCCAGTTCGTGATTAAAGAAAGTGATATTTTTTCTTTTCTGACACAATTAGTTGTTGAACGAATGTGTCTCATTGAAGTGACACTAGTGAAATACATGTAACCTTTGTGTTTGGTGCCCAACAAAAAGTAGAAAATCAGCTATTTTCTATTAGAATTCAGTTTTGATTCAGCATGTGAGAGTTGAAAATCAGAGCTTAGGCTTCGTTTGTTTCCTTTTACAAAATGCTCTGATGACTTATAGACATTTCTTCCTGTTTAAATCCCTTCACTTCACCAAGAGCTTGCTCACAGGGCATCATTTGAATGTTAAGGTTTTCTCTGTATTATTACCTTACAATGTAAAACAGCTTGAGGCAACTGTTCTTGTGATTTGGCACTATATAAATAAAACAGAATTGAACTATAGGAGACTTCAGAAGGCATTATCACAGGCATTTTAACACAGCAACTATCTGAAAAATAATTTCATACTAGAAACAAACCAATTCAAGTTGGATCCATACAGAAGGCAGTTATTCTTGTAGGACTGACAGTTCAGACTGTGGTACTGGGAAATGTTTCTTAATTGTAAATTTGGTTTTCTGTTAAATTGATTCCTTAATTCCTTTCCTATTAACCTCCTGAAGGTTCCTGAAATTGATACTGAACTCTTATCGCTTATAGTGGAGTTGACACTGCAATGGTCTGGTGCTGCTCAGGCAGGCAGAGAGAATGGAAACTTCTTAAGAGGATTCTGGAGCTAAGAGGATTCATTCTTAGATTTAGTTCACATGATGCAGAACATTGAGTTAATATAGTGAATCTAAAGATGTTTTCTAAAGAATGGCAGACTGTATATTTATGTGATTACAGTGAAGATGTGTAGGCCAACACATTGAGTCATGTTCGGTGACTCTGCCTTGGTATTTGAAGAGAAACTGACAAAGAATCATGTGACAACAGTTATTCAACACCTGAAATTGCTCAGACAGAGATTTGTCAGAACAAATGTCTACAAATCTGAAAAACAAAAACAAACATAAATATATCCTAATAGAACGTGCTATGCAGCCTATTATCTGTTAAACTGTAGTAACTGTGTACTTTATATTGTCAGTATTGCCATAGTGCAGTCTAAGAACAAAATGATGAAAGGCATTAAAGTTCATTTGTGTTGGTGCAGCAGCTTCAGATGCTTCTGTGAGGGAAAAGCAGATTTCAGAAACTTGTGTTGACCGTCACTGATTATCTCCACCTAAAATATGCATAGATTTACACAGAGCAACTGTCATGGTCCCTGAGTCTGGGGCCCTTGGTTTTCTGGTTTTCTCTTAGCTCATCAATTCTTTTTAGGTTTTGAGAAGTGATTAAAATTCATGTTCTGTATTATTTTATAGTTTTCTTTGGGGTGTTATTTTGTACCTTTGTGCTTGTGCGTTTTGTTATTTTCTGATGCGTGTTACTGCCTCCTTTTCATTTTTCCTGTAGTTCTTAGTTTAGCTGTAGATGACTTTATTCATCTATCTCTCAGTCAATCAAAGACACGTACTGAGATATGGTTAATGTGGTAGAATGGAGGATAAACTTTTCTTAAACCATACCCTGTAGTTTTGGTACCAAACCTTACTACACTGTGACGGGAACCTGAAGACCCAAAGGCACCTCTGCCTAAGCCCCAATACAGGAAACCACAGCACGTGTTTAGATGTGCTATATCCATGTTCACAGGAAAGCAACTGAAACTGTAAGGCAGTCCTACACATTATCTGGCAAGTGTTTAAATGCTGTGTAAGAACCGTGTAAATATATAACTTAGAGCTATACTATGAATAAGATGGTCAAAGGAGCTTGCAAAGAACTGAAGAAGCTTCTCGGATGAGAGGTGAAACGTCTTCAAGTAACTTAAAGAAGTCCAGACGCTTTGCAAGCTCCTTTGACTACGATGACCTGGATAACTGAGAACCTTCACAGACATATGAATAAGATGCCTTTGTGTAATGTGTAAGTGTAAAATGAATGGTGCATGGTTGTCAACTGTGAAAACTTTGTATAAATGAATAAGATTTAGGCTCACATTTTAAACAGCCACGCAGACACTATCTTTATAATCTCAGTATCAGACTCAATTAGCAACACATTTGAGCTAATCGTCTTTGACAAACTGATCCCAGTGGTATGTTAGACAGTTGGCTGTGATAGTGTCTGATTCTTTTCTTCCAGCTCTGTTGATCCTTCATACCCTGTACTCTAAAAAGTTTCAGATATCAGTATAATTAAATAATTCATTCTGCAAATGCCTACTCATGGTATAGACAGGCACGATAACTAAAAAAGTCAAAAAGTCTTAAAAGGTGTTAGTTTACTTGATCTTGGAAGCATGATGCAGAGATAGGCCGAGGATTACGGTAAAACTTTGATTCTACGGTAATAAATGTTTTGATTTTTACACAGGTCTCCCAATAACTGTTTATAAAATCTGATGGGTGACACCTTTTGCACTTTGCACCTTTCATACATAAAAACACACCACTGATTCAGTGACTAGTTAGAATGTAACAATTTTAATCGCAAAAGTATTCTGTAAACTGTAGCGATGGAGCGCACACATGGAACAGTGGGACCCTGTTTATTAACTGACGGGTGTGTGTAACTACGTCAGCTATGAACATTCTTTGCTTCAGGTTACAACCTGAGAACAAACCTGAATAGATTTTGTCTCTAGTGAAATAAGAAAAGCCACACCGCTGTTTGCCAGTGAAGAATAAAGAGCTAACAGAATGAAGTTGTGTTGGTCTGGACATACAGTATAGTATGTGGTGCCTCTGGCGGTTAATGATCCTCCAGCCTACTTCCAAACCAGGAAGTGAGGTGAGAAGGGAAGACAAAACATCACTGGGCCCCAGCAACGTCTCGGCAAAGTGGCTGCCCTTGGCAACACCAAGGCGGTCTGTGCCAGTTTTAGCCCACTTCTGTCCCTGGGCTTCTTTGAGCCCAGAAGAATGTCAGGGGGGAGATTTGGAAAGCTTCCCTCAGTTCAGGATGAATGGCTGTCCCCCGCACTCTCTCCCATCCCCTTCAACCTTCCTCCTCTACTCTGAGGGGAGAAGCAGAAAACTGTGGCAGGCTTCAGTTGGAGTGCTGCCTTCTTCTCCTCACTACATCCAATGGTGAGGGCTCTATCACTACCATCATCCAATCATTTCATTCCATCAAAGTATTTCTCCTGAAGGACACAGTCACTACTTGTGACTCATTTTTAGGTTTTCATCATTATCCCTCTTTGTAATCGTAACACTGCACTCAGAAAGTTCATTTCTGGCATCTGGAGTAAAACTAGATGCCCTAAAAGATGACAGAACGTGTGAGAAATGCACATATTTAGGTTATCATCACACAAATCTGGATTAGTCATAAAACAGATCTCTTATATTTGTAAAATAAATATTGCCAATATATTTTGCCCAAGGAATCTTGGTACGCAGACCGGAACAACCAGGAATTTAAACACCAACCTTCCACCTAATAGATGAGCTATGCTACCTCCTGAGTTACAGCCAACCCAAGTAAGACCCATCCTTCCATTGATTTTCTTTTGCTTATCTGGGTCTAGGTCTCAGTGGCAGCAGCCTAAGAACAGACTCCCAGACGTCCTATAGTCGCTTAGTTATTCTGTCCCTTTTTGGTCACTACCCGAGTCTATGACCATAGGTGAGGGTAGGGACGTAGATCGACCAGAAAATCGAGAGCTTCGCTTTTGTGATCAGCTCTCTTTTCACCATGGCAGACCAATATAGTCCCCGAATCACTGCAGATGCCACCCCAAACTGTCTGTCAATCTTCCCACCCTTCTCCCCTTACTCATGGACAAGAACCTGAGATGTTTAAACTCCTCCTGTAGGGGCAGCAGATTTTGAGGTGCTAATTCTCATTCCCACAGCTTCACAGTCAGCTGCAAACCTCTCCAGTGCGTGTTGGAAGCCACCACCTGATGAAACGAACAAAATCAAATCATCTGCAAAAGGAGATGTGATTCTGAAGCCATCTGTCCTTATAACATCTGGTTTTTCCCATAAAATATTCCAGTTATCTGTCAAGCCCATTATTGGACACTCGGAAAGACAGCAGTTTAAGGAGAACATGTAGCTAAGTGTGTCACTATTGGTCCAGCTGGGGAGGAGACCAGCTTTAAGTCTATAAAGTCACAACTCTTAGACACAATTCTCACTTTGGATATAAACAGAAGGATGGAGAGTGTGCTGAGCAGTAAAATAAATATATGATTTTTTTTTTTTTTTACTGCTCTGTGTGCTTGTGGTGATGAAGTTACCAAATTAGCGATCATTTGGAGAAATATTGACTTATATTTGCAGCAAGAGTTTTGCAATTTATGGTTATATTTTTTATATTCTTTATGGATCTCTGTCACCTGTTCTACTAATAAAGTCTCTGACAGGCAGTACTCAGTTAATCCATTTTGTGTAGAAGAAGAGTCAAAAAGCATGTCAAATAACCCCTTTCATGCATATGCACACAGAGCCTGGAGCAGAAATAATGAGTTAGGAAAGTCTATAACGACTGTTATAATAAGTAATAAATCAGTAATAAATCAGTGTCTCCAACTGGGGTTTTAGGGTTTGTCAGGGAAATTAATGCAAAGAAAGCCTGGCTATGCTGAACTGGCTTCATGGTATATCGTACCAGGTTCATCTTTGAACCTTCCTCTGGATAAGGACTGATGTTTAGCTATGTGATCCTGTTCATCACATGAGAGAAAACTTATCAACACAATGATAAAACTGAAAAAGGTATGGCCCACTGAAACATCACACACACATTTAATGGGATCAACAAAGCTGTTGTCATTCAGCTGAATGTAAAGGCTTGATTTGACTTTTCTTGGATTAATTTGGGATCAAAGTGTAAAGGGAAAGCGTGTGTCTTGATGTATGATCACCAACTCTAGTAAATGAGTTCCGAACATTCAAATGATTGATCCAGCAGAGAAGTGCAGGATGAAACCAGTGTTAAAAGAAGCAGTGCAATGATTAAAAAGTAAAAAGTAAAGAGTAACCTCCTGCAGTCAGCACTTGGTTCACTCATTAAAGAAAACAGAAATCACATCATGGAGAGACAGAAAACTGGAAATCGCTGACAAAAATAGTTCATGTCAGGTCAGAAGATCTGTGGAACCTTTCTCTTCTTAAGCGACCATGCCAGTTTTTTCATCGCATTGCAGAGAGACTGATTTGTTTGGCAGTTTTTATGTTTAGCATTTATTAATTCAACAAAATGACATAACAGCAGTTGATGAAAGGCTGGAGGACAGCATTAGTCATTGTCATGTTTGTACCTGCTCCGGATGATTATTCCTGTTTTAAAATTTTGTTTTGAGGGGGATTTTTACATTCCTAATAACATTACACTGACTGACACATGCGCTTGCTAACCAAGAAGCTTGCTAACCTAGCTAACTATCACTTGCTAGCTGATAAGGTGATGTATGGTTTGCAGGACCAGAATACCAAATGGCAAACTAAGCTCCCGCTGAAGTCCCAAAAGCGACAGCACTGGAAATGACACAGTGGAAATTAATAAAGATTTCACTGCTGATAAAAGACAGGATGTAGCGTTATACCGGATGGCAAATGCATCTGTTTGGTTTTTTGTACAGTGTGTTGTAAGAGGGTTACAGCTTCCATGTTCGTTCTCTTTACACTGTTGGAAATTAAAGCTCAGTTTTCACACTTAATGTGTGTCATAGTTAAAGTGCCAAAGTACAAAACATGTGTAGCTAAGGTCTGTATTCTAATAGCAGTAGATGTATAAAGTTATGCGAGGGTAATGACAATTAACATAACCTAATTCAGCTTTGACTTCACTGCTCTCATGCCCACTACCATCTTCTGAGAAACACACACACACACCTATACACACACACACACACACATACCCACAACAGGGACTTTTCTGTACTGCGCAAATAAAGTTGTTTCCATAAATTATGCAACAGGTCTGGAAATCTTGTGCTCACATCAAATATGAGCCACAGACTAGAGGGTCACCCCACAGAGCTGCTGCAATTTATTGCTGCAGTATAGAAATGTTTACATGGTCGTGGTGACTGAAGAGGATCTGCAGAAACAGAAAATGCAAAAAATAGACACAAAGCCATCAACTGGTGGCCAGACTTGTACAAACATAACAAGCAATAACACTTACCAGCTAAAGATGGTGGTTTTTATTAAATAGCATGAAATGTTTTCATTCAGCTCAAATAACAGTGCTAATGACAGAAACTGACTGTAAGCACAGATTTATTAAAATAGTCTATGTTCACCTTTCTCTGCTGCCACTGCTTCAAATTGGAGTGATTCTTCTTTTAATCTATGTCGTGGATGTCGTGTACTGTTATTCCTCTCTGTACCTGAGGCACTATTTCAGCCTAATAACTACCAATCGATGTGTCTCTGCTGCTTTGCCAGAGCAGTCACTTTGACTGAGCTAATGCTGAAAAAGCACAGAGAGGAATGACTGTTCCAAACAAGCAGCAAGTCTCATTTTAGTAAAATGTGCCAATTTTAGACTGGATCATGTCTAAATTGTGTGTATCTATGTTTGTGTTTGAGCAGAATTTGATCTTCGAAATCTAATCACGATGCGTGTGTGTGCATGTGGAGTAAGCAGTGAATAAGCATTTTCTGCAGAGCCATCCTTAGCATCTCTGTATCATTATGGGTGCAGCTGTTTCTGCTGTATCCCATTAACTGTGTATGAATCACTACTGATGGTCAAGGACTCTTTAGTACCTATTATCATTCAGCTTTTAAGCAGGGACAGATACATTTCAGTGCAACAAAGATGGTGATGATACAGCAGTATGAAGACATGGACTTATCTTAACTTCAATAATTACTTCCTCCAAACCATCAACGTGTCTTTTAGACCCCATTCCTACAAAACTGCTCAAAGAAGTCCTGCCATTAATTAATTCTTCGATCTTAAATATGATCAACCTGTCTCTAATAATCAGCTATGTACCACAGGCCTTCAAGCTGGCTGTAGTTAAACCTTTACTCAAAAAGCCTCTCTAGACCCAGCAGTCTTAGCTAATTATAGGCCAATCTCCAACCTTCCTTTCATATCAAAAATCCTTGAAAGAGTAGTTGTCAAACAGCTAACAGATCATCTGCAGAGGAATGGTTTATTTGAAGAGTTTCAGTCAGGTTTCAGAGCTCAGCACAGCACAGAAACAGCTTTAGTGAAGGTTACAAATGATCTTCTTATGGCCTCTGACAGTGGACTCATCTCTGTGCTTGTCCTGCTAGACCTTAGTGCAGCATTCGATATTGTCGACCATAATATTCAATTAGAGTGGTTAGAACATGCTGTAGGTATAACAGGTACTGCGCTGCTGTGGTTTGTATCATATCTATCTAATAGACTCCAATTTGTTCATGTAAATGTTGAGTCCTCTTCACACACTGAGGTTAATTATGGAGTTCCACAGGGTTCAGTGCTAGGACCAATTCTGTTTACATTATACATGCTTCCTTTAGACAGTATCACTAGAAGACATAGCATACATTTACACTGCTATGCAGATGACACCCAGCTCTATCTGTCCATGAAGCCAGATAACACACACCAATTAGTTAAACTGCAGGAATGTCTTAAAGACATAAAGACCTGGATGGCCGCTAACTTTCTGCTTCTTAATTCAGATCAAACTGAGGTTATTGTACTCGGCCCTGAAAAGCTTAGAAATATGGTATCTAACCAGATTCTTACTCTGGATGGCATTACCTTGGCCTCCAGTAATGCTGTGAGGAACCTTGGAGTCATTTTTGACAAGGACATGTCCTTCAACGCACATATTAAACAAATATGTAAGACTGCTTTCTTCCATTTGCGCAACATCTCTAAAATTAGAAATATCCTGTCTCAGAGTGACGCTGAAAAACTAGTTCATGCATTTATTACTTCCAGGCTGGACTACTGTAATTCATTATTATCAGGATGTCCAAAAAACTCGCTGAAAAGCCTTCAGCTAATCCAAAATGCTGCAGCAAGAGTCCTGACAGGGACTAGAAAGAGAGAGCATATTTCTCCTGTTTTGGCTTCCCTTCATTGGCTTCCTGTTAAATCCAGAATTGAATTCAAAATCCTGCTCCTCACATACAAGGTCTTAAATAATCAGGCCCCATCTTGTCTTAATGACCTTGTAGTACCATATCACCCTATTAGAGCACTTCGCTCTCGCTCTGCAGGCCTACTTGTTGTTCCTAGAGTATTTAAAAGTAGAATGGGAGGCAGAGCCTTCAGTTTTCAGGCCCCTCTTCTGTGGAACCAGCTTCCAGTTTGGATTCAGGAGACAGACACTATCTCTACTTTTAAGATTAGGCTTAAAACTTTCCTTTTTGGTAAAGTATATAGTTAGGGCTGGACCAGGTGACCCTGAATCCTCCCTTAGTTATGCTGCAATAGACGTAGGCTGCCGGGGGATTCCCACACAGCAAATCCAGCATGTCCAAATTAACACTGTCGGATTTGATTTCAACACTATTAAAGAGAGTGTTAATTTAACTCTTTTTGGAGAGTTGGTACGTTAACTCTGATTTAGTGTTAAACACCAAATCTGTCTGGAGTTGATAATTTAACACTTGGTGTTAAGAGTTTATATATTAACTCTCAAAGAGTATTTTAGTTTAACTACGTAAGAGTTATCTTCTAATTCATTCTAAAAAGTGGGAATTTTACTGTTCTGAACTTCTAGAAATTTCTTTTGGAAATAAACATTTACTAAAAAGATGCAATGGTTTTTGAAAAACATTTATTCTGAACTGTGCACCACAATTTCAAAACATTTTCTGAAAGATGTAACAGTATACATGTTCTCACTTTCATTAGAATTTTGTTTATCAAAAGGTCTGACATGGTAAATGCAAATAACAGCGTTCTCATCACTTATTTCTTCAATACAATATGCATGTCCTTCATTCATCCCTTTGTGGAACTTCAACGCACTTCTGCTCTCCCCCATATTCCATCTTCACAAGCATATCCTGTGCGGAGATTGAATAAAAATTAGTTGACACTAATTAATGGCACAAATAATCCAGTAAACAATTGCAGCACAGTAAAAAAAAAAAAGAATCCTCTTTGAGCCATTACTTGTGTAAAGTATTTTCCCAAAAGACAAAGACACAGGCAACAGGTAATACTGAACTAAATGTAAAACCTCAACCTTTTTAATTTTTACCTAAACCGTGTGCACAAAACTCTGGAGGGATCTATGCTAATGTAGAACCCAGTCAGGACGTCTGCTACTGCTGTTTGCTCGGTTTTTTTTTACTTTTTTTATGGGCGCTCATTTTCAGGCTTCAAGTAGCACCATTATACCAACATTTCACATTCTAGACATTGTTTTAGGTGTATTTGACCAAAAATGTGACTGAAAATTCACATGCAAGCTTTTTTTCAAGGCTGTGGTATTTGCCTGCAAACAATACCTTTCAGCTAGCTAAAACAGAATATTATGCTATCACCGAGCAACATGGCTAATGCCTTTCACACAGCTTTGTCTCAACTCCAAAGAGCCACAGAAGTAAAAGCTCATAATAACAATTGAAACAATCTTTGAAAAAATGACTTACCAAGCATGGCAAACAACTCAAATATGTAGAGCAAAATGTTCTGAAACGGCTTCACTTCAGCTTCGATTGGAGCCGTGCTGGGGGCGGAGTCTGTGAATTTACTCTGTTGGTGTCATAGCCCCTCTAGGAGTTCAGAGTTAAGAGGTCAAGAGTTAATGTTTCCATTGTAACACCTCCAGATTTGACAGAGAAACACTCATTTTTAACACTCGATTTTAACTACTATCATTTTACACCTCAGAGTTACATTAAAAGAATGTGACTCTGCTTAGAGTAAAATTAACTCTACTTTTGCAAGAAGACTATTAACACCAAAACATTTAACACTTTTGAATTTGCTGTGCATGATGCATTGAGTTTTTCCTTTCCAGTCTCCTTTCTCACTCACTATGTGTTAATAGACCTCTCTGCATTGAATCATATTATTAACCTCTGTCTCTCTTCCACAGCATGTCTTTTATCCTGTCTTCCTTCTCTCACCCCAACCAATCACAGCAGATGGCCCCGCCCCTCCCTCAGCCTGGTTCTGCCTGAGGTTTCTTCCTGTTAAAAGGGAGTTTTTCCTTCCCACTGTCGCCAAAGTGCTTGCTCATAGGGGGTCATATGATTGTTGGGGTTTTCTCTGTATCTATGAAGCGCCTTGAGGCAACTTTTGTTGTGATTTGGCGCTATATAAATAAAACTGAACTGAATTGAATTATCTATCTATCTATCTATCTATCTATCTATCTATCTATCTATCTGTGTGTGTGTATATATATATATATATATATATATATATATATATATATATATATATATATATATATATATATATGCTAGCAGGCAAGGCATACATGGAACGCCATAACCAAGTGGCCGGCATAGTGTACAGGAACATCTGTGCCGAGTATAACCTGGAAGTCCCGAGGTCAAAATGGGAGATGCCCCCAAGGGTGGTGAAGAATGACCGAGCTAAGATCCTGTGGGACTTCCAGATACAGACGGACAAAATGGTGGTGGCTAACCAACCGGACATAGTGGTGGTAGACAAACAGAAGAAGACGGCCGTAGTGATCGATGTAGCGGTTCCGAATGACAGCAATATCAGGAAGAAGGAACACGAGAAGCTGGAGAAATACCAAGGGCTCAGAGAAGAGCTCGAGAGGATGTGGAGGGTGAAGGTAATGGTGGTCCCCGTGGTAATCGGAGCACTAGGTGCGGTGACTCCCAAGCTAGGCGAGTGGCTCCAGCAGATCCCGGGAACAACATCGGAGATCTCTGTCCAGAAGAGCGCAGTCCTGGGAACAGCTAAGATACTGCGCAGGACCCTCAAGCTCCCAGGCCTCTGGTAGAGGACCCGAGCTTGAAGGATAAACCGCCCGCAGGGGCGTGCTGGGTGTTAAAAAAAAAAAAAAAAAAATATATATATATATATATATATATATATATATATATATATATATATATATACACACAGTAAAACTGCGCTAGGTTAATATAACAGAAACAAGAACTGGGACATTTGTTGTCTTATCTGTTTTCTGATGATTCTGAGGAGAAAAAAATGAGCATTTTTGTGAAACCGTGACCAGAAACATACAAAATGTCCTGTATTTCAAAAGAGTTCTTTGACATTTTAATTTTCCTGTTTTCATCACCAGATTGTGGACAATGGCAATGGTGTATAATATTGGTAATCAAGGGAAATGATCGTGAAGGACCTTCCAGTTTTATGAAATCTACTGAGTAACTGCAATATTTTCATGGACTGGCCTTCCCTTAAAAAAAACCCAACCTCCTCAGGATGGCAGTGAACATCGCTCCGAAACCAGTCAGCATTAATGGTGCCTACACAGAAGTGCAGGTTACTCGTGGAATCTGCATTAATGTGCTTCTCTAAAATAAACTGTATTCTCCATGGAATTCATGTAAACTGAAACTAATGCCTTTAAGTTTAAGTTAATTTCAGATAAAAACATAAATGCTGGAAAAACTCAGTGACAGCAACAGAGGAGTGGGTCCACCTACAACGCAGATTGCAACACGCGCACCAGTCATAGCAGAGACATCAAAAAATGTCAGTGTGTATGTTGCATGTACACATTAAAGCACTAGCAATGAATAGATGAAAAATGCAGAAAATAGTAATGTGAATTGTGCTTAAATGCAATTTCTGCAGCTGCCTTATTTACACTGGCACAATATTGTGGTGCAAACTGTAAAAAGTGATCTGTTCCAGGAAGCCGCTCTGCCAAGTTATCTGAAAACCCCTCATATCTAGATCACAGAGCTGCTCCTAGTTGCACTGATTTGCTTCCTGGAAACCCCCACCCCGCCTTTAGACATCTTAAGATAATGCTCTGTAATTTCAGTCAGTTTTTTATCTTTCATATCCAGAACAAAAGCAAATAGTCATTCATGTAAACAAGGTTAAATTCAGCTTTGAGCCATGAAAGGTGACAACATCTGGCCTTTTACAGACAAAAGTAAAACAAAGCAACAACAAATGACTTAATAAAATCTTAATAACATCTTTAAGTTTAAGAAAGAATTCCTGCAAGAGCTGTAAGACTAATGTCGCTCATGTATTTGTGCACTAAGTCCAAAACTAATCACACATCCTGACGCTCATGGAAAACAATATGCAATCAGTATGCATGAATGAATAAAATTGTAATTGCCAAATTGCTACAGCATGAGTAATCTGACCGCAGAGTGAAAGTGCAGCTTCCTGTTCACCTGCAAACCTGCGTAAGTACACATCCACTGGATGTTTCTGCTGTGTGCAAACAGGCTCAGCTCAGAGGGGCAGGGTGTGGATGAATTGCAGCTTTTGCCTGCTGGGTGATCCTGGTGCTGCTGAGCTGAACTCCTGCTGTAAAGCAACAGGCAAACAGCACAACAAAGCTGCTGCTTCTCCGGGGACATTATTAGAGATGTTGTTCTACAGGAACATCAGGAAGAGGCAGATAACATAAACACACATCCACACATACTGTACAAGCACTTGTTTTGTTTTTTGTTTTTTTCTTAAAGTGTATTGGTATTTCTGTAGTACATAGCATTTCAAAAACTAACAAAAACTAATAACAGTAGCAAAACAGTGCAATTAATCCTTATAAGTAGAAAAAATGCCTCCAAAGTGAGTGTAGTTTAAACGGGCAAACTAGTGTAATCCTGTTAGTACAATAGCAGCTTTCAGTTTATTGTTTTGGTGTTGAGGAGCTACAGCTTTATGTTTCCTTTCTGTGTTGCAACACTTATAAACAGCAGCTGCTGCCTTCAACAACAAGCCTGCTGTACACTACCTTCTGAATGACAGGAGGAAAGCAGAACCATTAAACATTATTTCTTAACATTTTAACTTTGTTGAACTGGCAGGTCTGTGTACTGACAAGAGACCAAAAAGGTTATCTGATATAAATTTACATTTCAGGTCACAAACCTATTAGAGCAGTTTGGCTTCTTCTAATGGGGATTAGTGTTACATAAAAGAGGCCCAAAGATGGAGCCTTGCGGAACTCCACAGGTGAGCTTAGAAACTTTGTTCAACACATCTCTGTTTCAGGGCTGTGGACCAAAGGCACAAATCTTGAAAGGACACTTGTTTTTCTTGAGACCTAAGATCTTTTTTTCCTTTTTATTAGGCTATCAGTCATGTGTGTAGATAGTTCATTACATGTGAATCTTTTCAGAATGTACATTCGTCCTCCCCACCATCACCAAGTGCTTGCTGATAACAGTGAAATTGTTGGGGTTCTCTCTCTAATGTTACACTGTTGTTGTGAAGTGATACATTAATATAACTGAACCGAAGCCCACTTGAAATGAAATTGGCCCACAAATAAAATGAGTTGTCTACCTTTTTTTTGTTTTGTTTTACTCATTACAGGTTTTAAAATAAATATTGTAGTAGTATCATAATAATGATGCAGTACTCTGTCTATTTTTAAATAATGTGGGGTTTTGTGTCACCTTTACACATTTTACAGCCATATCAGTTCTAACCGTTCCTGCTTTAGGTCACATTGGTGACATTTCAAAACTTTCACTTATGCAAGCTGTCCTTTCCATGGTGGTGGATCAGTGACTAAATTTGCCCCAGATTGGTCAGACTCATACAGACCGTACTCATACCCCTGCCAGCCCATTCATTGAGAAATCAAGCTCTACTGTTAAACTAAAACTGCAGTAGTAAATTAGTGGCTTGTGGAAGAGACTGGCACGGCATGGGCACACACTGGGTAGAGGTTGTGGGGGGCTTGTGCGCAATGGAAACCAGAGGGGTGGAAGGTCGGTAATGGAGGGGAGGGAGGTAAAGGTGGGGCGGGGGTCTATATCGACTATCCAGATTGTGGAGGGAGGGCCCGCCTAGTGGCTTCCTGGCCCCCTGCACCGTGCGGGTGTATTATAGATGCGCATCCAGGCAGCCGGGCGGCACTGCATGTTTACAATGTAACAGGCAGACTGGAGCCGCACAGAGGGCAGGGCTTAACCATTAACTAACATTAACCATTAAATCAGCTGTGCAGAGCCGGTACCGCACATAAGGCGTGCGTACCGGCTTCCACGCCTCACAAGCCTGAGCGCCTTAACAAGAGGTGGAGGATAAATTCAGCCGGGCACACGGAGTCCCTGTACTCATACAGATCATCACTCCGGTCTGTCCTCACACCGAGGACCACTGGCACTCAGAGGTAAGCACCCGTGAGCTTTTTTATGTATGTATTTATTTTTACATTACTTATTTTAATGTGCACATTTCTACCGGGATGTGTCATTCGAGACTCAAACTGCAAAGCCGCAACTTGTACCTGTGATGGTGAAGAATGATTACTTTTTTTCTCTTTTTTAGGGGGGTGGGGGGGGACACAATTTTTCACGAGTTTAACACTCGTGGTTACAGTGGCAGTGACATGGGCTCCAGCCCGGCGATGGAACAGAGAGCCCTCTGCCCTCGTTTAAATGAGAAGCAGAACAGAATAGCAGGGCTCGTCTATTCAGCCCTGACCAGGGGAGCACTAATTTACGCCTTTGCCATGTTGGGTTCGGGTGGTGTTGGTCCTGACTACTAAGCAGAGGATTGTTTGAGCCGGGAAAGTCCGTGCGGATGTCGCAACTTGCAGTCAGAGGAAAGCTGCTTCAAGTCAGCAGCAGCAACACTGGAAGGTAAAAGAAAGGCCTTCAGAGTAAAAGCTGCTTTATTATGTGAAGTAAAAACGGGTGGACCGTGACCTGATCTCACCAAGGATCGCGTCATAGATTGGTGATGGTATTTTTTCAACAGGCTTCATCACCACACTGAGTTGAATAATACAGCAGTTTATGTCAGTAGCTGACATTACTGTTTTAATTAAAGCAGCACTGAATGCTTTGCTTTACCTGCTGCTTACTTCTGTTGATACAAGTAGTTCATGTCGGTGTGAATGACTAACCATGTGTGTCCACGCTCGGTACTTGACTGCAGTGAGGTTGTTTCTGATGTGTGAAGGGGACCTCTGTTGTGTTACTGTTTGCTACACTCCTGTCTGCTGCAGTGAGTTTAAGAGTTGGGGGGTTTAAGCTGACGGCACTCTGGGCTCACGGGTAAAGTGAGGGGTGTTTTTTACTTTGAAAATTGTGACAGTGGTCGTTGTTGCGCTGCTGTGGTTGGAAGCTGTGCTTGCAGAGGATGTGCGCAGCGCCTCTGTTAATGGTGGAATATTTTTAGCCACCGGGAGGAAATTTGGCGCTGGATGAAACTGTTTTTAAACTCACTGTTGGGATCTGCTCAGCACTGCTGTAATGGAGGGGAGAGCAAACAATTGTCTGGGGCTATACTAATCTATTAGTAGGGCTGACGGGGCATTTGTGGTACCCACGGTGAAGTTAGTGCCTAACAGTGATTTTCTGTCCTCTTTATTTATTTTAACATCTGAATATGACGAGCTGCAGCATCCAAGCCTAAACACCACCGCACAGTGTCTCTGTCCTCTCACCAGTTAGATCTGAATGTTGGTTTGTAACTTTTTGGAATTTTTGATTTATGAATATTTTGATCAGGGCAGTAAAAGCTGCCCTGCTACTTAGAGATTTTTGGAAATAGATGTGGGGTACTGCTGGAAAATGATTTTATTTAAGACTGAATAATTAATGATATTCATTCTTTCCCCAGGTGACGGTCCACTCTGGTTGGAGAGATACTTTTCCACTGTTGGTAATTCAATCCTCATACTGAGACCTTTAAATATCACATTTGAAAACTGTCCAGTGGCCACGTGGTGTAAAGTGAGACGTTTGGAGCCCTGTGCAGCGACCAGTCTCACATGGACAGCAGACTGACAGCATGACCGGTGCCACTGCAGGTCTCTGATTTACATATTTTTCCAGCTTGTACTGAACTGCAAAGGACTGTTTGCAGCTGACTGCAGGGGATTTCTGTGGTGAGTCCCCTCCCTGTTGTTTTCTATCCTTTTCTATGTTGAACCAGTATGTCTTCTGTTTTTTGCCGGCCTAACCTGAGCACCTTGCAGTGAATGGAGAACATACTGGTTCTGCTCCCGAAGCACCGACAGGAACACAGGCTTTGCAGACGCACGGCTGCATGTGCCTCGCTGCAGGTTTTTTCTGGCAGAGTGTTTTTCTCCCAGTCTTTATGACCGACCTCCACACCTTGTCGGCCTCTTTAATGGGATAAATCAGTTGGACTGATCAGGTTCAAAACCAGATCCGGTGGTCAGTTCTGACTTTCCCATAAAACCGTTAGGCTGAGGCACGCTGACCTTTTCTTATCAAGCCCACTGTCTTCAAAGGCTTCCGCATGGTACTTTGGTCGAAAGAACAAGAAAAGCTCCCCGACATCGACATGTCTTCTGGGGCCATTGAGATGAAGAAGGAGGGAGGCCCCCTCACTTCGGCCTTCCTCAACTCCAACTGCACCGTCCACCCGGTGATCCTGACAAAGGGCCCCGAAGAAGTGAGCCCGGTGACCGGGGATGAGTTTGAGCTCACCGAGGTCACATCTTTCCCCGAGCGAGTGAATGAGACTGGGGAGAACGACGAGAGGTCGGAGATTGTGGTGGCCATGGACTGTCGGGCCAATGCCAAAGGTCAGCGAGAGGAGGATGCGCTCCTGGAGAATGCAAGCCAGAGCAACGAGAGTGATGACACCAGCACCGATCAGAGCCCCGAACCAACAGCACCCCTCAAGGAGACCTCCTTTTCCATCGGACTGCAGGTGGTCTTCCCCTTCTTGCTGGCCGGGTTCGGGACGGTGGCAGCAGGGATGGTGCTAGACATCGTCCAGGTGAGTGAGATTTCTTACACAATGTAATTGGCAACTCAGAATAAAGAACTCAGGCTGGTTAATCCTGTGTTGTCTACTCTTTAAAAAGTTTTTGTTTTGTTTTTTGCATTGACAGGGGTTCGGCTGTTGGAACTTGCAAAAAGTCTGGTGTCAATGCACAACCCCAACTTTTCCTCGCAGGCATTTACATTTCATTTCACAGCTGTTTTTCTAAGCAGATCCACTGCACCAAGCAGGCCATGTGTAGTCACACTTACGGGATAGGCTCGTGAAACATTTGAATGATCTAGTGCACCGAGGCCGGTTTGCCTTGGCGTGTGTCAGTCATCGTGCTGGTGGCCTATCTGGTTGCCTGTCTTTGGGGATGTGTGTATGGGGCAGTTATCAGACACCATGGGGGTATTTACATAACATTTTCTCCTCAGCGGCTGGGCTGACTGTCCCTGTGGCTGGCGCATACTGGTACACACTGGTGTGTCTTCTAACGAGTCATCACACACACACACACCTCTTTTCAAAATCTCACATAAAGTACAAGAAACAATAGACGGTATTTGCATAGCAGTGCATAGCCAGGGAGCTATATGATCCACTTGGCCTTTAAAGGAGAATAGGACTTGATTTCCTGATGAGTCACTGCCTTTGCTCTGAGAGGATCCAAGTGTGCTCTGTAGAAATGTTATATATTTATTTGAAGTCCGCTTGGAATGCAGATAAAGCCGGCCATGTCAGTCCGCCAGGTCTGGGCAAACTGTGTGCACATACGCTGATGCCAACATGGTGGACCCCAGAAACTCAGAACAGACAGGAGGGGGGAGGCGGGGGAATAAGTTTACTTTCTTTGAGCACCTGAAATGGCAGCGTACTACAGCTGAGCTAGAGTCGGAGTAAAAACAAAATACAATTCAGCGCCAAGGCCTCTATTGCCATGTGGTTAGGTATCCTCGCTAAACCAGGAATGCAGAGGTTTGAGGTCAAAAAAGTTTTCATGCTGCCTCAACTTAGGCACCATGCTGCTGCGTTCTCTTTAATTTCCAAAACACTCAGTGCACCATTCTTTCAGAGGTGTGACTGGAAACAAGCTCACACAGAAGGTAGAGGGCCGTATCCCTCCCTGCTGGTCTAGCACTCTTGTACCTGAGAGTAAATAGCTGAAAGAAATGGCTGCAGTAAGATGCGAGGCTTCTTACTGCAGTTCCATTGAGGTCGGCTGAGCATCCAGCAGGTCGTCTGGCTGCCTAATTCCCCCCGTGACACCATGAAACGCTAACTCAGCTAATCCCCCCTGTCCTTGCAGGAAGGTAGTTGTCTAACTCGATCTTACTCTCTCTCTCTCTCCCGTTGGGACTGCAGTTGATCCTCGGCTATAAGTGAGCATAACTTTCTGAGGTCACGTGCTTAGGGTTAGGTCGAGCCCCAATACCTAATGTATATGAAGCTGATGAAAAGGTAGATGTAGTTTCTCGTGTTGGAAAACTCTATTTTTTTTTTTTTTGTCTCCTGATTGCCAAAACGTGAATAGAACAAGTTTTAACTTGATGCTAAAACACGAGGCAGGTCTGTTTCCTTGCTGCACTGATCTTTATTTGTCTCGCTAAATAAGGAGCTAATTTATGCAGACAAGTAAAGCACAGATCTTTATTTGATTATCAGATGAGATAAAGTGATCCAGGAGAACTTAACTAGCTCTCCTGAGTTCAGAAGTTTCTCTCTATGGATAAAATTCAAAGTCATTTGGGTCTTGCTGTTCTTGTGTTTCTTGGATTGTTCTCAAATTAGACAGAATTATTTGTTTGTTCTTTTGGTTCATTTGTTTACCCCTTATTTCTCCTGGAGGTTAGAATAAAAAGGTCAGGACTCAGTAATCTCCAGTTCCAAAGATTATATGTTGGTTATGAGACAAAGAAAGCACTATAGCCAGTAGCAAGCTTTTCTTCTGGGATGCCTGAACCTTTAGTTAATGTGTCTGCCTGGCCTGAGTTTAAAAGCTGTGGTTTGGACACTTGTGTACTCGACTTTCTGTGTCACTTTCTATATTGGCTCTTTGACCTCTTAAATCCTGGTCACTTTGACCATCTACCACACACGCACAGAGTTTTCTGGCCTTTTTCCCTCACAAGGTTGGCCCAGAAAGGATTGTCCAACTGGTATAGAGGAGTGAGACGTCTGCATAGTTGTGCTTAGTGACTTGGCAGGCAAATGACCTAAAACTGTCAGTCTCTCATTGGCAGGGCCGGGAACCCAGGACTGACCTGCTCAGTTGGACTGAAGGTTACGTGTGGTTTGGAAAGGTCACGCAGTGCTAGTTTTCTTGGGGATGTCGGAGTCCAAGGCCAAATGGGTGATTTTTGTTATTTTGAAACACACGCACACTTACTCACAGTCACATAAGATTTCATCATTTGTGCAATCAATCTACAAACAAAAAGCTGAAAAAAGACAAAAGCAAATATGCGTGTCCAGTGTTGTATGTTATGATAATCATCCGCGTGTGTTTGTCTGCCTCAGAGTTAGCCGTCTGGCCTGGTGTGCGGTGTCTGTAGACTGAAACACCAAAAAAGAGGAAAAAGAATAGAACACAGCTTCAGCCTCAAAGACACACGGTCTAAAAATACAGCAACCGGTAAACAGGAAATCATAGTCCACACAAAGGTTTAACTGTGGCCAAGCCTTCACTACCCACCAGATACCATTTTGGTCCAACCACATCCACGTGCTTGGTTTTCACTCAGGAGTCACTTTCAAACCAGAACGTGGGCTTAATTCCCTCAAACTGCATTGTCTCTTCAGCTTCTAGCTTCATACCCAGACTTTGGTTTCCATAGCTTGGTTTCCACTTAAATTCACACCACAGTATGCTATTTTTCCATGTTTTCCAGAATTTGTCTGAACAAAATCACCAAAATCTTAAAAATCACAATTTAATAACCCCATGTAAGGATAAGTTTCTAAACTTCTGCCCTCCCTATTGCAGTGACTGACTGCTTGTTATGAGTAGTTGTTTTATTTTGGTGACTTCTGCTTGTAACGTTGATGACGTGACGGTCATTAACAATGTTATCACCTCGCAGCTCTTAAAACGTGACCATATCTCAGATAGCTGCTTGGTTAGGATGTGAGTGATAGGGATGGACAGGATTAGTGGGTTAGAGTGCCTTTGTGTTGCCCCATGCTCTGATTAATCTTTCACAGTGTGAAAGATCCTGAGGAACCTTTGATCCTAGGCTGCCCCCTCATCACAGAGTTCAGGCTTTCCACCCCAGCCCTTCTTATCTGGTCCCAAACAATTCAGTTCAGTTCAGTTTTATTGATATGGCACCATATCCCAACATTACCAGCCTCAAGTCACTTTGTATCATAAGGCAAAGCCTCCACAATAGTAGATAGAAAACCCCAGCAATCATACAAGCCTGTATGAGCAGCAAACTCCCTTCATAACAGGAAGAAACCTCCAGCAGAACCAGGCTCAGGCCTGCGAACGCATTATCTAGGTTGCCGACTTGAACTGTGGGGACAGTGTTTGATTTTCCTTATAAATTCATAGAAATCTAAAAAGAGGTAAATTACCATGTGATGATAGCTGATGGTTTTGAGATGGAGTTTTGACTTTCTTTAGCTCCCCACTTGGACTCTTTCCATTCATGCAGCCAAAACCTGCTCGGTAAAACTACATATAGACTACAGATTCCTCTGGTAGCTTGCCCTACATATTCTTCTTATCTAAATGCAGATATTAGTTTATACAGATAAACTAGACCCTGACTGTACCATCCATGCTGCAGCAACAGAAAAATGAAACAGACACCACCTGCTGTAGTGTCTGTGACGCTGCTGGAGTTGCGTTGACATTGCATGCCATCGGGGTTCGGCGTCCCGCTCAACACAGCAAGTGCAATTATCACAAATAAAATAAAAGGTCACGTTTCTCAACTGGGCATCCTGACCCTTGCGGGGCTTGCATACCAGAGCTCCTATAGGTCTGTACACAGAGGTACTGCAGTTCTCCAGTCGAGTTCTTAGAAGCGAGGAGGGAGAGTTTGTTTGGCTCCGAGCCAGCGTTCCATGGAGACAACAACATATATCACCACAGGGGAGGCAAAGAGGAAGATAGGCCAGTGAGACAGAAGGAAAGCTTGAAAACATACAGCTATGAAAGAAGAGAGAAGTGCTCACAAGGCTGTCGGGTTGGCAGAGGGCAGTGAGCCAAGCTGAGAGGCTGGTTGTTGGAAACGAGCTCTGCTTGGCTTAACGACAGCTAAAGGGATAGGCAGAAAGAGTTCAACCACCACCTCTAAAGACAACACGAGTGTAGCCGACACTCCTTATCAGTGCTGTACATCTGGTGGGAGCAACCTAGCAAGCACACACATTAGACCTCTGTGTGAGAAATGCAGGCCAGCAGTGTTGTCTTGTAGCTTCAGCATCTGTTTTCCCCTCTTTCTTTTCTGCTCGGTGCCAGCCTCAGTGAATATTGATTCCGCTCGGGTTAGACTGGACTGTAAGTGCTGGGGGCCAGTGGGACCGGCACCTATGATAAGCACTTTGACTGGAGATAAATCGATGGCCTTAGCTTCAGCAATAGCTTTGTTTCTGGCCACAGTAGACCGCAAATCTGCTATCGCTGCATGAAGTCTAATGGAGGGAGAAGTTCACAGAGGGAGTTACAGGGAACCCACCTCTCGAGGACTGGCCAGCAGCCAGGGACCAGGTTATCGAAGGTCAGGCCTAATAATACTAGCTGTAAATGTAATTTCAGACCATCTACTGGATACACAGCTGAGCAGTCTTGTTCCCTTACTTGTTCCCTTATTTGTGGCTCTGTCCAGCTAGGCCACTACCTTCAAAGCTGATTTAGATAGATGAGCTGCTGGCTGACTTTCTCGGAGTAGTGTGTACAGCAAAATGTAGCTTTTTTTTATGCTGCGGTAAGAGCTGAGCAAGCAAGCGCACCCCTGGCAATGAATGATCAGATGCTGAAGCACTAAAGTAGGCAAGAGTAATATCAAACTATTTTTTCTATGGTACATGATGCATTGGGCTTTGGCTTTACTCTATTAATTCAGTCGGATGTTTTGTACACTCATGCTGTGTTATGTGTCACAGAGGGTCCCCATGAGGAGGGCAGAGCACTGAGAAATATTTTGCTTTTCCTTATTTTCTATCGTATGCATACTATATAATAGATTACAGTGGTGGATGCTCATATTAAACATGGGCAAAGTTTCAGATAATCAGAGTACCATATGTACAAGTAATCCTATAAGCCATAACAGTGTTCAGGTTTAGCATTTGCTTGATGATATCAATGAGATTGGGTATCTTTAACCAATGAGAAGAGAGTTGGCTTAGGTGTGAGGGAGCTAAAACGACTTGTTTCAGACATTGAACTGGAAATTAACATAATGCTTTGTCTTTAAGAGTTGCTAATCATCTAGTTCACTTGGCTTCTAAATATTCAGTCCCATCTATCTTACTGATGCTGTTTAGCTGTGCCGTGTTTCCATTTGTGTGGCACTGGATGGGGAAACGGCCGTGTGGAGAACAAGATCTGGTTCCGCCCATCAAAAACTATTCAGTTCAATTCGGTTTTATTTATATAGCGCCAAATCACAACAACAGTCGCCTCAAGGTGCTTTATATTGCACAGTAGATCGTACAATAATAGATGCAGAGAAAAACCCAACAATTATATGACCCCCTATGAGTAAGCACTTTGGTGACAGTGGGAAGGAAAAACTCCCTTTTAACAGGAAGAAACCTCCGGCAGAACCAGGCTGAGGGAGGGGCGGGGCCATCTGCTGCAACCGGTTGGGGTGAAAGAATACCGAGATTGCAGTCTGCTTTTATTCTGGAATATCTTGTACAGTACAGATTTCGATATAAATATAAATGTGTATAGTATTATGATTACACAGAGACATGAGACAGTCCCTGTGTTTACACTACAGGAGATGGTGGGTAAAGGTGATAGAGAAGGAAAACAGAATGCAAGCTAAAGTAGGAGAGTGATCAATCATTTCAGCTTTAGGTTTTACTGCCCTTGTTCTTGTTAAGAGGGAGCTGGCATGATACATAGTGTGAAAGGTCTATAGAGGCAGATTTTCTGCTCTTTAATGCAGGAGTGGTTTCACCTCTAAATCAATATTAAAGGTTGCACAGACCCAGAGACAGTCTGCTCTGAACTGCAGCTAACCTCTATCTATGCGGGTGACAGCATTCTGTGTGGCTGTGAACCAGTTTCAGTATGGCAGAGTGTGCGCTCTGTTAATGTTGTGGTGCTGATAATAATGTTTTGCTATGTCATTGCAGCACTGGACGGTGTTCACCGATGTGTCTGAGGTGTTCATCCTAGTTCCTGCACTGCTGGGGCTTAAAGGCAACTTGGAGATGACGCTGGCCTCCAGACTTTCTACAGCGGTAAGAAACTTGTCAGACTACTAGCCTGTTACAGGTTACACGTCTTCCATGACCTTTTATCTTATATTGAAAGGCTGTCCTAGCAGTGATGAGTAACTGAGGTATAAATTTTGGATTTGTTTACTTTAAGTTGCATTGAATTTTCTTTAATAGTTTTTCAATCTATTGCCAGACCTATGGTCACTGCCAGACCCCTCAAAGCTGATTGTGCGTAGGTTCAGAGGTTATATTGCCTATGTGACATAGGTTTCAGACAAACTGATTCCTCACATTCCTCACTAAATATTTCCACTGACCCCATCTAGCTTGTTCACCTGGGTTAGCAGGTTGTTTAAAGGTGAATGGAAGTTTTTATTTACCTCTGCCTGAAGACGTGAACTCCAAATATCAAGTAATTTGAACTAAAAGTGTTTTCCTTTGATCTAGTAGCTAAAATTGATTGAATTCTCAGAATATGCTGGTATAGCTCAACCCAGTGTCACTTCACTGTTGGAGCTGGGAGATAATTTAAGAGCTTTCTTGCATAATGCGACATGAACTTTCTGTCATATTGGACTTCATAAAACCACCAGTTGTGAGGGAAAAATGAGTATTTCCAATTGTCTGAGGAGTTATTGCTGGAGGTTGCTGCCTTTCGCTAGGTGAAATTAAGCTGAAGGCAAATGGTCTTCATTTCCTGTTTGTGTCGCAATTTTCACAGAGTCAGTACTAGAGATGGCACGATACCACTTTTTTATGACCGATACCGATATCATAAATTTGGATATCTGCCGATACCGATATGAATCCGATATAGTGTTTTTTTTTTAAATCAATAAAACAGTTTTTTTTAATATCTTGCTGCTTTTTGTATAAGTTCATACTCAAGTTAAAAAAAACAAAACACTAAAGCCATTCTGTTATACCTGTATGTAAAAAATACACTGCACCCAAAATATTTCATAGTTCAGCAATACTGATCAATCTAATAAACTTAAACCTACACCATCCTCCCTATTCTGGTATTTTAAAGAGTACTTAGCAGAAATATTAAGCAACCTAACTAATAGGGTTCTAAAACTCCCAGCAAAACAATAAATAAATAAAACAAAATAGGGAACCACCCACCCTCCACCTCATGATGCTTAATTGACATAATCAACTATAATTTGATGCAGTGTGGAAAACAAATACACAGAAATCAGTTATTTTTCAAGAATAATTAAATAGATTCAACATCTTTCTTCAACAGAATTGCAGACTGCACAGATCGTATCTTCCCAAAGGAAAAAGTACTATAGCTTACTAGGGTATATTGGACTTAATAGTTACTATATAGTTACTATATAGGGCAGCACGGTGGTTAGCACTGTTGCCTCACAGCAAGAAGGTCCTGAGTTCAATTCCACCATCAGGCCGGGGTCTTTCTGTGTGGAGTTTGCATGTTCTCCCCGTGTTTGCGTGGGTTCTCTCCGGGCCCTATCGGCCCCCCTGGCTAAACTTGCTTGATCCGCCCCTGCACAGTTACCAGCCGTCAGCTACGTAGAAAAGGATCCTGGTGTAGAATGTAAATAAATTCTAACAACAGCTTATCAAGCTTAAACGTGCTGCTGTTGTTCAGCCGCTGGTTTCCTCTTTCTGGCGCGAAGTGAGCGATAAACAAACAAGAGAGACGGACTCGCGACAGAAAAGCCGATCAGCTGATCATTGATCAGTTTCGATTGAAGTAGCAGCAGGAGAGGGAGGGAGAGAGAAGAGGCAGTTGCTCCATATATCGGTTGTTAAGCTTAACGCTGGAATGCTTTACAAACATTCAGAGATGAATTTACACACTTGCTTTACTTCTCTCTGGGATAACTTCCTCGGAGATGAAATGCCGGATTGCTAGCGAGGCTACAAATACACACAGCCGCTCTATCACGTGACCCGTACTGCTGGATGTGCTACGGTTATGAGCCGAGTTACGCCATGTCGCAAGTTTTGTGAGGTGCTTTTTTGATATTTAATGGATCGGATTACATTTTTTTAATTTTTCTCCGATATCCGATCCAGTAATTTACGTCAGTATCGGACCGATACCGATACGTAATATCGGATCGGTCCATCTCTAGTCAGTACCACGGAAATCGATAGCAACTGTAAGAAGTTTTCACCAACCGGTCAGGAATACACACTGATTGTTCTGCAACCACTTTCCAACTGGTTGCAGAACACTTATTTGCTCCTTGTAACCAGCAGTTGCTGGAGGGTGATGGGCTGCTCTCTAGGCCTGTGTGACTGCTACTTTATTTGCTCGACAGTTAACGTCACATTGTTAGGAGTCACATAACATGAAACCTTAATAACATATTATCATATAACATTTGGTTAACTATTAGCTGCTTATAGTGTTTCACAGATACCAAAGTTCTTAGTAGCTCTAATTTCAGCTAGTTACCCATCTAGCCATTCATAGCCAAATGTATACAGTCACATGCTTTTGTTTGTGAAGGTGCAGTGATTCTATGACTGCAGTTTGATACTAGAGGCAATTCTTACGGCTTTGCTATCTGTGAGCTAACAATACCATTTCACATTGTACATAGCTAGCAGGGTCGATGACCTGACAGCACAGGTAACCAGGGGTTAGCAACAAAACTTACATTTTTTTAATTAGTCCAGTAGTGCTCTTAATTGCACCAATCCTCACATTCTTTCCACTAGCCTGTGTGAAACCAGTGACTCCTCATCCGTGCTGCAAAAAAAAGTCATATGTTTGCAAATTTGTTCTGGAAAATTGCTCCAGTGTACCAACTCATTCTGCTCCAAGCTAAAGGTAAATCTTTAAATCTTGTTTATGTCATCACCTCCTAAATACACCAGTTGGTTTAACCTGTGAATTGGTGGCTACAGCAAAGGTTTCAGATGCAGAATTGAATGTTGAATATGATTTTCAGGTGCACTACTTAAAACTGGACTTTGCAGAGGTTTTATATATTTATAATTTCCATATTTTCTCAGTAAGAGCCCAACGATAGAGGAAAACAAACGGGAAAAGTTGAATATTTGAGGAAACACCGTTGATGCTGATTTAAGGTTCAAACTTCAACAGATTTTTGTAATGATTTGCTTTACTTTCTATTTTATTTCTGTTTTAATTCAGAGCCCAGTGTATAATGGTTAATAACTGTCAGATTGGGAAGTGGAAGTAGTAATGATTTGTCAGAGCTTCAGCACTGATTGAACCAACGTTGTGTAGTTCGATTGGCTGTATTCAAAGGAATGAAAACACAAAATGCATTAGTCATAATAACGTTACATGCATCTACGTGGAAATATGGAAATAAATAAAACAGACTTTTGCATCAATTCTTTCTTTAGTCTGCAAAGTTTTCACTTTTCTCACAACCATCTTCACAAAGTAGGCCCGACCCTGGTGCTTGTCCTGAGACATTACTGTTAGCTCTCTGCTGGCTGGCCTCAGCAGGACCACGTTTCTTTCCACGCCGCCGCTAATTATGAGCAGATTAAGACCACTGTAAGTTTCCTAATGCGCTTATAACTGAAAAAAATCATGTAATCCCCAGTACTGGCTGGCTGTCGAAGTTTTCAGTTCACATGACTGTGGTTCCTTTTTGATTTTTTTCCCCTTGGACTTTTTTAACCTATTTACTGAGGCGTTTAAGGAATGAGGAAATAAGCAGCTGTTTTCTCAGTTCTGTTGAATATAATTGGGCCTAATTGATTATGTATGATTGTTGATGGATTGCCAGCACCACCTGCATTGCAAAGAAAGTTGGGAAAAATAGCAAAGTGTTATCAGAGATTACAATGGCAACAACAGTCGCTGTTTCCCTGTATACTCAACTCATGTATGTTCAGGATTCAGAGCTGGAAACTGCAGACTTGCTCTGTATTTATTCAAAAAGAGTGAATGCCAGCAGCTGAAAAACATGGTGCTGCTTTTGAATTTTAGGATATCCATGTTATGTCATCTATGAATCACTTTAACAACATCTCTCTGATGATCCCAACGCCATTAATCCAGCCTCCTACACACACACACACACACACACACACACACACACACACACACACACACACACAGACACACAGAGCTAAGGATTTGGCATCATTATCACACATCATCACATAACGCCAGGCTATGTTTCTGAGAATTTCTGTGTGTCGTCTGTGTACTCAGTTTACATGTTGTTCTAAAGGGAAATGTGGTTAGGAAATTCAAAAGCCTTTTTATTGCATCAAGATATATTCTTTGAAACTGAGGCTCTTATATTACGCTCCAAGGTTTTAAAGAAAGTCATATGTGGAGTTGCACAGCTGTTTGGCTCAGTATTATCCGTTTCCCTTAAACCTTCTTATCAGCATTCGTGGCAATCTTCCCACTCTGAGTGACAGCACGGCTGTCGTAGCAGCAGGCGTGCACGCACATACTTACTGATGGGCGTGGCGTGACTCTAATGCTTTGTATCTGGCAGATGCACGAGTTATATTGAATATAACTATATATCATGTAAGACTAGTTGTTTTAGTGCCAGATTAACTGGATGCTGCTAGACTACGTGAAATGTAAGAGGATGAGTAATGCTTCACACGTACGCACTGAGGCATAGAGACCATCCTGCTGTTTCTCAATGCTGTTTTGTTTTGTTTTTTCATTTAAATACTTTGGTATGTGGGTTTGCCTTTGATAGGCAGAGCGGGTGAATTCCAGTCTGTGTTTTGTTAGGTCAAATAATCTAGCAGCCACAAACACGAGAGTTGTTCCGGTGTTTGGAACTTTTAGTTGCCTGATCTCAACCAAAAGTTGTGAGGTGTTTTGTGGATCATTAGCCAAAGACAGACACCAATCGCGCAAATGCTTTTGATAAAACAGTGCTTAGTTGTCTGCAACACCAGAATAACACCACCAGCCACTGGACAATGCTATTTTCTGTTAAAAAACATTTTGAGTAGCTCTTCGAAAATGTTCTTTTTTTTAGATTTATTACAGCTAGCGTCTATTTAAATCTCCGAGCTCTGATTTGTTCTCACAAGTTCGCACTCGGGACACAAAGAAAGTAGAACAGATTGCACTTATAAAGGAAATACCTGACAACTCTAACAACTAGAGGTGGGAATCACCATACATCCCACGATACGATATTATTGCAATTTTTTAAAATATTTTGCTATATTCAAATTCTGTACATAAAGGTAAACTTTATCAATATTCATTTTATCTAATATCAAAGTCTCACACTCAGTCTTTCTCTCATTTCAGTTTTATTGTTGACAAACTGAACGGTTTGTATTACAGTCTAGTCCAACTTAACTGAATGCAACCATCTGGTACAATTATAGTTATTCTGAACTATGCAATTTATGAAAACTATGCAGTTTGGACAGTGAAGGAATGTCAGGATTCTTGCTCAGAAAAAGGATCAACATGCTCTGAAGTCAGAGTTCCAGTCCACAAAAACTTTTGTAACAAAATATCGATTTCTGCTGTCCCTGTATCGATACATTATTAGCAAACAAAATATCACGATACTACACAGTATCGATTTTTTTCCCCCACCCCTACTAACAACCCTAAAAGTTAATCAGTCAGTTAGAAGAGCATACACAGGCGCTTTGTGAAGCTATGTTGTCTGAATCAAACCACCACAATACCAACCACACACACGCCTACTGGTGAAAGCATCTCTATGGGTTCGGCTGTGGATCTTCACCAATCATTTAACTATATTCATGTAGAAACGTTAGTACAAGTTCAGGGAAAATCACTTTAACGAGTGATTAACAAACACTCTAGCAGAGGATAAACGTTAGAGACAAAATTAAAGGTGAAAGCCGTATCTCACGTGGCATTACACTAAATTCACAGATTAGGTAACACAAAATATTTAAAGCTCTGGAAGCTGTCTTGAGTCATGCAGTGGGATCATGCAGTTCATACACTTTTCAATGAAGAACCAAGGATGAAGTGATATCCTCACGGGCGATTTTCATGTATCCAGCTGTCTCCCTTCCTTCTGCATATGCAAACGAGCGAGGACAAAGAGGAAGAGGAGATTGTCTGTTTGTGTCCTCTCACTGTGGATGGGCATTAGGATCATTGATCTGGGTTCACAGTAGCCCACTGTAGCCACTTGATACACAAGACCATCAGTGTGTGCGTGTGTGTGTGTTTTTAAGGGTGTGTATGTGAAAGAGCAGAGATGAGATAAGTGGAGTCGGCCGCAGGGTGGGGGATCAGATCAGAGTGTCTTTGTCCAGAGAACTGACGCCCTATTGTTCTGATGGGACCAAGAGGCAACAGACTGTGAACACTCTGTATCCCCCCACGCACCCACAAACACACACAGCTACTTACACATGGTCATGATAACGTTTTCGTTCTTATGTGTTTTTCAGGCTAATATTGGGCACATGGACACAGCCAAGGACATGTGGAAGATGATCATGGGGAACTTGGCCCTCATCCAGGTACAGGAAACACAATGAAGACTGCTGTCACGGAGCATCTTCAACCATGTTTACATCCATTAAACAGACCAGTCTCATAACGAGACCACTGAAATGCATTATAGTACTAGTGGAATCATGTCGTAATACTCAAAGCAGCAGCAAAGTTTTAAAAAATCTCAAACTGAAATCAAAATATTTTGAAACAGAATATAAAAGATGGGTTTAAAATTAGGTCAGTGCACTGCCTTAACAGCTTAACATTCATCAGGTTCCTGCTGAACCACTTCGCGGTAGGACTAGGATTAGCTTGCATTTTAGCTACATGCTAAACAAGCACCAAAACTAGCTGTAACTTTTAAAATCAACCCTTTTGCATGCACCTAAACTAAGTTGTAGGATTACCACTGACTAATGCCATGCAGGAAAAAAAAAATCTATATAAGCATCTAGATGAGAACAGGTCACAGGTGACTGGTAGATGTTAACAGGTTAAGCTTGCAGTGTTTCTGATGGCCACCAGGGGGTAGATTTCTCTGCTTGAAGGTCAAAAAAAATTTTATTTATTTTTTTATTATTATTATTTATTTATTTTTAAGAACTTTATTTACAAACAACAGTATAACATACAAGGCACCATCATTAATCTGAATATGTAATATCCTCGGTTGAGCATTATAGTAAGAAAAAACAAAACAAAACAAAAACCAATAAACACAAAGCCAAAAGAGTTAGCACAAAAAGAAAGAACAGTCATTGAAGAATTTGAACCAAAGGCAAAAAATAACATGAACAAAAAAGGGCAGTCATGATTATAAAATAGGGAGGTTTCTTTTTTAACATAGATTAAACTCGTTAAATAAAACAACAAGTTTATGAGCTTTCTTGTTATTCACAAGTTTCAGCGATTTAGCCCAGAGTTTAAAGTCATTCAGCCATCTGTTTATACATGGTTTAGCTTTAAAGTATCTGCATTTGTGAATAAAAAATTTTCCCATTAACAAAAACGTCCTAATCAACAAGTCAAAATCTGCATTCTCAGCAAGTATTCCAAATTTTATTACTGTCACCGTCAAGTTTGAAAGTCAAATTATTTGGGAGTTCAGAGGAAAAAGGCTCCTAGGTACTTTGCTCTGCTACCTCAGTAAACCCTTTTCTGATGTGTTTATGGTCCCTATCACTGATTTAAAGCCTTACTGTGTAAAGCAAGATGATCGTTTTGTAAATTGTGGTCCCCATAATACAGTCTGTCCTTTAACCCTCTCAGGCTCAAATTAAGTTTTTGTTGCTAATGCACAAAAGAATACCTGCAGTGGTACGTCTGAGTAAAAAAAACCTCATAAAATATGTATGTGGGGTAATCAGGTTGTTAGCTTTTACTTGTTGCCAATCTGCATCGTCTGCCGTGAGAGGGTTAGCCCAAATGTACAGTGTTTCACATTTATGTCGCATTTCAGGAAGCCAGTTACCAGCCTGTCTGGAAAAGCTTGTTGCACGAGTTATTGCACACAGTAAACACACTGACCAGTCACTACAGAGCACAGTAACATTTGTAAAAGAGATAGGGGCTGACCTCACGTTCAAAAGGATCGAGACAGAACAGACATGTCAGTCGAGTATGGTCTATTTTGTGCTTGATTTACTTGCTCTCACTGCAGCCAAGCTGCATGTACTCGGCTCTTTATATTAGTTTGCAGTGTGTTTTATTTATTGTACACAAACAAAGGCATGAAAATCTCTTTATTGCTTAAAGTCTTTGTTTGGTCTCTCTTGACACAGACCCCGACCCTAGTAGTTTGCAGTGATGTGAGCTTATAGTTATATAATACCTGGTGAGTCCTTGTTCCTGGAACACTAAGCCAGTGTTGGCCGATGCTGTCAATACTTTCTATCTAGGGTTATCTTGCACTCACACTGGGTCACAGTGGTGCTCTCTGAAGGCGGTTACACTGGAAACTGCTTCATATGATTCTGAGAACTCACACTGAAACAGATAGCGAGTGTGCACCATAGCCGCCGTGACATTACTCATTGATTTGTGAACTCCACACTCAAGCCTCCACTTTACCTTTATGGCAGTCACTATCTTTTTTTTTTTTTTTTTGGAGCCAGAAGTGACCATATTTAGACAAGAGGGAGGCATGCTACGCTAACAATAATACTAGCATTGTGAAGATACCACCTTTAGCAGCAAAAACTTCAGGTAACTGTTTTCTGTGTAAATTTAACAGTCTGTCACGAACCATTCTTCCTTACAGTCTTTGTCACGTTTCTCTTAAGGTCCCACCACAGCATCCAGTCAGGTTGAGCTCTGACTGGGTTCTTTTCAGCCGTTCTCTTGAAGATATGTTGGCTTGCTTGGGATGATTTTCCTGTTGCAAGACCCGGTTTTTGACCAAGTTTTATCTGGTGGACGGACAGATAGATTTCCCAGATATAGCAATGTGTATTGTTGCTAAACATGTCCGCTTTTGTCTGCTCTGTCCAAAGCACATTGCGTTGTGTGGTTTGTTTGGATGCAGGTTTGCAACTCTAAGCCACGCTGCCATTTTCTTTTTAGAGAGAAGATGCTTTGTCCTGGCAACTTTCCCAGACAAGCCATACTTATTTAGTCTTTTTTCAATTGTACCGTCACGAGCTGTAACATTTAACATGCAAACTGAGGCCTTCTAGAGCTTCTTGCTGTTTCTTCGAGCCCTGCACGGTCTGACCTTGGGATGAATTTGCAGGAACGTCCACTCCTGGGAAGGTTATAACTTTGTGTTAACATACATGTGAATGCCCCAAACCAGCAAACAGCCAGAGATTCTGTTTATATGGAGGTACATTTCACATTTGCTGATGGTCAGTTAATCAAGTCCATTCTGTTGGCAGTATTTGGCTGCTAGTTATTCTCTTAATTCCTATGGAAGAGTGATCTTAGATTTTCACAGACTACATAGTCCTGTGTAGTCTGTGAAAACTTTCTTTTTTTGATAACTGTACTTATTGTTCTGTAAGAATAGTAATAATACACACCTTCCTTCCCACGCAGTCCTTGGTTGAATTAGAAAGATGGTAGATAATGGACCAGCCCTTCAACAGTATTTGATGATGGTGATGATGATAAGAATCCCTCCTTGACTTTGAGAAGCAGCCTGTAATGTTACTGTATGTATCAAGAAGATGAGGTCAAAAATTGTATATGGACTGACTGAAATATGCTTATATGGGCCATAATAATATCATTCATCAGGAGTTTACATGTTAGCTGTGAGTCATAGCAACAAGAACTATCTTATGGTAAATCTGTATATGTGTGTTTTCACCCAGGTCCAAGCCACAGTAGTGGGGTTCCTGGCCTCCATAGCTGCTGTGATCTTTGGCTGGATCCCAGAGGGACACTTCAAGCTGGGCCATGCAGTGCTGTTGTGTGCCTCTAGTGTGGCCACCGCCTTCATCGCTTCTCTGCTGCTAGGTATGGTCACCAGTTGGGAAGTGAGGGGTGTTCACAGTGCTACTCATCAGTCACGTTGGGATTTTATGTAACTCTCAGTGCTAATTTGCCATCATTAGCAAGTCTTTTTCACTCAAGTGCTGTTTAAGCTCTTGATAGTTACAACTAGAAGAAGAAGAAGCTACATTTAGCGGCCTCTTTGTTCACAAGTGGTCACCACAGCAGGTAGCTCCACGAGTTTGATTTGACAGATTTCTTTAGTACCTGATGCCCTTCGTGGCACCACCGTAAGGCACATGTGCCTCCTTCTTGAACCTCAGCTCTTTATTTGATAGGCAAACGTGTGAACCACTCTATAGGGTGGCTATACAGTAGCTCAGCTTGTCATCTACTGATCAGAAGGTTGGCGGTTCGATCTGTGGCTCCTCCAGTCTGCATGCCAAGTATCTTTGGGCAAGATGCTAACCCCAAATTGCTCTCCGATGTGTTCATCGGAGTATGAATGGTAGTTAGGAAGCACTAAGAAACTTAGAAGACAATGCTGGTGTGAATGTGGCATGTTGTATACAGCGCTTTGAGTACTCCGGGAGAGTAGAAAAGCACTATATGAGAATCAGTCCATATACCATAGTTATCTACACAAAAAGGAGTTGATAAATAAGTTAACCTCATTTTGCTATCAGTTAGATAAGATGTCTTTAGTGTTAGCCCCTTTAGAAGTAGTTTATGGTACTTTTTTATGTTATTTTCTTTAATATGATGTGCCAAAAGTTCACAAAAAATATTGCCTTTGGCTAAGGTGTATAATATGGTACATGCATTAGTAAAGTGCAATGAAAACATGCTTTGCAAATAAATTGTGTGTAAATAAGCATCCACAGAAGAAATAAGAATCTCTTATCTCTAATCAATGAAATGCCTTAAACTAAAATAAAACTAAAGTATTAGTTATCTGGATAATTCTAATAGATTGAACTGGTCAATGTTTTGCTGGCCTTTGTAGTATGTAGGATTAAATGTGTAATATTTGGATGTAGCTGCTATAATAGTCCCAACATGCTATCATGGCTCAGTGTGTTAGCATGCTATATGCAGATTAGTACTAAACACAAAGTGTGAAATGGAAAACATTTGAAAATTTTGGTGAGATCAACATTTAAGTGACAAACATGACAGTTCATCCTGAGGTATCTATACCCAGGTACATGGAAGTCGTATCCATATTTGTTATATCTGAACAAAAACCTTTAATATGTCCAACCTCATAGGTCACCAGGGTTCATTCTGTGTGCACCACAAATCTCCATCTAGCAAATATAAGAGCATTTCAGTAAAACCCACAAACTTTAAAGTAGCACCAGCTGAAAAGTTGGGTGATAGGTTTCGGTAGGTTTCTTACTCTGGGGACAGCGGATGTCAGTTGTTGTTGAGAACTTTCAGTCTGAACCACAGTGGTGGACTGATCACACATTCCTGGAACCACGCTGACAACATCAGATTGCTTTATAGGTGCAGTCGTCATGTTTTTACTGGCTTTCATCAGCTCAACAACTACGTTTGAGTGAAGCTGTTTTCGAAACTGTTTTTCAGACAAAACCATTTTTTGTTGCTGTTTTGTTTTTGCTATAAACCAACATGAGCTGTCTGTGGTTGCTGTAGGAAAGAACCTTAAACATTTTAGATATGCGGAAACATTGTGCTGGCTCTTACTCCCACATGCTGTTTGTAACCAGGCTTTGTATTTGCCAAAGTCAGTTCCTTTAAGGGAAATAAAAGAATCCCAATTGAGCAATCAAGCATCAAAATAACTCTTTTTGTTTTTTTAAGTGAGTACTGTTGGACAGTTAAGAGCATTGTTGCCTTCTGTGTTGTGATGCCTCTGATCTAAAATCTCACAGGTCTCATCATGATCGGCGTGATTGTTGCATCCAGAAAAGTCGGCATCAACCCTGACAATGTGGCCACGCCAATCGCTGCTAGCCTAGGAGATCTGATCACCCTGTCCCTGCTGGCAGGCATCTCAACAGGACTCTACAAAGAGCTAGGTAACGGAAATGACGAGCATACCCACAGATCTTTTTGCTTTTTCCATTTGAAAACAGGTGTGCGATCCATTATTTTACCTGGATGTGCTCAATTAGGTGGTTTGAATAGTGGATACTTGCCGTCTCAAATTCTCGCATGTCTTAAACTGAGCCTCTGATTCGCAACTGAAGGTAACTCCCAAATTCCGACAGAATCATTTCAACATTATTTTGATAGTTGGTAGATCCATCAAACAGCTTCCAGAGTCTTCTTTACCTTTGAAGTTATTAAAGAAAAGGGAGCGGCATGAGTAGAATGTATGAAATGTTGCTCTGCTTTTGGTAAATAAGGATGAAAGCCGCCCACACCTACTCTCGCTGTGTTCCGGGGCAAGAAACTCCACAGCTGTGTGGCTGTATTGTTAGCGCTGTGATAGCATCTTCACCGGCAGCACACCCAGCTCCATCGAGCTCCCTGCTGTTCCATCATTTGCACACCACAGACAGTGACAAACACTGACACGCAGAGTGTGGAGTAATCCTGCAGCTCTTTAGTCTGTCAGAGAATCTACAGACTTTATAGTCTTACTCACTGCTGCTTGTTGAGCTTATTTGGGATATTTTGGCTTAGACACTCACAAACACGGCTGGTGTCTGGGTGTTGTAACCAGCCCGTGTACTTAATGTGCTGTTTGTGGTGCTTTGTAATCTCCTGCATTTGTTAGTCAAGCTGCAGTACTGCCTTCTGCAGGAAAGGCCATGATTTAACGGCAATCCAAATGAAAACAGTCAAAATTTGCCAGTGTGTGATTTATGTTGCGTTTCAGCCACGTCCAAGGTGGTTTTTTTATAGAATTCTCAGAAAATGAAAAAATGAAAAATTTGTTATGTCAAAATATGACAAAGATGTTCCTGCTAAAGCATCAATATCTTTTTTTCCCCCCATTCAGAGTACAATGATTATGCCAACCCTCTAGTGTGTGCAGTTTTTGTGGCGATGTGCCCACTATGGGTGCTGATAGCCAGGAAGATCCCATCCACCAGAGAGGTCCTTTACTGCGGCTGGGAGCCAGTCATCATCGCCATGGCCATCAGCAGGTAGGATGTGCTTGCTTATGTGGATTTTTAACTCACAGTGCTGCCTTTGTTTTTCTCAGTTACTATTGCTGTATTCACTGATGATGTCACAGAGCCTACCAACAACCTAGGCTCCACACCATCCTAGACCCCGATCCTCAGAACAGGAGAAAACCCAATGAGGCATCTTTTTGCACACGCAGGAGTCTCCCCCTGCTGGCCATGAGGAAGCCTCTAGTTAGGGTGCTTAGGTTTTCTTTTCAGGCTCAGGGCTGAATCCATCAGAATATATTAAATTAATAAATAAAACTTTAAATATGTTTTTGAGTACATTTACAGTCAGTTTTATTTATACAGTGCTAAATCACAACGAGGGTTTCCTCAAGATTCCTCCAATGTGTTCCACGGGATAACGGATTATAATGTATACGAGATTACAGATGGGTCCTTAAGTGTTTTAAATGTCTGATTGTAGTTCTCTCTCTTACCCATGTTTTTGTATGGTAAATAGCAGTATGTTCACTTTTTGTTCACTTTTTTGCTTGTGTGTGTCTTTCAGTGTCGGTGGTCTGATCCTCGACAAAACTGTCACCAACCCAAACTTTGCTGGCATGGCTGTCTTCACTCCAGTCATCAATGGTGAGCAGTCAGAGAACAAAAGTGTACAAAAGAGGTGGAAATAACAACCCTCAATATGCCAACTAGTAAAACAACAAATGCAGAGAAATCTGTTGGAACCAATTAAATTGTGTATTTAGAGCTGTTGCTGTGCTCACCCATCTGTGTCATGTAACAGTGACACACTGACTAATGCCTGCCAGAGGAAGCATATGTGCACTGCGGTAATACTAACCGATGGAGCTGGCATGGCGCCGTGCTCTTGCACGGCTAAAGGCCAGCTCCACAATACTCGACTGGAGAAATGTTTTTGTTAGTACTGAGGTTGATTTGTCATGTTTTCATGTGCCAGGTGTGGGAGGTAACCTGGTAGCAGTTCAGGCAAGTCGAATCTCCACCTATCTACACATGAACGGTATACCCATGGGGGATCCCAACCCAGCCCCCAGGAAGTGTCCCACACCCTGCACTTCCTTCTTTGGTTCCAGTAAGTTATCAGGCAGCAGTGGAATAAATGTTCCACTGTCCCCGCCCACTCTTTATCTCATACAAACAGTTTTTTCCATACGGAGGGTGTATTACAAGTGAGACTACTGGCTATATTGAGCTTAAAGTGTTTTCTGTGTGATAAGAGCCACTCTTTTTTACATTATGCTGACAATGTAACCTGGGCGGGAGCAGGCTATACGCAGAGTTTAGTTTAAAGTCAGGTGGAGGTGCTGCGATTTTACTGATTCTTTTATTTGCAGCGTATTTTAAAAGCAATACTGATTCTTTGTTGGGGAAGTGTAGAAGTTGTTAAGCCCTACCTTAGTAAAAATCACTGAATGAAGTGCAAACCGTGTGTTGCATTGTCACAGGAATGTGCATGTATTCATTTGGTTATAGAGAAAATATATAAAATGATTTTAGATTTTATTCTAATGTGCGGTTAAGTCTTATTTACACCGCTGGAATTGCAGCTACTAAAATAGAAAACACACACCAGGAATCAATCAATCAATAACGTTATTTCACTTTCATCTGTTCACACACTAAAGTAATCTTTAATCTTTAAATGGGTCCAGTTTAAAGTTTCACAGGTCTATCCGCTCAGAAATAACCAGCAGCACAGACAGTGCAGTCAGCCATAAAACAATTGTTAATCATCAGTTTAACATTTATCTGCAGCAATGACTTCATAGATTTTACTAGATCTTACTCATGTAGGTGGCACTCATGGGGATATTTGTGCAAAACAAGAGTAAAACCTGTAAAATGCATGTTTTCATATGGACACACACGGAGCTTGAAGCAGAAAACCCGGCTTAACAGAGACAGCTGATTACCACTGTTGTGATACCCGTCATCTACAACTTGGGCTCGAGGTTTTATCAAGCCAGCAAATACAAAGAAATCCTAACTGTGTTGGACTTCTTCATAGTTTATCCTTCAAGCCAGCTCGTGCAGGGCCCAGTTTGATGTTACTATTTGATATCAGGAAATCCATTAAATAATTATAATGAGGTGCATCATGACTGCAATTAAACAACAATGAGTTTAAAAATACTGCAGACATAAAATGACCACCAAAAAATTTTAAGTAACTTAAAGTCAAAATAATGACAACAAAGAGGCAAAACAGAGGAAAGGTCGAAAAAACCCACAAAGCAACAACAGACAAAGTGAGAAAGCACGAACAGCGAGACAAAATAACTACAAACATTTAACAAACAAAGAAAACGGCAAAGCCTCAACAAAGGGAAAACAACCACGAAGTCACAAATTGACAACAGAGACAGAAAACAACAACAGAGACAAAACAACCACAACAGTGTGTCAAAGAACCATTAAAAGACAAACCAACTATGAAAAACAAAACTATTTTAAAGAATTTCAAAGAAAACAAGTACAAAAATAACCTTAATGACACAGCCTTGTTGGCATGTCCTGTTCCTGCTTCACAGGAGAGTCTTTTCCAGTGTTGTCCAGCGTTTTCCATCATGCTATCGCCTCGTATGTAACTCATGTTCGTCTCTCTCCATTCCAGCTGTGAACTCCCGTTCAGCCCGTGTACTTTTCCTGCTGGTTGCCCCAGGGCACCTCGTCTTCCTCTACACCATCAACTCCCTGAGGGGGGGACACACCACCCTCACACCCATCTTCATTACCTTCTACCTGTTTGCTGCACTACTGCAGGTACAGATATGTTTGTACATCATTTTACAACATTGTAAGGGTGTCGTTGAGGAATTCCGAAATATTGATACTTGCGTCTTGGTTATGACATACAAATATTATGTAAAAATCATTGTTCACTAAATCTGGCTATGCTTTCTTCAGGTCATGATCCTCCTCTACCTGGCAGACTGGATGGTCCACTGGATGTGGGGTCGGGGCATGGACCCTGACAACTTTTCCATCCCGTACCTGACCGCCCTGGGTGACCTGCTGGGGACTGGCTTCCTAGCCCTGTGCTTCCACTTGCGCTGGTTCATCGGGGACAGAGACACTAACGTGGGCAACTGAATGCATGCACAGATACACACACACACACACACACACACACACACACACACACACACACACACACACACACACACACACACATAAAAACAACTTAAATCCTTACTGTATCCTTGCACGCTCGAGCAGTGACGAACATCACTCGCATTGTCTGAACACTGAAACTGGACATCTACAACGAAAGGGCTAAACTCCTGTCAGGCTCTGACTGACGGTGCATATAGTGCACGTAGCATTTCATCTTCAGGATATCAGGACACTGTTGCTCAGCAGCAGCCCACAAATCCACCTTAGAGAAAATGGAATGTCTTCACCTCAACCACGCAACAAAACCCCACCAGTGATGGATTCATTACTCCACCGTTATTTTACTTAATGAGTCCTGCCACTTTTGTTATCATACCATTGACAATGATTGTTATTGTTCAAAAAGATGCATTTGATAGCTGATATATGAATGGATATTTGTTCTATGTGCACGGCCAGTCCTCATTATTTTCAATGGGAACATTCGCCGTCTTGTTTTTAAAAACATTTAACACTTGAAACCTTGACAGAAAAAAGACAGCAAAAAGAAAAAACATCCAAACAAGCCTAGAATGCATAATCACCAAGTGCTACTTCACGTATATAGAATGATAATTATATGAGATCTAATGGAAAATCTGATTTACTAGAACCTATAGGACTGTCCTCCTAGTAGGGAGCTCTTTTAGGGGGTTTCACTATAGGAGACTGGACCACCAACTAGCTAAATCCCTTTTTAACATTGTTTCCATGGGTGGATGGCTTCATTTGAGTCAGGGTATGAAAATGAAGACGTGAGGCTTTGTTTTCCGTAGCTGCTCACGCCCATTTCTGGCATTTAAAATAAGGACTACCAGACCTGAGGGGAGTCCAGCACTTCAGACAGTCACTATAGCAATGGACTCGTCTCTTAGTTTTAACATGATGTGTTGGAAATCACATAATTAGTTTATTTAGCCGTGCTGTCCTCACAGGTTACACTGCTTCCATTGTTGGCCAACTGTGCTCATAAAACATCCTTATTCACAGAAAAAACAAGCAAATACACTTAAGAAAAAATAAATATGTGTGTAATGGCTGTGTGACTGTCAGTCAGGAGTGTATCAAAACTCGACTCCCTCTGAGCTTGAGCTCCACTTGTGGTGCCAAGAAGTCAGCAAAGGTCGAACTGTACCCTGAGCGGTTCCAGGTGAGAACAGCACCAGTGCCCCTGTATGTAAGCTTCTGCCAACTTTCTACTGAACAAACAAAACGGTTGTTGCTGTGTATCCCAAGCCAGGCTTTCAGTAAGTGACAAGAGGCTCAACACGCTGTAGTGCACTGGAACAAGCCTGCAGAGTTGGGACAGAGTCTGAAAGTGTGTTAAGTTGTCTTAGCCAGGCCGCCAGGTTATGCTGACTCGTGTTCAGTCTGGCACCAGATGAAAGGTAATGATGGCAGATATTTTGTGTGAATATTTGGCCGTACTAAATGTTTGGTTCCCACAGAGCAATTAGGCCACGTTAGGGTAGTGAATTAAGAGACAGCTCAAGGAACTGCGTCAGGTCATAGGAGGATATGGGGAAGAATTTTAGTCAATTCAGATTCATGCAAATGTCAACATAATTTTCCAAATTCTTTGTAATTCTAAATTCTTCTGCCTGAAAACCCGGTGAGACTACACAATGAAGTCCCACATGTAGCAGTTAAATCTCCTGCAGAATTGCAATAATCAGGTGCAGCAAATTTGAGTTCTAACCCTTGACCCAGATAGAGTCATAGCTCACTAACCAGCAATAACCCTCTGCTACTATAAATTGCTGAATAAAAATGTGGTTTGGAGATTTCTGTAGTATAGAATAGTAACAGTAGAACTGGTTTTGTACACTGATACGGCCATTGTGGAGTTTCCTGTGCTCCTTGTTCTTGGGCAAATTTCACCAGGAGACCTGGTTTTGTCCTTCCATTGAAATACATGCATACAGTTAGGTTAATACCCCCCGAGAAAAAAAAAAAAAGAGTAATTCAAGACAAAAAAAAAAGAGTTTAACACTACAATAAGTTAATTAATTAACTTATTGTCATGATGCTAAAAGTTCACTAAGCCATCTAAGCTGTCAGTTAGCAATTGTTAGCTTAGTTTAAAAGAAAGAAAGTTCAGATTCTTTCAGACTCTCAAAAGCTTCCTATGTCAGTAATAAGTGACAGGAAATGATGGAAAGAGACCGTGGATGACATGTGAGGTCATAAGGCTGCATGTATGTACACTAACCTTAACCCCATCTCTGGGAACTTTTACCCCTTTCCAAGAACCTGTTTACTTACTGTCAGGAATTATGTTTATTACTATTAGTTATTAGTATATAGGACAGAGTCACAAAGCAGATAGCTGTTTTATGAAAGTATAGCTTGTAGCTTTCCTACAAATATAGGATTTGGGTGTGAAATCACATTGCCAATAGGAAACTGCTTTTTAACAAATCCCAGAACGTTGATTCTGTTGATCTGGACGTAGTGTTTTCAGATCAACGGCGACTTCTTCAGCCTCAGCTGACTGCAGGTTTCTCCGGTCTTGTAAACAGTATATTTGCACTGACTAACTCCTTTGTAACATAGTAGCTCTGTTTCTTTTGATTTGACTGCATTGGTTTGCAAAATGCCAAACTCTTCCACCTTTTTTTTCTCGAGTACAGACTAATGTTACCATTCTACTGCTTGGTGTGATTGAGCACCGAGGCAGAATTCATTATTAGTTGTTACTTTTCCCCAGTTATGCCAAAGTGTGTATTTTCCCTTTTGTTTTTGAAATGATGTCTGATAATAAGGGAGGAAAGTGTTTCATAGGAGTAACTGAATACTATTTAACCACATTTTAATCATCATTGACATAATGAGATAACTTTAGCGTGTGCCCCATATCCACACAACTGATCTGCCATCAGCTAACTCTGTATTCAAGGGCTCGCAGGTGAGGAGGAGAATGAAACGGGAAGTGGTGAGCCATGTTGACAGACTGTATCGAGTGCCGGTGTCAGTCCAGGAGAAACCTGCATGTGATGCTTGACTTAACTGTTTCCAAAGGGGGCCAGCAGAATGCATGTGCAGGGAACATGGTGTGAATGTGCAAAACTTGATTATTGTATCTGTTTAAAATCTTTGATCTCATGATGTTTTTTAAAGTGTCAATTATGTTAAAATTGTGATTTTTTTTCTTTGTTTTCCTTTAATTCTTTGCCTCCTTTCTTCTTAACGCTTCATCATTATAGTTTTTTGTCATGAATTTGATCAAACAACCACTGTAAACACTGTCTCCAAGCTGGTCAAATGCAACATTGTACTGTAATCTGCAAAACCGCCTCCAGAGGGCACTGCAGGGATTCTCCTAACTGTACATCTCCTGTGTGTGTCCTCTGGATTCACATCCTCAGCTGGAGTGACATCATTGGTTTTGTCTGCTTTTCTACAGTATTTAACTTGTAAGAGTTGCACCCCTCCACTCAGTCTGTACCCTCCACTCTCTTACTGACCAGGTGCCAGCATTCTGCCTCGACGTCAATGGAAAGTTGTGAATACTTCAAAAATGGGGCATGTAATGCTTTATTTATTTTTAGAAACACACAAAGCAAATTGTACATACTATATTTATTCTATATATAAGGTTGTTTATTTTTAATTTTGGCTCAGTATCACGGTCACCATGTCTTCGTTCTATTCTTTGCTGAAGGCCAGTAGAGCTTTTTTGCACTCTCTGCGATAGAATTGCAGTGAGGCTAATGACTAGCACAGTGCCTAATATCTGTCCTTACACACCTCACACACACGCTCACGCGCCCTATCTCGCGCAGGGAAAGCATACTTATGAGACATAGAATGGCCTTAACCTATCAGAGCCAAGCTCTATTCAGAATAACTAATCAGGAACTAGGTTCACCACAGAGTAGTGTCTGTTTATTTAGCTCTGATTTTGAAAAACAAAAAAACAACTGTACAATATGTTGATTATGTGTAATGTAATAATGATTTTATATGACGCTGCAGTGGAGATCCGTTCTTGTTCAGTTCGGAAGCTGGTAGACCCCCCAGCAAGTTGCTTTACACGGCATCTGGGAAGTCTGGGATTAGAAATAAAGAGTCCAACACACCTAAAGAAAACACAGAGTTCTCTGGTTCTTTGTCTTCTTATGAATCCAGATGTATCCTTCCCTCTATCTTACATATCCAGCCTTTAAAACCCCCCACCCACCTGCTGCCTTGTTAACCTCAGTGCTTCGAATTGTTGAACCCCTGAACTCACAGGGAACCACGCTGACCCCCAGACTGCCATCGCTGACTTTAAATATCAGCTTTTGACTCTTAATGTCAAAATTATTTTAAACACATGGACAGTCTTACTGGGTCTGAGGTCTTTGTGTTCTCTGTGTGTTCCTTTTGTAAAAGCCTCCCTCTGTGAGGCAGGAGGAAGGCTTTCTTCCTGCAGGTCTTTGTAAATTGCTGGAAATAAATAAACTATATTATTTCATACCATCCCTGTGTGTGTGTGTGTGTGTGTGTGTGTGTGTGTGTGTGTGTGTGTGTGTGTGTGTGTGTGTGTGTGTGTGTGTGTGTGCGCGTTTTTGCCCAATTCATTGTCAATATAATGGTTGCTAAACTTGGCCAAAGATCTATTTAAATTGCATAATTTTATTTTACACACTGATGTGTATCTTTATATTTTTAGCAGTTATTAATATTGCTGCATATCATTTAGTACAGTTAATTAGCCATCAAGGAACATGCATTTATTTTATACTTGCTTCAGGAGGTATTCAGACCTCCTACATCTCTCCAATTTTTGCAGACATTTGTTTTGAAACGGCTAAAACTGACATTTTTCCACATTAATCCAAACTACACTGCCTACAATGATAATGTTACACAGTTCTCCTTAACAAAAACATTTAGACTCTTTGCTGCAGTAAATTGTGGTGCTATATTTACTCTTGATCTGTTATTAGAACTGGACTGATTGGACAGTGTAGAATGAAGCTCTTTTATATAGAAGAAGAAGAATTTACAAAACCTAAGCCATAAAGACCAATGATGTCTGCAGGTGCTATCCATAAAACTGTGACAAATCACACATCAGATCAGGCTCTCAAATGTTTCTAAAGCTTTCAGCGTACCAGGAAGCACAGTTCATCAATAATTGTGAACAGTAATTGTGTTTAAACCAACAGTACTCGCACTTTGCCTGAAACGTAACTAAGCAAGTAGGGAAGCGACCACAGAGAGTTAAGATGACTCTAACAGACATTTAGAAGTTCTCTGCAGTGTCCGGAGAACATGCCATCTCAGCTGCACTACATTGCTTTGAGCTTTACCTTGAGGTAAGAGGCTGCCTGACAGCTCTCTGGTAGTTTGGCAAGCAGCATTTAAAACATCTGGAAGTCTGTTGGTGCATAAACTCTTTAGCCATAACTTCAAGCATTATTTCTGTCCAGCTGCTACCTAAAACATCTGAACAATGACACACGGCATCACGTGATGATGGTACTTCCTAGCAGCACATATGAGGAGGCTGATCAGACGTAAACGGTGAATGAAGGCTGCCAAATAGAGGGATGTTCTTTGAATAACACCTCGTGTGTGCTGACACAACCTGAGATATGACCTGATATTCTCCGACTATCCTCAAATCATCCAAATAAAGCTTAGACTCAAAGCGGATACATTAGAAGAGACACAAGGATAGCAGTGCAGTTTAATGGGGGTTTTCAGTGTTATCTGATTAGAATGAAACCTGGAAAACATTAGCTTTTCAAAAAATAAAGGTATTTGGATATATTTTAACACAACTTAATGAGACAATAATTACACAAGAATCACTGAAGTACAATATATTCCACCAAACGTGTCTAGTAGACGTTTGCTATACTAGTAAATGAAAGCTGGATGAACTGGTCTCTTTGAAGAGTCTCTTGGATGTGCTTTTCTTTTCAGCTTGAGTGTGTTTCAGATCAGATGGCCTTGGAATTTCTGTCTTCACAGAAATGGAAGAAAAGTCCAGTAAAAACAAATAATCATTCAACCTAAACAGATGCGGAATAAAACACTAGCAGACTAAATTACATAAATTATTTCATTATTAAATACTTTAAAAATTACATGGTGCAAACAAGCTAATCATGCAATACAGCACATGTGTTACAGCTGACTCAGCAGGAGATGAGCAGTGGGTTGACACTGCTAGTTTGATATCCTGAGGGTAGAAGCAGGAGTTTCTCTCTGTCTCTCCTCCTCCTCCGTCATCCTTTCTCCTCCATCTTTGAGCAGTTGTGGATCAGTGGACGGAGAGAGAATCAGCGACCTGCAGGATCTGGGACGGTCCCGGAGAAAGGGGAATAAAAGCTATTGAAAAAGTAACAAAAATGAAGAAATAAGAGCATTTGGATAAAACTGGATAGCTCAGAGCAGACGCACCAGCTCCACCCCTGCTGCACACATCCAAAGTATCCATCACCATCTTCCCCAGCCCCCTGCTGGACATGTTCTAGAAGAAAAAACAAACGTTTTCACTCATTGTAAGACTACTGCTAAGCCAAAACAGCATGATGTCATACCAGTGCTTAGCACAGTATACTGGCACATTGATTACACCCTGGTCTGAATCACTTAAATGTTAAGTAATCACAGATTCCTGATTTTTTTGTGTGTAATTTTAAACAGAATAAACACGAGTTAATGACAGGCTCGTTTTGTTGGGGTGGAAGCGTAGTAATGTTATATATGAGGTCCAAAATCCTACTTCAAATGAACTTAATTACACAGTGAATATAATATTTATATATAAACTATTATATACATTTTTATGAGCAGCACCTCTGTCAGCAGAGGCTTTTTAACGCATCACAAATACACATATAAAATGTAAGCAACAGAAAATGAAATGGAGGAACCACTAGATGGCGCTGATGAGGTGTAACAATGCACGAATACCTTGTTACGTAGCTGCAGCAGCAACGCGAGCGAATCAGTGAGTTTGCCCTCCAACAAAGACAGACGTGTTTTCGCATTTTCCTCTTGTGTCCTCTCCTCCTCTTCCTCAGGACTCTAGTGAACACGAAATGCATGCGCCCATTACAATCCTGTTCAAACTGGGTGGGTTTAAAAACAAAAAAAGCTCAGTGCTTCCAGGTGCATTTTTTTATAAGCTAAAGACCTCAAAGTCAGAGGATCCTCTATGAGCAGCACTTGGCGACAGTGAGAATTAAAAAGTCCCTTTTAAGAGGAAGAGACATCCAGGCTCAAGGAGCTAGATGAGTATGAGCCAGCTGAAAAGGATGTGTCAGGACATTCAAGACTTATATTGATAAGAAGATATTCTCCAACATTAAAGTGTATTTATAGCAACAACAACAAAAAATCTAGAAACGCAAATGTCAAAAATTATGATTTATAAGAAAAAATCTTTTGTTAATACATTTCTGACACTTTATATGTCAAACTGACAAAAAGCAAGAGCATCTTTTCCTCACCGCTTGTTTAAAGCCTCCCTGCGGCCGCTCTTGGTTTGGTCCTTTCTGACAGAAGTGCCCCCTGTTGTCTTTAGAAGTGCTGCTGAAACTGAAAATTTCAAATTTTCAGTTTTGATTCATCATTTAATAAAAGTTGTTTACAATAATTTTCAGTCCAGTTCTTGTGTAACCTGGCATACTTCAGCCTTTTCTCCCTCTTTCTCTTCCTTAAGAAAGGCTTCTTGAAACCCACCCTACCACTTAGACCACTGGAGATGCTTCAGCAAAAAGCAGATGGATGAGCTGAAGGACCAGATGCATACATGGATGGATTTTTTCCTATTCCTCAAGAATATGTTCAGAGACTGTTCATCTGCTCTAGGTTTGTAGGCTTCCCACCTCTTCGTTTGCCCTCTACTTCTCCAGTTTTCTCAGTTTTTTAAGGACCCAATGCACACCACACTGAGATATCCAAAGTTTAATCCAGCCAAAGAAACAGGCTGTGGAGGAGCAGCTCACCTACTTATGGGAATGTTTGTGGTTCAATCCCTATCTGCTCCAGTCTGCATGTTAACTATCTTTTGGCAAGTTACTACCCCCAAGCTGCTCTCCGATGCATCCATCAGAGCATGAATGTGTGTGAATGTTTGATAAAAAGCACTTGCATAGGAAAAAGTGCTTGTGTGAACCAGTCCATTTACCATTAGTGTTGTCTGTGTAGAGAGTGAATGTTAAGATATGTGTTTGAGCTTATTGGTGCAAAGTAAAAAGTACACATCTTTGGTGACTTCGGTTGCCTAACCCTAAACATAAACCAATCATTTTTGTGTCGTGAAAACTGTTTTTTGAATTCTTCAACAGTAGAACAGATGTGAGAAAGCCAGCTGTATTTTGTTTTTGCTATCAATTTGTCAGATTAACATTAGAGAAAATGCCAAGTATGAACACAAGATGTTAGCTAACCCTTTGCTACAGCCGTGCATTCGTCCAATGTGCCTCTTCACCTCCATCAGGCAGCGCTGTTCTTCCTCTCTCATCCTACTGTCCTCCTCCTCTTCATCAGATGCAGCTCTTCCCTCCACTGCCCTCTGTAGACACTCAGCATCTGCAGACAGAGCAACTGCATAGTTCAGTCATCAAAGACAGCTTAGGGCCCAAGACTGCAGAATACTGACGATTTCTCTTCTGTGGCAACTGTTAAAGGAATAAGGTTTTGGTTTCTTTGTGACCGGTTTCACATAGCGACAGCAAACAACCTCCCACAATTACAGAATACATACTTTTCCATAGCGACCAGTGATGTCCATAGAGTTACTGAGCAGTCTCTAGGCCTGTTTAAGTGGAGCCTCAATAAGACCACACTAACACTCTCATACTGATCTGTGTTTTTTCAGTTACTCACCTGTTTTGCTGCAAGTGTCTTCGGGGTGGTTCTGTTGACTTCCAGGGCTGAGTACACACGTGCAGCTGGTTCTGAGGGTGGTAAAAGGCAGAGGCCATACCTTAAATGCCTTTTTAAGGTAAATGTTTTTTTGTTTTGTTTTTACCAATTACATTTCAAATTTAATAGCATAGCAATAACTAAGTGATGCATGTACCATAATAATCAGAACTGTCCATTTTATTGCTATGCTCAGGTTTTGCATAACTAAGTTAAGTTGCTTATTAAATGTTATTTTCTAGGGGTTGCGTAAGGTCTCCTAGACACAAACTTGTGTGCAGCTTAACCTGGGCACCCTGTGGCATCAAGTTTCAAATCAGCAGAGTACACAAGCAAATGATGTGTAAATAGATGCACAAACACACCCATGTACTGAATTCCTTCACCTGCTCATGACCACACATGGTACCTGTATCTGTGCAGCTCAGTCTCAAGCTGGGTGATCCTGGACTGGAGTTGGGGCACAGACCGGGCCTGCTCCTGGATCAGCCGAACCTGCTGCAGCCCCGAGCTCAGAGCCTCCCTGGCCTCCTCTGCCCGCTTCCTGATGGAGATCACCAAAGATCATCTCACTAGTCTCCTACATCCACTCAAATATCATCCAGCAAGCTTTTAAAAACCTTCCACTGATGAATAGTAACTCCAACCTGATCTGAGTGTTCTCCTTCCTCAGTGCAGCCTCCACCCCCTGCAACTTGCGCACCTCCTGGTACGCCCACTGCAGCTCCTCCTCTAGATGCTTATTGAATCTGATGGCCTCCTCCAGCTGCCCATCACGTGAGGAGCGGATCAGCTTCAGCTCCCTTAGAAGTGGGTCTCTGATATCTCGTTTCCTTGCCACTCTCCTTGCTGAGTCTCCTGCAGCACTGCTTAACTGTCCTTTAATTCTTTGAGTTGGAACTAGTTTTCCCTGGATAAATGTGATGGAAGTCTTAGGCTTTGAAACCGTAGGGTTGTAGCAGGATGCAGAAGGGAGGGTGCTGCTCCTCTCCTGTCGGAGCGCCACCTCCAGGGCCAGGCAGCGGGCATCGCTCCCCTGCAGCGCTGAGCGGAGGTCCTCCACCAGCTCCCTTAGAGCTGCCACCTCATCTGGAGAAGAAGAAAGAGGAACAAGTGAAGTGAAACCAGATCATGTGCATAATAATATATCCATAGTTTTACATTAATAACCTTTATAGGTGAACTTTAAAAGTGAAATGCGTGTATTTTCATTTTATTTTCATTTTATTTCATTTTATTTTCATTTTATTTCATTTTATTTCATTTTATTTTATTTTATTTTATTATTTTATTTATTTTATTTCATTTTGGGCGATCGTGGCTCAAGAGTTGGGAGTTTGCCTTGCAATCGGAAGGTTGCCGGTTTGAGCCCGGCTTGGACAGTCTCGGTTGTTGTGTCCTTGGGCAAGACACTTCACCTGTTGCCTACTGGTGGTGGTCAGAGGGCCCAGTGGTGCCAGTGTCCGGCAGCCTCGCCTCTGTCAGTGCGCCCCAGGGCAGCTGTGGCTACAATGTAGCTGCCATCACCAGTGTGTGAATGGGTGGATGACTGGATATGTAAAGTGCTTTGGGGTCCTTAGGGACTAGTAAAGCGTTATATAAATACAGGCCATTTACCATTTATTCTGCTGCATATTTCTTTTCATTAGATTTCAGTGATTTTACTTTTTACTCCACTATACCATGTCTGGCAAAAACACTAAATATGTAGAAGATTTTAAATGAAGATATAAACATGATAACTATTAAGACAGATTCTCTTCATCCTTTTAGATACTCAGCATCTAGTTTGAGCTGCTTGTCATGTTTTATATGCCGATAAGTGGATGACATTTCTACTAAACTACTACTGAATTTCCCGGAGAAACCCACCCGAGGGATTAATAAAGTTTCATCTAATCTAATCTAAACTTCTCTCATAATTTCATTTTTATAACAGTTTGAGACACAAAGAAGCTGAATGTTCCAAAACTTTATCAAAAACATAAAGAGAAGAATGAAAAAAACATCCCAATGGATAAATGCTTTCTTCTTATCTACAACAGTGATGACATCTTCTGTCTTGTGGAGCCAGTACCTCAGATTAAGAACAGATTACAGAACATAAACCATGTCTCCTACGCTAACTAAAGCCTGATTTATAATATGAACATTGTAATAATGTTACAGAGTTTTTGTGTGCAAGGTGACAATTAAGATCAGTGGAGGAAACCCTGAATGAAGCTGCAAATTAAACTTTCTTTAGTAAAACATATAAAAAGATAACAATTTTAAAACGCTTGTGCCCAAAAGCCCAGTTTGCCCGCCGCCATGACAGCTGTTACCGGGCTCTTCTAGATGTCAAGTCTAAATAAGAGTCTTTGATAGTGTAATAATACATTTTGTATTAGCCTGGGATTATGCTGCACTAACAATTGGTATATGAAGTAGTGATATTATAGTGTTTGGTTGTATATAATTATAAGGTCATCCTGCACAATTTAATAAAGGTGAGACAGCAGAGCACATTCTAAACAGGGATTTGAAATGTTCTGGCTTCCATCATCGAGCTATTAAAATGCACATATAAGACAGACCTCCTTCTCCAGTACCTGGTTCACGGTGCTCTGAGGTCCGATCTTTCACAGATGTGTTGACTGATCCATTCTGGTCCTTTGTCAGATCAAAACTGACACACTTTCTCCGCCTAACTCGTGGCCACCGAAGCCGGATCTGTTTCTCTACCAGCTCTGTATCCTCGCTAACGGGCAGACGCAAGGCACACTCCCCGGTACCTCTACGCGCACTGCGCACACGGAAATACCCACAGAGCCGTGAGTGAAATTCTTTGAAAGAGAGCTGGCTGGGAAGCCCAGAGCATATATCTCTAAACTCTTCATCTTCCTCTTCTCGTTCTCCAGCTCCCGCTGTTTCCTTTACGGTCGCAGTTTTCTTTCCTACCTCAGCTCTGTTCAGTCCCAGAACGGCACAGAGCGCAGTGAAATCTTTCGCCGACACAGTATCGTCCCGGCTGGGGAAGGCCAGGTGGTGGAAGACTTCTTGCAGATATTGGTCTATTCCAGTGGCCAAAACAACGATTTCGTTCTCCACTCCAGGATCGGAGCAGTGGTGATGTGCCAGGGCGCTCCGGAGCCACTCGCTTTTACGCGCTGCGCGCGGTGAGGGCTGTACGCGCTGCATGGCCGGTGAAGTGCACATAAATTAAAAGATATTATCAAACGGAAGCAGACTGGAGAAATTAGCACTGGATGAGATCTAAAAACGTGTGAGGCTAAGACGATTTACGGGTTGGTGTGCCCCTGCGCATTTCCCTGAAAACCCTCACTTTACATTCCTCACAGCGACGCATCAAGTCAAGATCTGATCCCCGCCGGTAAGGGGAAAAAAGTACTAAGGGAGGGCTCCACCCTTCTGTGTGCATACAGTGACCGCATGAGCGTGCGTGTGAGTGCGTTAATACGTGTTTTTAACCGCTTACTGCGAAGCATTCCGGGTGTTTGATGCCTGTCATGAAAGTGGATCAAATGTCAGGTAGAAGAAATCTCAACAAAGAGCAAAAGATTTCCATATATGAATCTGTTGCACGTTTTTCAGTTAAATTGTGATCTGCAGGGTATTTTGTGACAACAACGCGTCCAGAATGAGTCATGGCGGGTTTCTCTTCTGCATCGGTCTCACTGGGCTGCCTGTTAAAGACGAGTAACCTGACTCCTTTTGGATCTTCTGTCCACTGATCTCACAAACATACCTTCCTTTAGAAGTCAAATGTGAATTTGTTTCTGGGAAGCTGAGCAACGTCAACCGGAAATACCTTCCCACACCCTGACCTCACCACTTATCACCCACCTGACAGCCAAAACAAAGAGGGCTTCTTGAGTTTACTTACCTGGGCATGACTGCACCACAAAGCGCAGATTCCACATTAATCACACTCCTCTGCTGCACTTACATGGCACACAGAAAAGAAATCAGTTCTTCAGAACTAGTGCCAAAACAATTTGTAAACCAACATTAATGCGTTTGACATTTAGGAAGTTTATCAGTCAGAAAAGCAAAAAAGCTTCTCAGCTGTGGTCACTGAGTTCTGTGTTTGGTTAGTTACTCACAAAGACTCATCTAAAGATGTCCTGTTTGGCTCCGAAGGCTTTTCCCAATAAATGTCGCCCTTTGTTTACACAAACGCAGCAATTAAAGCAAAGACAAAAGCAGTGCGTTTCCATGCAAGCACAGTCAGACAGACATTATTTCAACATACGTTGTACTCAGTACTCTTTGCTGCTCGACACAGACACAGATAAAGCTGTGTTAAAAGACTTCTGATGGAGCCGACTTTGTGTTTGTGAACATTTTATTGACTCAACAGAAGCCCTTCCCCTTTTACCTCTTCAAACTACAATATGATCCATTCAGGATGGAAGCTGTTGTCATGTTCTCAGTACATTTAATCCTTACATAGATATTCAGGAGTCACTGGTGTAGAGACACATTTGCCATTATGCAATCTAACATAACAGGCCTGCCATAGCATCTGTCATTAGGAAACTCATAATGCCAAGTTGTGGTACTTTTATAACAGATATTTTTGCTTATGGTTTACCACTAAAGGTTGGGCTGTACTAGAGTGCATTTCATGTTTCACACACAATCTGGCAATGTGACCAAACGAGAACATTATGAGCCGCTTTTAACTGAAACCTTTTTCAGCCGCTTAGCAAAGCAATGCAAATGCATCCTGCATTTTGGCTATCACCTCATCTCTACCTTTGGCTTTCAGACATAACAGTGATTTTAATCTATTCTCTAACTCTCAACAAGACAGTAAATAAGTATACTGTTAAAGTGAAAGTCAACAGAAATGAGTTTTGTTGACATTGCAGGAGAGGATTGAGACTCGTGAACGCAAATACCTTTTATGCATAACAGGAACGAAGAATACTCGGATACTTAAAGAAGGATATTTCTAAATGAATCATCACGCCTAGACCATTTAAGATAAAGACCAGTACTTTTTCTCATTTGCAAATCACACACTAACGTACGGGCTAGTTGGTGTGTTAATAGAACTTATAAAAGCTCACACAAGAAAATCCCAGATATTGTTTAGTCTGTTTTGGTTTCCAGCTGTAATCTGAAAATGCTTGACTGACAGTGCTCGGCAGTGACTCATCGGAGGCTTTTACCCTGGAAAGGTGTTCTGTTTCAGTCAGTGCTATTTAAAGGCAAAAATAAAAAGTGTCCAGAAAATATAAAAGACAATTATCCCCTGAGGCCACAGGCACAAACATGTGGAGGCATGCAGGATAATAGAAGCCAATTTAAGTCCTTTGATTGTGTCTCAGAAACATTGTTTTTCCTTCCAAGGCAGTCAAGGTTGGGGCATGCACTACTGATATGGAAACAGGCACATATTACTTTTATTTGGGAGACAATGTTGGAGAAACAAGGCTGAGATGGTTTGGGCACGTACAGATGACGGATAGTGATATTAGACAAAGGATGCTGAACATGGAACTGCCAGGCAGAAACTGAAGGGTAAGACGACTGAAGGACAACATGAAGAGGGTTAATCTGCTGTGGTGACCCCTAAAGCAGCTGAAAGAAGAATGTCAAGTTTAATGCACATTACTTTTACACACCACACATGTACTTTTACAGTGGAAAAAGCAAAGTCAGTAAAGGTACCATATACCATATCTCGTTAGGTAAACCCCAAATTTGAACTCCAAGCCTGAACTATAGATGCAAAGCTTTGCTGTAGATACTAACTAACAGCACAGCTTCAGATAAAGAAAAACTAGTCACTAAAGTTAGCACTGGAGCAAGATACCTATTGAGTCAAAGAATAATAATAATTTAAAAAAAACCAACAAAAAAAAATCAACTTCATCTTCTTATTTTTCACTAGTTTTATATCTATAAACCTAAAATGTGAAGTTTATGAAATCTTCACAACAAGCTAAAGGCCCTTAGCTGGTTTAGCAGACCGGCAGCTATAATCTCTTTGTTGGCTGGCAGACCTCCATCACAGAGTTAAATGTATTAAACTGTAAATAATGTATTTTATTGCTGTTGCTAAATAGTAACAGTTTGTCATACATTTAATCAACAGCTATAAACAATAAATAATAATACAACTAAAGTTGTTGTTTTCTGATTACCTAACTGTCTACGGTTATAATAACTCTAAATAAGCAGATTTTCAGAAACTAGACAATGTTGCATTCAAATCAGGTGTCACAGATTTAGAGGATACTTTATTAGGAACATGTCTTCAAGTGCTCATTATGACAAATGTCAGCTAATCACATGGCAGCTCACTGCATTTAGTGATGTAGATATAGTCAAGATAACTTGCTGGAATTAAGTTAAGGATGGGTAAGAAAGGGACTTTAAACATGAAGTGGTTGTTGATGCCAGGCTGGCATTTTATCCACACGTGCTTTTCTAGGGCTTGCTGCAAATTGTATAAAAAAGAAAAGAATATCCGCCAAGTGCCAGATCTGTGGGCCAAAAAACCTCGTTGATGGAAGTTTTTAAAGTTTTCAGTGACTTAAACAAACTTTGTGGATCTTGAAACTTGAAACACATTATAATTCATTTTGCACAGTGATGCACGTGTGATGCATGATGGTAACAAACTGAGGCAAACGTTAAACAGCACCGATTTTATTTATGGAATAGAAATAAATGAATTGGTTATTAGTAACCTGGTTGCTAATAACCCATTCTGGTTATTAGCTACACTAGTTACACTAGTTACACTACTTAGTTCAACTGAAAGGAAAAAAGAACACTATATGCAGAAATGACTTTTTATGTGTGTTTAATAATCAGCTTAAAGGGGACCATAAAAGGGGGGTTTTAAGGGTGGGCCTTAACCCTGAGTAAACACTATTTAAATGTAAATGCATGAATGCTCTTCTCTCATGAAAAGTATATGTTAAAGTGAGCTCATATTGCACTATGCTACAAACAAAAAGCCCACACACAGAGTGTGAAAGTGTCCTTTGGTGCTAGTATTACATTTAATTGTTAGCTGTCAGCTCAAACCTGTGGCCACGCATCCAACGAGAAAAAAACAGACAACTTGTCATGAGGATTTTCACAGAGACAACTCAAGTTGTGTTGTGTGAGAAACTCACGCATTGTTTTTGTTTAATTAAATCTCGTGTTTCTCCATCAAAGATGCTTCAAAAAAAAAATATGAGAAGGAGCTTAAATAAATTGCATAATAGGTGTTTTGATAGAGCTAAATGCCGCATGTGTGTGTTTGTGTGGGGTAATTAGTAGTTAATATGAGACAGCAGGACCCCCCCTTGAGTCCTGCTGTCATCCTGCCCCCCTCTGACAGACAGTCCTCCAGCTGCTGCCTGCTCGGGGTGAAAGGACCTGATCTGAAAATGAAAGGATGGGAAGAAACAACAAGAGGCTATAAATAAAGGGGAGGTGGAGATCTAAAATCGTGTGTGTGTGTGTGTGTGTGTGTGTGCGTGTGTGTGCGTGTGTGCGTGCGTGCGTGCGTGTGTTCGTGCGCTCATGCATGCAAACCCAAGTGTCCTGTTGTTCACCTTGGAGAGGAGGAGTGAGGCACTATCAGTATTGATTGCAGTTGGGTTAAGGCTTAGCGTTGCACTCCCATATGTTCTTCCAAGGGTCAACTAAAAGCCAAATAGAACCACAGACTCCTAACACTCACACACACACACACACACACACACACACACACACACACACACACACACACACACACACTCACCACCTTTTTTTAAAGTAGTGACACTGACAGATATTTTATGCCAGATTCACTGAGGGACTCGAACTGGTTTACCCTGCAGTTGTGCTGAGGTCTCTGAATGCGGGGGGAGCTATTGTTTGTCCACTCACTTTTTCACTGATGATGCACAGCTTCTGTGTTTCAGGACTGTGACACATGTCAGGGACTAAAATGTGGGTCGCACAATGTTACCACAGTGTCACCTGTGGCTGTAAAAAGTGCAGGTTCAGATGCTGGATAAAGGAAATAGATAATGTGGCAAAGCAAGTAAAGACTTCAGCTGTAAAACTGACTAAACCCTAACCTCCTGTAGCAAAACCTCTACACTAAAGGGAAAATCCCTTTCGCAGTTTGTAAGTGAAAAATACAACAACAAAAAAAACCTTTGAAAAGAATCTGTGATTTAGCTTTCCTTTTGTTTGAACTTCCTGATTCCATTGTCAGGCATTTTTATAATAAAAGAATAGCAACCTGACAGATGCATGTGTTGGCATTCCCCTCTGTTCTGACATCATGAAGCTGAGTTTCGATCCTGAATCAGGGTTGTCATGTGGATGCTCAAATGGATTATGTAACCATTTTGAGTTCTTCATTAGAATTTAACCATTCTGCAACATTTTTCCTGGAAGGTGGGTGTTTGGTCTCCGGCAATGTTAAGGTGTAAAACCAAGGACCTGAATTTACCCAACAAAACACCGCACTCTTATTCACTTCATGTCCACGACTTAGCTTCGCAGGCGTATAACATCTGCCTCTTTTCCACTAGTACCTTCTCAGCTCAGCTTTTTGCAGTTTTCACTAGGTGGTATTACCTGGAGTACTTTTTAGTACATACTCATCCAGGGTTCCAAAGGAGCTGAGTCAATCCAAAAATGTGATGTCAGCTGACTACATGACACAAGTTGACCAAATAGAGATGTCAGTCGATGAGTCGTGAGAATGACTCCAGAAAATTCAAAACTGCCACCCAAATCTGCCAAACCAAGACCGAGCAGCAGGTGTACCGTCGCCTCGTCGTCCTCCATTGTTGTGTTGTGTTGTGTTTGTGTCACATGCATACGATGTCACAGACTTTGCTATAACAAGCCCCTGCACACTGAGGTGATACTCAACTGTAATCAGTGTTGGGGAGTAACGGAATACATGTACCGCCGTTACATATTTAAAATACAAAACATGAGTAACTGTATTCCGTTACAGTTACCGTTTAAAAGGGTGGTATTCAGAATACAGTTACTTTGTTGAAATAAATGGATTACACTGCGGTACTTCCCTGTTTCATATTGTCGCGGGTCAGGACTGTTTGGGTTTTGTTTGACAGCTACGTTCTTTGTTCCAGGCGGCAGCGTTACGGTTGCCATGGTTACAGGGCGACGCTCTCTCTCTCTCTGCGACTGTGTGTTTCCTGGGTGAGAGAGCGCCTTTTCGTTGTTGTTGTTGTTGTGCTAAGCTAACAGGCAGAATGCTACAAGCATAGCTCTAAAGCAGGGGTGCCCAATCCCGGTCCTCGAGAGCTACCGTCCTGCAGCTTTTAGATGCATCCCTACTCCAACACAGCTGAATCAAATGGTTTGATTACCTCTTCAGCATGCCATCGTGTTTGGCAAAGGCCTGATAACAAGCCATTCATTTGATTCAGCTGTGTTGGAGTAGGGATGCATCTAAAAGCTGCAGGATAGTAGCTCTCGAGGACTGGGATTGGGCAGCCCTGCTCTAAAGAATGTAGCATCATGGGCAGTGTAGTCCGTGCTGCAGGGAGAATGGACTGCCATACACGTTATGGGTCTGTGAGCGCGAGGAGGGAGAAAAAGGGGAGTGGAAAGGTACGAGTTGTCATCGAGGAAAAACGGGAGCTGGAAGCATGTAAATATACCGTAATAATAACCACTGCAGCCAAGAAGAGTGCCTGACGAGCCCAGTTGTAAGTAAGCTATTAAGACTCGACTGTACACCGTGTTCGTGTTTTCCTCCGAAAACAATAAGTTCCGTTGGAGCAGTCTTTCAACGCCTCTCTCTGTCTCTCGCAAGAAAAGTTGACCCACACAACAAAGTAAAGCTATTTTTCGGCTACGAGCTGACAGGGACCCCGCCGTATTAGCCAGAGGTCCCTTTACTACAGTTCGGAGTCGTGGACTTTCAGTAATAGTAATAAATCACACAGCAATAGTACATTCACGTTGTTGTAAAAAGCATGATAATATATTAAGTAATCCAAAGTATTCAGAATACGTTACTGTCATTGAGTAACGTAACGGAATACGTTACAGAATACATTTTGGGGCATGTATTCTGTATTCTGTAATGGAATACATTTTAAAAGTAACCTTCCCAACACTGACCGTAATGGAAAACGACCAAATGTTGAGTCGAGCTGAAGGATCAGAACTCACTCAGCTCACTTTGACAAATGAGCTGCTTGATTTGTCAGCACAGTTTTTACGTTTCTATGCAGTATGCAAAGTCACACGATGTCTCTGTGGGTGTTAATTTGATAGCCAAATGCTATTAAAAAAATACGGCCTATGCAGTCTGACTGCTTGTATATGATCAAGGATCTTCTATCACTGATGACTACACTGGATTTGAATCTTTGTACATGTGCACTTGAACAGCCATATTGTGTGAGACATAACAGGTAACTTTAATTTATGACAGAACAAATGAGCTTTTGTCAGCTCAGAACGCTTTGATGATCTCGACTGTGTGTGCTCAGGTGTGGCCATCTAAAGGATGCAGAGTGGGACAATTGTTGACCTAAATCTGACAAAATAATCAACTCTAGAGAGTCAAGGAGACTTTATATGAGGCAGCTGACATGACTTTTAGAGAGCAGAGAGATAAAAAGGGAGGAATGAGCAAAATGGGTAAAAGTATAGACAGAAAAGGACAAAATGGCTAAAGAAAGAACGGGCGAAAAGTTTACAGTGTATCAATACAAGAGACGCACAAAGAACTGATTCAAACAGCTGTACAGCTCTGACAACAAAAGTTTTTTTTTTTAACTAAGTTTTAAAATAGTTTCAGATTTTTACTAAAATAAATAGGTGGGAATAATGCAAGAAGTGTCTTTCACAGAGACAAACATGTGAGCTTCCTATCTTATTTAAGCTAGCTGGTTTTGTATTAAAGCACATGGAACATACTCTATACTATCTATACAGCAACAAATACAAGAAAGAGAAAATTACTAAGAAAAGTAATTTGTTACACTATTCATTACTTTTGCATTACTCCATAAAAGGCCTGAAACACATTTTCACATAATTACCAGTTAACAATAAAAACCTGAGGCTGCCACACACACTAACACAAATCCCCATCCTAATGAGGACACACATGATCTTTCTTAGTGTTTGCACGTGAAAACAAACTTAAAAAGCAGCCCAAAGAGACCAAAGAGATCACTACAGTGACTCTGCTGTGGAAACATCAACAGGTACAAGTGGAGGATGCAATCCTGACTACTCATCACTGACTCTGCTGAAGATCAGGCTAGGGTTGGTGTCCATTTGATTTTAATGTCACTCTGGGTTCTTGGCTAGCTTTGTGTTAGCATACTGTCTGTGCAGATGCTTGCAAAGAGCTAAAGTTGTGTTAGCGGGATAGTGCAGTTCTTTCTGTCCTGGCAGCAGTCTGCAGTTTATCATCGTGCACTTGTGCTTTTGTGTAATTACAATAAATTTTGTGTCCTCAAAAGCTGCAGACCACACCACCTTTTCTCCAACATCACACAAAGTGAAATCAGCTGGTTGCAGCACAAGTGGAACAGGAAGGAAAAAAGCATGTGTTTGATGTTTTTGTCCCTCTTTCTTCTCCACCCAGCATACAAATAACTGAAGACCATTTGTAATGCAAGTAATGACATTATTGTAACTGTAATGTAATTACTGAATTTAGTCAAGTATGCTGTTACATTACTGCATCACTAAAAACGGAATGTGATTACAGTAACATGTTATGCTGGAATGTGTTACACCTAACACGTAGCAACTTTAAATGTTGTAACGTGTCCTGGAATTGTTGTCATTTTTCTGCCTTTGAGCTAGCAAGCATCATTTGTAGAATATAGTCAACAGTTATTAATAGTTATTAATAAAATTCATGTTTAAATGCAGTCGGTTGTGTTTATATGTGTACAGTGTTTTTAAACCTTAAGCAAACCAGCTATTTTAACAGGTTAAATGGGCACAATACTCACCAAAGTGTCACTGTTCATATAAACATTTATAGTGAACATCGAGAGATACAAAAAAAATCATTTTTTTTTTTCAGTCCAGTAACTGTCAAACTGTCCAGATGGTCGGACATCCTTGAACGACTTTGCACATAATTTGTTACAGATCATAAAGTGCTGGCATTTTTCCTCCATTCAAAGACGGTCAGTTTTGAAGCCAATCCACTTCCTTTGTGGGTGTGAACAAAGGTTATGAAGTTGATTGTAGAAGGATGTGGATTAGCTTTAAAACACCCCTCATGTGGACTAGCCCCTCTTCCCAAACAGCCCCCTTTCATTGCGACCATGCAGTCCGTGATAGATGAGGACAATGTCAACAAGAGCCTCAACATGAGAAATTGGGTTCGACAAGAAGCAGGCCTGGAGATTGCTCTCTCAGCGGTGATGGGATTTATCTTGTGTCTCTGTGTTACTTTGTAAACAGCAGTGTGCAAACATTTCCCCATTCTTGAGATATCAAAGGAGTGGCGGTCTATACCTTTAAGCTGTCCCACCTGTGTGCAAGGTCATGGCAGATATAGAACACACACATACACACTCAGGCACACAATTTACCAACCACATTCCTAAGTGCCCGTGATGAGAAGTTTAGAGGGAGCAGATAAGGCATGTGGCTACAGGTAGAGCTGCTGCTCTGAGCTTCTACATTCCCACTGAAAGGACAGTGTCTGGGTGTGACTGCAAATCATCCCACTGTCTTGTACAACTCCAAGGCTTAGTCATTTGTAAACATAAAGTTTGCTCATAATTGTGGGTGTTAACACATTTTTACATGCGTTCCTTTTCGATTGCACATTCTTGCTTGATCTGACGTTCCCAATTAAGTCAGGTTTACTCACCATTATTTAGGTATATGAAATTTAAGAAAGTGCTTTTGACAGAGATGTCAGCTAGGTCAGTCCTTAACTTGAGAATTTAATCTTGTCAAAATCAAAATTACCACTGTGAGCAAACCAAATAATAGAAGTGTTGTTTCCTGTGTGGCTGTTAGCTGTCACTTCAGTGTAATCCTCGTCCACCCCATTCACTTCACAGTTTTCATCAGAACCAGCCATCAAACTGATCACCATAATCCTTCTTCAAACTAGTGTTTGACTGTGCAAAAAAGGCTGTACTCCACAAAATAAAAGATTTATAGTATACTACAGTCAGATGTGTTCCTATTTAATCACCAGTCACCCCAATATCTCACCCCAGCTGAGAAACAGCTTCATCCCAGAAGCTGTGAGACTTCTCAATGCATAATGGGCATGAACTGTTGTTGTAGCACCTTAATCACTACTGACACTTACTGACACGTCACTTTATCAGTGCTGGTCATCATGCCCTTTTGCTGCTAAAGTATTTATACTTGCATTTCTATATCTACACTCCATACTGGTACTCAGGTTTATTTGTATTATTTTATTACTTGTTATTCTGTGTTTCTGGTTATTTTTGTTTGGTGTTTTAGTTTTTTATTCTGGTTCTTTTCGCTCGCGGACCGTGTGTACATATTTTGTTCCACCTCATGTAAACGTGATGCGAATGACAATAAAGCTTCCTTGAATGCTTGAATAGAATCATCCAGTTTACAGTTTCTTACTGTAAAATGTTTAAAGTACTGAAAGCTTTATGAGACTGGTTGAAATGATAAAAGTTTCCACAATGATTTATAAAATTCAGTTTTGTTATGACCAGCACATAGACCACAGCAAAAACAACAACAACTGAGTCAGTTACTGGGGAGTTTGAATGGTGTTTCTATCAGGCAGAAACACAAAGTAGGCGCAAAAAGGATTAAAAGTTTCATACACGTTGGATTCGGTCCATTTGATGGGATTGTGGCAAAGAGGAAGTGCACTGCATTGGCACTTCAGTATTAGCTTCATTCAGAGGTTGCTGCTGGATTACAAATAGAGGGAGACTCTCTGTTAAGGTCCCCATCGCTGCACTATATCTGTTAATACCTAATACTTCTATGATGTAACGTTAACTTTAAACATCTCAAACAACCCATAACAGCATCTTTATTAAGGAACCTTTGACACTAAAGAGCTGGATAAAAACAATAGCAGACACTAGTAGATCGTGGCTCAAGAGTTGGCAGTTCATCTTGTAATCGGAAGGTTGCTGGTTCGAGCCCCAGCTCGGACAATCTCAGTCATTGTGTCCTTGGGCAAGACACTTCACCTACTGCCTACTGGTGTTGGTCAGAGGGGCTGATGACACGATATGGCAGCCTCACTTCTGTCAGTCTGACCCAGGGCAGCTGTGGCTACAACAGTGAGTGAATAGTGGAATTGTAAAGCACTTTGAGGGTCTCAAAAAGTGCTATATAAATGCAATCCATTATTAAAAGGGGAAAACGCACATTAAATAGTTCTGTAGGCAGGACAGTTTTACATAGTAAATATCAACATAAAATAAACAGAACATACATTTGCATCTTTGTCTCAGACACACAAAAAAACTTGATGAATCCCTTTAAGGTTAGTGAAGTAAATAAAAGCTTTAAAAAATGTTTTGTGTTGGTCCATATTCTGCCTCGAAACAGCAAATAATACAAATGAGAATCCCCAAACTTCCTGTGGACTTGTTTCTACTTTCTGGTTAAAAAAAAAACTTCAGCTATACATGTAACAAGTCTGGGCAAATTTAATCTTGGCTGTTTAGCTCACTGTGCTGTGGCTTTTGTTGGCACTTTATGAAACTGGATGCATATGGATGTTAATGAGACCTGCATACAGTAAGTCTGGGGTATACTGAATACTAAAGACTTGACATACTAACTACATACTAGAAAAAGAATGATGAAATTCTGTAATTCCAAAATTACAAGTGGCGGTCTTCACTGGGGAAGCTTTTTTTAGTTCTTTTTATTTTGCTCTAAGCACACAGGATTGGCTAAGCCAGTTGTTTAGATTAGAAGTCTCACCGTAAGATCAATGTTACCTGACAGCGAGGCTTGTAACAGAAGGAGACTGAGACCTATAATGCATCAAGTAAGAGGATCTTTGGTCTGAAGTGGATCTGCACTCCTTATGAAGGGCTTTGGAAACTCTTCAGAAGCAGCAGTGTACCCAGGAGATCAAAGTTTTCGTTCTTTGGTTACGGTTTCCCCTGCTTATATTTATCACTATACTGCCACCATGTGGCTGAGAAATGGCAGTGTCAGAGTGGAGGCTTTGTGCTCTCTTCATTTTGGTGGGACGTTTGTGCATTTATTCAGTCAAACTGTACAGTACAACTCAGACAAGTAAATTCACAGTGTTTTACAGAGAGATAGAAGGAGCGATTTAAAACCGATAATAGAAATATAAACAGACATAAGAAGTGACGAGCTGTTTCAAAGTGACAAAGTGGGTGAGAACACTACTTATCCATATTCTTAGTTAACATTCTTGATTTGATTTAACCATATTTCACATGTAATCTGCAATAGGCAAACATCTACTATCCCGGGTTTGTTTATGTTTTGCACTTTTACAGATTATATAATATAACATCTTGGTTTAAATCAATTCCTACAAGTTTGTTAAGTTAACATGTTCTTTATTTCAACTGTTAATTTGTTTAAACTTACCTTACCTACCTGTCTTCCAGAAACAAAAGGAGAAAATGTAGTTTTACTTCCTGCTTTATAGTTTCTTGGTTAATCCGAGGTCACAGGAAGAGACCAAGTGCAGAAGGGGAAGAATTCTTGTAATTTAATAAAGTTGATTTTAGAGTGTTTATGGAGAAATTGATTTATTGTTGTAATATGTATTGATTACACCAGTAACCAGTTATGTTGCCAGTAAAGAGTAGCAGTAGAGGTTTGAGTATGATAATGTTCATCTTACCTACTGAATGGAATAGGCCAGAGGAGAAATTGTTTGGTTAAGTGGACTAGTTGAGTTGAGTTGAGTTGAGTTGAGTTGCTTATTTATTTTTTGGTCACAAACACTGGACAGCATCAGTCTCCTGCACTTCGTTGGCCTCTTAAGTCAGGTCTTACCACACTCACAGATGTCCATGTTTATATGGTAAAATAAAAGTACCTTCACTTTGCTTTGTTCTAATTCTGGGCACACAGAGAACACCTGTCACTGCTGATCTGAGAGTGCTGCATGTTTTGTAAGGCACAAGTAGATTTGAAAACGCAACTGAGTGATAATGATTTGTCACTTAAAAATTATTATGCATACCGGTACATTTTAAACAACTTTGTTGGACTTATCTGGACATTTAACAAGAATATCATATTTTTACACCAACAAAATTAAATTTTTGTGTGATTTTCATACATGGCTGCTTTTATATTTCACATTTATGTAGATACACTTTATAGAACTTATTTAATGTATTTTTTACTGTGTTGTTCACCCTGTTCTGTTTTTGATATGTCAGTCTAACATGCATTCTTTAGTCTTACATTTAGTACAAATTATTACTCCTAATATAATGATAATAAAAATAATGCTCTCGGTGTGGTTGTGGTATTTTGAATTTAGCTGCAGAATAATCACATCAAAACCAAAGTATCATAAACCTGTATTTTATTCACAGTATGATACAGAAAATATATTAAATGTTTAAAGAGAGTCATTTTATTATTTCATTAAAAACTTTTGAGTTCATTTTGAATGTGAATGCAGAAAGATATCTTTAAAAACATATGGATGCTGCAATGGTATGAATTTCAAAATTCATACCTACATCACCTTGTTCTTCAACTTATTGCATTCACAAGATTTTTAAAAACACTTCACCTCTGACCTTGATCTTAAGGCCGAGGTCACTGAGATGTGATGTCATCCAAGATTTTAGTAGATAGAGTTTGAAACTCAGGTGTCGCTGGCCTACCCATCCGGCAGGGTCCTGACAATACCCCATCTGTCTTTTATGGCTGACAGTAAAAAGGGTTAGTTTTGAGAGCAACTTTTAATTTAGTTTTAGCCATATCTTTTGACTGAAGCGTCATTTAGTTATTGTCAGAATTTAGACATCTGAATTCATGTGATTACTAAATATCATAAGATTATTTTTGACTAAATCTAAAATGATACAGTTTCCTGGGCATGTCTTACTGCCATGGTTCTTGGTGTTGGACCCAGTGTTTTGAATTATTGATTTGGTTTCTGGTTTATAGGGTTCACATTTTGGCATATTTGGTTCTATTCCTTGTTCCTCTCTGCTTTAGAGTTAATTCCTCACTCAGTGTTTATCATCATGTTTAGTCACCTGCATTAGCTTCATTTGTGTGTCTGTGTATCACGTTAAACTCTCAGTTTGCGTGTGTTCCTTGTCCGATCCTCGTTTATGCACTGTAAAATCGAATTAGCTGATAAAACTTTAAAAAATTATACAGACTCATTGGCTCAAAAAACAAAGTAAAGCTTGCTTACAATAATTAAGTTAGGACATCTTACTCATTCTGATGCTGTGTGTCTCCGGGAGTCAAGGTTTCAGTCTGTTTACTCCTCCCGTACGCCATGACTGCAGATAAAGCTTTTTTTTCATTTATTTCTGCCTCCTGACTTCTGCATTTGGGTCGACTCTCTGCCTACCGCACAGTGGTCCATCACACATGCTAACTGGAGCTCATCTCTCCAGAAATTTTTCAAGCCATTTTTATATTTTGATGAAAGTGTCGGTCCATTTCATTTGTCTTCATGCTGTGACCCAGTATTTGTGTTTCAACATCTGGAATTATATTCTTTGATTACTGATCTTCGTGTTTTTGAGTTTTTTATTTAGTTCTCTCTCCCTTAACGTTTATCTCAGCCTGCAGTTAGTCTCTGTTCCCGTGTTTTCCCTGTTCTTTATATCCCTGTGTGCCACATCTAGTGCTTTTGTATTTCTTCTGTTCCAGAGTCTGTCGTGTTTCCATTTCAAGTCGTGATGTCATTCTTCCTGTTTTATTTTGATAGTCCTTGCCTTATGTCAGTGTATTCTGATTTTCTTTCTTTTCCCCCTGTGTGCCCCTCTGTGTATCTGTGAACCCTTGTTTCCCCTCCTTGTGTTTTATTCCATGTTTTCCCCCAGCCTGTTATGTCCGTGCTCTCTCTCCTCCTGTCTGAACCTCTGTGTACTTCCTGTTTTACTTTGACAGTCTCTCGTCAGTATGTGTCATGTTGTGTTCACTCCCTACGGTGGCCCCTAGAGACAAAGCATGTATAAACTCCAAAACACTTACAAATTCCAAATAGCACACACAAACTCCTCAACACATACAAAATCCAAAACACATGCAAACTCCAAAACACATGCAAAATCCAAAACACGTACAAAATCCAAGACACGTACAAGCTCCAAAACACATACAAAATCCAAAACACGTACAAAATACAAAACACGTGCAAACTCCAAAACACGTGCAAAATTCAAAACACGTACAAAATTCAAAACACGTACAAAATTCAAAACACATACAAAATCCAAAACACGTACAAAATCCAAAACACATGCAAAATCCAAAACACGTACAAAATCCAAAACACGTGCAAAATCCAAAACACGTACAAAATTCAAAACACGTGCAAACTCCAAAACACATGCAAAATCCAAAACACGTACAAAATCCAAAACACATACAAAATCCAAAACACGTGCAAACTCCAAAACACATACAAAATCCAAAACACATGCAAAATCCAAAACACGTACAAAATTCAAAACACATGCAAACTCCAAAACACGTACAAAATCCAAAACACGTACAAAATCCAAAACACATGCAAAATCCAAAACACGTACAAAATCCAAAACACGTGCAAAATCCAAAACACGTACAAAATTCAAAACACATGCAAACTCCAAATCACAACGGAAGTGCTCCAGGACGCTAGGGGCAGTGTTGAGCTCGATTTGTAAAATAAACGGCAAGTTTGTTGCAAACACATGGGCTCTAGTCTCCGTTGCGCTTCCCAGGTTGCCTAGCAACTATGATACTAACAGCTGGAAACGTGTCATACAACTTTTTTTGACAGAAATGAAGGAGAACATATTTTTTTTCATTTGTTTGTTTGTTTCTACAAGAGCTTTGTGTGATTTGATAAGTATCTGAGGCTGAGACCACAGGACAGTAAAACATGATTTTTGGGCTTCATTTCTGTACTGAACAGTCATTTAAGATTAGCTAGTAAATAACAATTAGCTAATGTTGTTCATGAGACTAAAGTCATATCACTTTGGTAATGTAAATATAATATGGCCAATATTATGGTTATTATATTAGTCATTATTAGGTATTACAGCAGTGAACATGAACTCTTTGTCAAATACTGAGCTTCAGTACAGATTCAAGTTGCAGTTATTTACATGTCTTACCACCTTAAATCTTCACTCAAAGACAAGTATATAGGAATGACTGCCAAATTTATTTGCCACTGAAGCCGAAGGATGGCATCTGAATAAAACCTCTCTTGACATGCCTAGATGACATTAAAGCTTGGTTGGCTCTAAACTTTTTAAATTTGAATGAAAAGAAAACAGATTTGTTGGTGTTTGGACCCAGTGGCCCCTGTGAGTCCTCTTCTTTTCATTTGGAACCCCTGGAGGTTTATTTTAAACCTGTTGTTACTGCCCTTGGTTTTAAGTTGGACCAGTCCATTTTTATCATTTAAGGCGACTGGCAAGAGTGAAATCGTTTCTTTCTAGGCAGCACTTTGAAACCGTGATCCATGCTTTTATTTCTTCCCCTGTGGACTACTGTAACGCACTTTATGTGGGGGTCAGTCAGTTGTTACTCTGACATCTGCAGCTGGTTCAAAATGTATATTGACAGTGCATATATAGGTGTATCATATATAAGAGACAAATGTTGTTCCTTCAGTATGTTGGCATTACTAAATTTGGCTCAAATGCTTACATACATGTGTAAAAAGAAAATGTACAAGCTGTGAGCTGTTTCAAATCAAATCACTTTTATTGTCACATCACATGTGCAGGTACATTGGTACAGCACATGTGAGTGAAATTCTTGTGTGCGAGCTTCACAAGCAACAGAGTTGTGCAAAATATAATAATGTAAACAAGCAAAATACAAGAATGGCTACATCTGAAACTAATAAATATATGTACAATATATAATAGTATATATATGTTTCTGATAAAATGAAGAGTAGACTGATGTATTAAATATTCCTTTATTGGGTGAGAAAATCAGACCATGTCATAACTGCTTTAAGTCATACAGAATAGATATCAGAGCTTTAAACAGGCTGACGTCTGCTAAATGGGTCAAACTGGGCAGAAAGTTTACAAACACATAACATCCTTATAGAATATGATGTAACACTATAGATCAACTTACCTCAGAATATATAAAGCATATAAACAATTACAGCAATATGATGCAACAAACACAGCAGTGCTACTGATCCAAAAACTCAAAGCTTCATAGAACTGAAACAAACATTTATTTTTAGTTCCATTCTGCTGCTGATACAGACTTTAGGTTTCTGAACATTAAACTTGTTGCTGCCTTTCATAGTGCGTAACTTGAAGGCCCTGAGTACTTTCTCCCACACTGGAAACACTGGAATGATAAAATTATTTGAACATTACCTAATAAGACTGATTCAGGACAGACAATTAGTTATTTTAAACTTTTCTAGCAGTCCTTCACAAACAGGGAACAGTCTGTCTATTCTCTCCATCTGTCAGCTGCTGCTGGCTCTTCCTCCTCCTCTTCCTCACATACTGCTGAGATTGTCCTGGTGGATCATCAGGGGTGCAAAGCCTCACAGATGATGTAATGCAGTGGGTCCCTCAGTCTGTCCTCACTCTGGGCACTTGCAGGTGTCACACATAGAAATCAAATGTGTGATAAGCTGCAGGATTCAAACACAAGTGTGACTTATAAATACATGTTCATACTTTTATTCCACAATCAGAGAGAAAGAAACAGAGAGAGAGTGCAGGACAGACAGACAGGTGACAGTCTCAGGTGTACACACTGCTACAAAACAGCACCAGAGAAGGAGGATTTAGTGTTTGTGTCATTACGAGTGCTAAACAAGAAGAGTTCCCAGATGGTACAGTGGACACATGTGTGACTCCTGTGATTAAAGCATCTTTCTTTCAGCTTAAGGAGTGAACCGTCAGCTGACTGACATGACTGACTTTAATTACGCATAAAATCATCACATTCTCTGTAAGATTAAAGTCAGCTATTGAACGGCGAATATTTTGAAGTGAAGGCATTAAAACCAAGTTAGTACAAACGTCACTAATGTCACCTAACTTTCCCGACATGTTGCCAACAGTAATGTTTTAATGTTCTTCATTATAAAAACATTTGCGCATAAATAAGTGACATAATATTCAGTACTTACTTCTGGAAGTTTACTCTTCGTCCGCTCCGCTTCCGCCGTTTTTTTTCGGCAAAATTATCCAAACCACCGCCGCGCTATGAAGTCTGGGATATGTTGGGCCATGAAGGCTACACAGACCCATCCTTAAAATTCAGGGAAATTAAGGACGCATTTGAGGGCCGCATTTCGAGCAGCCTTTGAATTGGGACAGTCTTTGTCGTGTCGCTGTGACATAATCGGCCTTAAAATGCGGCCTTTAAGGCTGCAGACCCCAAATCCGGTCATTGGTACTTCCTGGCTTGTGTAGTTACTAGGTAACAAAAGCTCAACACTGCCCCTAGCGTCCTGGAGCACTTCCGTTGTGTTTTGGATTTTGCATGTGTTTTGGAGTTTGCGCGTGTTTTGGGGTTTGCACGTGTTTTGTATTTTGCACGTGTTTTGTATTTTGCACGTGTTTTGTATTTTGTACGTGTTTTGTATTTTGCATGTGTTTTCTATTTTGCACGTGTTTTGTATTTTGCATGTGTTTTGTATTTTGCACGTGTTTTGTATTTTGTACGTGTTTTGTATTTTGCATGTGTTTTCTATTTTGTACGTGTTTTCTATTTTGCACGTGTTTTGTATTTTGCATGTGTTTTGTATTTTGCATGTGTTTTGTATTTTGCATGTGTTTTGGAGTTTGCACGTGTTTTGGATTTTGCACGCGTTTTGTATTTTGTACGTGTTTTGTATTTTGCACGTGTTTTGTATTTTGTACGTGTTTTGTATTTTGCATGTGTTTTGTATTTTGTAAGTGTTTTGGAGTTTGCACGTGTTTTGTATTTTGCACGTGTTTTGTATATTGTACGTGTTTTGTATATTGTACGTGTTTTGTATTTTGTACGTGTTTTGTATTTTGCATGTGTTTTGGATTTTGTACGTGTTTTGGAGTTTGCAAGTGTTTTGGATTTTGTACGTGTTTTGGAGTTTGCACGTGTTTTGGATTTTGTAAGTGCTTTGGAGTTTGCACGTGTTTTGTATTTTGTACGTGTTTTGGATTTTGCATGTTTTTTGTATTTTGTACGTGTTTTGTCTTTTGCATGTGTTTTTTATTTTGTAAGTGTTTTGGAGCTTGTACGTGCTTTGTCTCTAGGGGCCACCGTACACTCCTGCCCTGCCTTGTTACAATTATCTGTGTCAGCTGTGTTCCCCATGTGCTCCCACTTCCCTCGTTTACCCTCTGTGCATTTATGTCCACGTCTCCCTCAGTTCAGTGTTGCGTTCTCCCTCGTGCTGTGTGTGATTCTCCCTGTGTTTCCTGGTGAGCTTTATCTTTAGTTTTTCCCCAGTTGTATTACTCGTGATCTGTCTTTCCAGCAATAAAGCTGTGCTTTCTGAGTTTATTCCCCGTGTCCCCGTGAGTTTGCGTTTGGGTCCTCTCCTGCCTGCCACACAGCCTAATCATGACAGACACATGCCTTTGTTTTTATTTTGTTATTATCTTGTTTTTTGTCAGGAAGGGAAAAAAAGATCATTGGCTAAAAAGCAAGTGGTACTAAAAAGAAACAGGTCGAGAAACATTTGGCAACTAATTAGATTAGTTGGCAACAACTCTGTAACATTGCTAATGCAAACAGGCCAAGACTGACATAATCCCTACATCAAATATCTGAATGTAAGTGAGGTGTTTTTGAATTAAAGTTCTCTTTAAAGTTATGTACAAACTGTAGAAATGGGTTAGCATCACTTTCCTTTCCAGACTATATGACCCAAAGGTGCATTGTATTATTATTTTCATTACTAAGATTATATTACAAGTGTTTGGGTAATTAATTGTGCATTTTTAATTCAGGTGTGGTTGCATGTTTCAGTATTCTCATTCTGATTCTGATGGCAAAGAAAATAGCCTACAGTGTAAGACATTTAAAATAATGACAAAATAATGATATTTTCATATCATTATTTGGATGATCTGATATCCTCGTGTTGGTGTTGTTCCCAGACCATCATGAAAATGTTGTTCCAGGTTCAACATTGCAAGTGACCAATCACATTGTTGTGACATTATTCTTTTGCGCGCCAAGCCATTCGTGCATTTATGAAATTCCAATGTTGCAAGGACAATGTCAGCCCTTCTCCTTTTAGCATGCTCCATGATAACAAGCGCGTCTATGTCAGATGTGAAACTCCAAAAGGAAGACTAAATATCTATAAATCATAAATCACACCAACGCTCGAACCACCTGCTAAAACAGCGAGGCTTCAGACGTCATTAGTGACGTCACTCGCCCTTAAAGAAGCAAGCCTCGGCACGCGCTTGATAAAAGCCTTCCTGGATTTCTCGACGGCGCAGCGCGTCCCATCACTAATTCCAGGCTTCACTTTCAAAATTAATTTTTCCATTTTATCAGCTATCATTCGGCTGAACCCGGCACTGCTCGGGCATCTTCGGAAGTAATGGGCGTGCTCGAATGCAGTGCGTCTCAACCGGCGGTACAATCGGATGATCCCGGGCGGGCGGAGCCAATTAGGAGGAAATGGTACAGTTGGCTGACTCCTAAGAAAACCGGCGACGACCATCAGTACCCGGCAGTTTCATCGTACATCTGTACCGCTTTCAACTCAACGTTACAGCAGCGTGTTAAATCTCTTGAGCCAGTCTTAGGTCACTCACAAAAACCACACCAACACTTACTTCTAAACCAAGCGGCACTCGTATGGTGCAATTTTTTTTTTAGAAATTTACGCCAAGGGCTTGGAAATTAACGTTTCAGAGAAATTGCTGCAGGATGGAGACGCAAATACATGTACCCGTGGGCTCGCCGGTAATTAGAAAAATCCCAGTTTTCGTGGACGAGCGCAACGTAACGGAGGGAGCGATGAAGCTCATTAAAGAGCTGAGACCGGCGTGGGACTCGAGCGACGTCAAGACCAAGGTAACGTTAGCCGCAAAGCTAGCTGTACTGATTATGCTAGGCTAGGAAAGGATTGACAGCTTTGCAGCATCACCGGCAAGCTAGTAGGAGGGTCGTGGCAACCTGACATGTCGCCTAGCTGAATTAATTTTATTGCACCGCCTATAGTTGACTATTTCTATTTTCTTTACCAACTAAGAAGTTTAAATTGGTTTTGCTTTAGAGAAAATTTACATTTATAGGTTACCGTAGCTATCAAGGTGTTCTAATTAATTAGCAAACTTGCACCAGGATGTCCCAAAGCTTGGTACGCTTCTTATCTGTAGTGTATGCCCAAAGTGCACATCGCGTAGGGCACTTAAAGACGGTGTGAAAGCTGGTATAAGTCGCGCTGTCATCTTGGTGTTGGAGGACAGCTGATGGTGGCGCGATGGTCAGTTTGATAGAGGAACACGGTGATTGGTAATAATTACTAGTTCAAAGGGACAGACTGTGTTACAGCAGGTCCCTGAGCTTTGTGTTCATTATAGCCTGCAGCTGATTGTTGTGTCTCGTTTCTTCCCAAATACATGTGTGTGAATCCTAATGATATTAGACACACTAGATTTTGGACTTCAATGGAGTGTACATGTTGGAGGCCAAGATATACAGTCTCTTCTTTTAAACCGTTTAAATGTTTTCTTAAAAAATAGTACTAAAGAAGTGTAAGTGTGTGTGTGTGTGTGTGTGTGTGTGTGTGTGTGTGTGTTTTTAATAAACAAAGAACCGTTGGGAAAAAACATCTTCCAGTTTTACTATGTCCACTACAGAGGATATAGCAAATAGGCTGAGTCTCCGGATAATATTGTTGTTGTTCCCATTTTATACAAGTAAAATAAAAAACTTTTTTTTCCAAGTGTTTTAAAGTCTTTCGTCTCTTTGAACATTTCCTCAGCTACAAAAGCAGAGATTAAACATCAGCCCCAGTCATATGTATCTTATCACTGATGGGCATTAGCAAGCCAACATGTCTCTCTAGCTTTCAGGTGATGTCAGATTACTGGGACACACCCACCTGAATGGCAAAAACAGTACTGCTTGCCCTCCAGCAATCATTTGAACTTTGAGTTTAATTTAGCGTAATAGTTACTGTGCTACTAGATGTGCTAATCAGCATTTATTTATAGCTGCTGTAGATCGGGCACCAACACGTGAGCACACCTCTGCCAACCCTGCCTTACAGGTCAAATCCCACCAATCATTGCTTCTCACCAGCAGCCCAGGCTGTTAGTGGCAGCTCATTTAAACTGTAAAAATGATTTACCTGACAATGGAAAAATACTTTACTGTTATGTCATAACATTAATGTCACAAATTATTACTACTGGAATTTTAGTGACCCTGCACTGTAAAAGTCTAAGTCAGCAAACCGTAAGATTTACATGTGGTAGTTTGAAAACTTTTATCCTTTTATCCATACAAAAGCCATCTACTGTTATGGTATGTGGGCTGATGGTGATGCCAGCCATCTGAGAATACAAATTCAGATGCAGGCAGACAGGACATTGTTGGTTCTTTTAAAGGGGAAAGAATTCAATTCAATTTTATTTATATAGCGCCAAATCACAACATAAGTCGCCTCAAGGCGCTTCATAGATACAGAGAAAAACCCAACAATCATATGACCCCCTATGAGGAAGCACTTTGGCAACAGTGGGAAGGAAAAACTCCCTTTTAACAGGAAGAAACCTCCGGCAGAACCAGGCAGAATGAGATCGCAGATGCATGCTTTGCAAATGAGCTTTCTCCGAACTGTAGATAAGCTCTCTATTAGCATAGGAAGAGGAATTGAGTCATTTGGGAGGGGTTCAGAGCAGAGCCGCTGTTCCTCCACATCGAAAGGAGTCAGTTGAGGTATTGCCTTCTGGGTAAGGTGTTTCAGTTGGGTACGTCCTACCTGGAGGAGGCATGGGGCAGACCAAGGACACGCTGGAGAGATTCTGTCTCTCGGCTGGCCTGGAAACACCCCAATAAGTCCCCGGATAAACTGGAGGGCTCGCTGGTTGGTGAGAGGGAGATCTGGGCTCCCTGCTTAGCCTGGTGCCCCTGCATCCCATTATCAGATACTGGACGATTTATTCATTCGTTATGTTAGAGCTGAACTTTTATTGAGTAGTTGTCATGAATTTTTAAACAGTGGAAATCATTTTGTCTTGATGGAGTGATCAGGCCTGAGAGTCAACAGGAGAAAAATTGTATGAATTGTATTGATCTTAATTTTTAGCAGGTTTAACTTTTTTTTTTTTTTTTTTTAGTACCTTATTTGTTTATTTTTATTGTTTTTGAATACATCTATAATTCCCTTTTTTTCGGACCCTCATGCTCCTGTAACAAGTGAATTTCCCTACTGTGGGATTAAAATCTATATCTAATATTTGCAAATTAATCCCCAGTTTAATGCAAAGTTAAAAGGTTGGAAGTAAAGCCTTGATGTTGATTTACAAAGTTGAAGGAAACTCTTATATGGAATTCATCGTCATAGGCCTACCTCAGGTTTGTGCTTTTGCTTATACTTTGATGTGGGACGATAATAACAATGTGCTTTAATAATATAGGCCATGAGCTAAACATCCACCCCTATAACAACGTCATGACATATTGTACCATTGGGTATGTAGACAATGGTGCGTATCAGCACCTTTATTCATTGTAATATAATAACAGTTGGTGGCAGATGTGGTTCCAAGAAGTCTTTTTTTAAAAGATTTCCCTAGAAGTGTGGTGGTGTTAGGTAATCCACAGAGACTTGACTCATCAGGGAAAGAAAAATGCATAATTGATTCCAGGTAAAAGGATCTAGTAACTGTTGTGTCGTAGCTGGGTCAAAGTTTTTGGAGCAGTGAGCGCTACAGAACTGTTAAAAGTCCTCAGTGGCACAGTCTAAGCCCAGCTTCTTCAGCCCTGTATTTACATCCTGGTTACTCCTCTCCCTGGGCCTTGCACAACAGCCACCTGCAGCTGAGGATGTGACCGTGTTTATCTCGACTTTTCCAGGCCAGACTGGCAAAACTTCTCTCAACGACTACCACTCTGACAGTAGATTTATACACCTGCACTGCTAACAGGAAGACCTGACCGGCCCTGCCACCTGGACAGGGAGATTTTTATTGTCTATTGCCAAACATCCACACACTTCCTGAAAATGGCAGAGTGCCTGCAGCGACAGAGAAATGGTCTCCTCTTACAAGTTTCACATAACGAAGACTCAAAGATTCACGTCAATCAAAGGAAACCTGTTCCAGCCTGTACAGTGAGGTCACCCTACAGGGAGCTGGTTATTGGTAGTGGGGTGGTTGAGGGGGGGATGCCACCATCAATGTCCCATGCAAGCAGTATATGGCAGAATGTTTACCTCTGTCTGGGTCCAAGCTTATCGCTGTCTGTCGATGTATTGATCGTAGGTCTTAGCAGCGTATTGTGTGGCGGGCAGAAGGGATCAGTCACGTTTTGGCAAAGGCGTGTATGCTTGTGTATGAATAGTCATAACAGGGATGTCTGTCGCCCATCTTTGTGGTGAGCCACGTGTGGAATGCCAGATATGCGTGAGTGAGCGTCTGGTCCTTGGGGGGAGATGCAGGCAGTGTGTATGTTGTTATTGTGTCCGCTGCAGCGGGACGGACCGGCCCACCACTGTCCACTGGAGCCACGCTGTCACTCCGATTTTTTTGTTTTTTAAGGCCAAGTTTCAAACACACAAGGCTTTTTGCTAACTTTTCATTTTAGAAAAAGCATTTGACTCAGCTTGTTGACAGCATCACTCTTTAAGACTGATCAGGCGACGTGCAAGAAGTCTTCACCAGTGATATGAAGGAACACTCAGGGTGTTTTTACTCTGGTTCGTTTTCCCAACTGGTGCGGTTTGTTTGTGTGGATGTGAACATAGTAACTGCACTCACATGTGGACCAAAACAACCACACCAAGAACCAACAGTCCAAAGTCCAAACGAACTCCAGAGAGGTTCATTTACAGTTCGTTTACAATGTGAACGTGAGCCGATATGAAACAAATACTGGGTGTACATTACAAGCTTAAAAAACATCCTGTAGCCAGATAGAGAACATCACCAGTTAACCTTTGGACTGTGGGAGGAAATCAGAATACATGGGGAGCACCCACGCAGGCACTAGCAGAATATGCAAGGTCCACACAGTTGATGGATTTGAACCCTGGACCTTCTTGCTGTGACGTGACAGTTGTAACTACTGCACCACCGTACCGTCCAGGATGATATGATCAAGATAAAAATGTTTCCTCTTAGGCTAAAGGGAGTAACTCAGTATAATGTTGGTATGTCATCATCGTCATCAGCGTAAGGGGACAAGTGGGCTTGGTGGATGCCACACAAACACTCAACCACTTGTCGAGAACATGGTGGCAGATGACTCTATCTGAGGACTGTATCTGTGTAGACCGCTGCAGAGGGCTGTTGAACCACTACACTCTGTAGTGTGCATTCATTTTTGATGAGTTTTATGCCCTACTGTAATATCCCTCTCCATGTCACTGTCCATACACTGCTCTTGCTAACACAGACTGACCATGCCCTGTTCTCATGTTCTTGTACAACTATTATTCAAACAAAATCTTAGTAAGATGACTTAAAAACCACTTCAACATTTAGCTCAAGTCTTCTGTGAACCCTGCGGAGGCGTTCTGACATATTCATCTCATGTAGGTCAAAGCTGTATGGTGTCTTCAGGGTTGATGTTGACTTAGAGGTAACTAATAGCTTTCAGGAAAACAGTCCTGAAGCACCATGGCGCTGTACAATCAGAGGCTCTGTTTGAGACGAGATGTGGTTTCATCTTTTTCCAGCTCTTCACCGATGGAACCACCAACAAGCTAGTGGGCTGCTACGTGGACGACAGTCCAAATGACGTAGTCCTGGTCCGAGTATATGGAAACAAAACAGAGCTGATTGTGGACCGAGACAATGAGCTTAAGAGCTTTCAGGTAGTGTTGCCGCGTTGCAGAGTCCTAAATTAATTAACGTAAGCAGTTGTTTGCTCCTACCTCATTGTCATCTTTTTGTGTCTCCTAGGTGCTGCATGCTAATGGTTGTGCTCCTCGCCTCTACTGCACCTTTCTAAATGGCATCTGCTATGAGTTCATGCAGGGAGATGCACTTGGAACGCAGGATGTCAGAGATCCTACTCTGCTCAGGTGTGAATTTGTCACAGCAATGTTTGAATGGGTTTTTTGAGTTTACTCAAAGATGGTGAAAATTTTAACATCAGTGCTTTTCTGCCTCATACAACAAAGATTAGACACATGGAGAAATGCACAGGACGCACAAAAAAAGAACTGTATAATGAAGAAAACGGACAATTCCACAAGGTTCTGAGCTGAAACGCAACATTTAGAGGGAATGCTTTATCTGGTAACACAATGTTTTGACTGTGAAACAGTCTTCCCATTGTGGACGTCAGCTCTGTGTAGTGGACATTATGTATTTTCTTGTTTTAATTCAACTATCTCCAGGAACTCTGTAACCAAAATTTGTCCTTGTAGATAAATGAAGTAGGACACTCTGCCACTGTACTGTGGGGATTCTTTACAACTAGATACTAATGGTCTGTAGTTGAAATCTTGCCACGACTGTAACCTTGTTCTGTCTGTCTCCGCTTAGGCTGATAGCCAGGGAAATGGCTCGTATCCACGCCATCCATGCACACAACGGCTGCATCCCCAAACCCAACCTCTGGATCAAGATGCGGAAATATTTCTCACTTGTAGCCACAGAATTCACAGAGCAAGCCTCCAACATCAGGTGAGCTCCTGCTTATCTACTTTCAAAGCTCAAAGTTAAGGTTATCATTATCACCGTGATAATGATGCAAATAGTCCATAAAGCCCAGCATGAGTTTCCTGTTAAATGAGAACATAAGCTGTTTGCATAGAGCCTGAAATATTCTGCAAGTTCTCCGTGATGAAGCAGTGGGGTAGTTGGGCTTTCTTTGCATAAAAAATGACAGAGATAACTGCAAAAAGCGTACGACTGTATCCTGTGCGGTTCATGTATTGATGTCCAAATATAAACTTTAACATTATTTCTGGGTTTGAAGGCTAACAAATGTTCCTGTTGGCACAGCACTGTCCATTTGAGAATGCGTTAGCAATTAAGACTGTCACGCAGCTGAAATACTCGGCACTGACTCAAGTTCTCTTTTTTTTTTTCCCAGGTTTGTTTAAAAAGCACGTAGGACTAAATAAGCAATACACCTTAGCTAGTCTCAGTAGAAGAGAGTTAGGTGCTCTGCTGCAAATACAAGGTCTCCTGTTCCATTGCAAGCACACATACTGCAAAGTCGCATGATTTGACAGCATATGGGATATAGCCCAAATCAAGTCTGTAGAGAGAAGTAAACGTGCTAAGGTCAGACGCCGGGCAGAATTAACCAATGACACAATAATGTTATTGCTATGCTAATTAGCTCATTACAACAATGGAGCAAGCTTTATATTTCTACTGAAATATGTCAAAGCAGCATGAAGACAGTAAACTTTTTAATCTTATCTTTGTGTTTTATATGAGTAAAATATCGTTGACTTGTAGCTTTAGCATAAAACTGAACACTTGGCTTGCAGCATAGAAAACACCAAGATATTTGTCAGCCAAAAGATGAGATGTAATAGAGATGTAATTTCCCAGCCTTACCTAGAAGTGTGTTTAATGAAAATGTAAATTCATCTCTATATAATAAGGAGGATAGCATGGCAGAGACATGTGGAGCAGATAAAGTATACCATTTTATAACCTGGCCAGCTGCCCAGTCCCAGCTAATATCTTTGTTCTCTTCCCTGTTAGATTAAGTCCAGCATGTGGCTTATATAACTGTAACAATAATAGCAGACTGGATTAGGGAGTGTTTGGCATTCAGTGGGCCAGCAGATGTTTGCTTAGCCCGGTCTATCAGATCACTTTATCCCGTCCTTGGTAACACAGACAGCTAGAGTCCCTGGTCCTGGACAGCAGACACTTGTTGCACACTGCTATCTGAGAAGCCCTCATGTTGCGCTTCATTTTAATAGGCCGGTGTTATTTGTAGCATTTAGTCTAAATCAGAATCATTTCAGTAACATTTCCTTTGTGGATGACATGTTAGATGAGTTAAGTTTGAGTGAGTGTCAGAGAGAGAGCTAGCTAGATGGAAATCTGAGAGGAGAGGGTGCATCCTGTGTGCACACTGGTTTTCTCTGAGCTCAGACTGTCTTCAGATTGATACTGGAGTAATCCACATAAGCCCATTACATTTAACAAAGGGGTTTCTACTCAGCACTCTTAGCTTTTGCTTGGATGAGACTACCTTAGCTCTTTCTCTGCTATCTAGTAAGACCACCTTTGGACTACCATCAGATCAGACTACACAATCTTAGCTGGGCTGAACCCTTCGTGATGCGTGAAGCCTCAGTAGGTTTGTGTCATGTGCACACAGATGAGAAGAGCAAAGATTTATATAAATACTGGTGCAGGATATGCATGAATGTTAATAAGATAAGATAAGATAAGATAACCTTTATTAGTCCCACACGTGGGAAATTTGTTTTGTCACAGCAGGAAGTGGACAGTGCAAAAGTTATGAGGCAAAAATTAGAATACAATAAGAATAAATACAGTACACAGCTGTACAGAATAGAATAAAATAAAATACTATATACAGTAGAATAAAATAAAATAAATATACAATAAGATAAGAATAGAATACAAATACAAATACTATATACAACTGAGTAAAAATACAACGATGACAGAAAGGATTATTGCACTTAGTATTATTGCATATGTATGGATGTGTGTGCTTGATCAGTTAAAGTCTTTATTATGGAGTCTGACAGCAGTGGGGAGGAAAGACCTGCGAAATCTCTCCGTCCCACACCGTGGGTGCCGCAGTCTCCCACTGAAGGAGCTGCTCAGTGCTGTCACAGTCTGCTGCATGGGGTGGGAGATGTTGTCCATCAGGGATGACAGCTTAGCCGCCGTTCTCCTGTCACTCACCACCTCCACTGGGTCCAGAGGGCATCCTAGAACAGAGCTGGCCCTTCGGATCACCCTGTTCAGTCTCTTCCTGTCCCCAGCAGAGATGCTGCCGCCCCAGCAGACCACGCCATAAAAGATAGCAGAAGCCACAACAGAGTCATAGAAGGTCTTCAGGAGTGGGCCCTCCACTCCAAACGACCTGAGTCTCCGCAGCAGGTACAGCCTGCTCTGCCCTTTCCTGTAGAGGGCGTCTGAGTTATGAGTCCAGTCCAGTCTATTGTTCAGATGAACACCAAGGTACCTGTAGCTGTCCACAGCCTCAATGTCCATACCTTGGATGTTCAGTGGTTGCAGTGGAGAATGCTTGTGCCTGCGGAAGTCTACCACCAGTTCCTTGGTTTTACTGGCGTTGATCTGGAGGTAGTTCAGCTGGCACCAGTCCACAAAGTCTTGGGTCAGACCTCTGTACTCCTTGTCGTCCCCATCAGTGATGAGGCCGACTATTGCAGAGTCATCAGAGAACTTCTGCAGGAAGCACTGGGTGGAATTGTGGGAGAAGTCTGCAGTGTAGATGGTGAAGAGGAACGGAGCCAGAACCGTTCCCTGTGGGGCCCCCGTACTGCAGACGACCCTGTCCGACACAAAGCCCTGAGTCCTCACATACTGTGGTCGGTCGGTGAGGTAGTCCAGGATCCAGGTAGTGAGGTGATGGTCCACTCCAGAGTTCACCAGCTTGTCCTTTAGAACCGAGGGAAGAATGGTGTTGAAGGCACTGGAGAAATCAAAGAACATGATTCTCACAGTGCTTCCAGCGGTCTCCAGGTTATTATTTCAAGTACAGTGTGGAATAAATCGCAGATCAGATGTTGGTAGTCAGGTCTGAAAACTCAGGAAATGAGGTGTAATGTAGCCGTAATAACAGTGACTCCAGCAACAGGAGGGTCCACTGAGAACTTGTTTCTCTGCAACTGTGTTCCCAGGAGTCAGCAGGCCAGAGCCCCACTGAGCTTGTGTGTGCTGCCTGTGCATGTCGCACTCAGTTGTTTTCATTTCACATATGTTCCCACGTGGCATGATACCAAAATAATGAAAGGTGTTTTATTTAGGTGAAAAACGGCCAGTGAAAGTATTCCTGTGATACTTACTTAACAGGTGGACACAGTGTTGTGCGTGCAGCTATTCTGAATGGTTGTCACAACAATGTGCGCGACTACACTGACCTTCTCTCCATTTCCTTCCCTGTCCAGAATACAGCAGGAAGTTCCCAGCAAGGTGGTGCTGGAGCAGGAGATGGTTTGGATGAAGGAACATCTTTCCACACTGGGCTCACCTGTGGTGCTCTGTCACAATGACCTGCTCTGCAAGAACATCATCCACAACAGCAAAGAGGGTAAGTGTCTGAGCCTTAATCTGAGCTTCTCGTCTCACGGCTGTGATTCTATTTTACAACCAGAATGAGCAGCAGCACTTCTAACTTCACTCCCCACACTGCCCCCATTCCAGTGGATCATTGACAGCTGGGTCACTAGAAGTGAGGCATGTTATACTAACTGCCTGCACCAGCACAAAAACATCTTTTGGTGTTAACATGTAAAGGTTGGGAGTTACTAAAGTAATGCTTTATTTGCATAATATTTCCCTTTTAGTATAACTTTCTGTTTGTGCATCTATAACAACCAGCATGCACACATACAGCTCTCTAATATCATATGCTGACTTTTACAGTTGTTTCCTTTTATTCTTTAGGCAGTCTGTGCTAACATTTATAGAAATGGCCTTGGGCTTTGAGGAGTTTCAAAACAGACAGATAGTTGTCACATGTGTTCGCCAAGCTGTGGTACAAAATACTAAGAATTCTAATATTTTGTACCACAGCTTGGCTAATGCAAACAGCTGGACAAATTAGCTTGAATCCACAATAGCTGACTACGTTAGCATTAGCCATGATGCACAGTGCAGCATGCTGATAACCATCAATGACCGGAAAAAAGGATTTGTGTGCTCTACAAATGAAGAAGAAACACCCATAAACAAATATTATATGTTAGTTTGGTTTCTGGGGGGAAAAGCATTTGCCTGTTAGCAAATTAATTCAGCCGTAATGTTAGCATTCCCAATAACTAGGATTTATCTGGCGGTTACTAGGTTTTAAGGAAAACAGAAACATGATCTTTGCAACTAGAGCAGGGCGATATGGCCAAAAATATTTATCACGATATATATTTGAAAATTTGCGATAACGATATAACTGACAATATAATTGATGCGAGACAAAATACAACTCCACAACATTACTAGCGCAAAAAGACAACCTTCCATTTATTTTCACTTAAACAAGAAGCTGGTTTTTATGTACATTAAAGCTTTATAAAAATGTAACAGTGCAAATGCAAATTCCTTGCTGAAAGTTTAACCAAAAGGCATTTCCAGTAGAAATGGGCTGACATATCCTGAGCATAACCATGTATAATATCCACTGAAGTTAAAAAGAGGTGCTTTGCAACATTAAACTGCAGTGTGCAGTACGCATTTTTCGGACCATAAGGTGCACGGGATTATAAGGCACATTAAGCGAAACAAAGCAGTCAGATAAATCAAACTTTATTAAACTCCTTCTTCTTGCTTCCTCCACTTCTGTACCATTGATTCATTAATGTTGAATTCTCTGGCAGCTGTTCTATTCCCATGTTGTTGCAGTATATTAATGACTAACCTCGTATTGTGGATGGATTATCTCAGTTGTTCTCCTGACTGAAGTTTGGTCCGTTTACAGCATCCTGCCATGCGATTGCATTTGTCTCTAACCATCAGGAACCTTCACGTTAACTTTTATAAGTGGAAAAGTGTTAGTGTTCGTCCTCCAGCTTCACTGTTTATGTTATGCTAACATAGCTGTGTCGCTAGCAATCACGTAGCACATCATTATATACCAGCTAGCCCAACTTCAGTAACCCTACAAACGTCAGTGCTGTTTAGTTTCCTGTCTTCATTTATGTTGGACGTGATAGCAGAGCTGTACGTTTGAATTTTTCTAGAAATCTCAGTCAGAACATGCAATATCATGCTTAGGTAACTAGCGAAACTAGCGAGCTAACTTCCGCTAGCTTCCTGCTAACTTCTAACTCCGTTAAATGTAATAAATTTTGTTTTCATGGATGCCTGGAAGTTAAACTTCATAGTTACACCTGGTAAAGCAGCAATGCTGATCGTTTTATTAAAGATGAAAGAATTGAGACAGTTTTTAACTCTCAGTGATGCTGCAGTGTTTGTTTGACCTGAAGAATTATGGAGTTTAGGACCCAGATTACTCCCAGATTTAAGAGCATCTTAGCCCGACAAATACGACAATAACGACGGCCGCTTGCATGTTCTGCAAAAAAATGTGCTTTGTCGTGTATCTGACGGACAAACACCAAACCAGTTCCACATCACTGAAGTTGCACCATTTTTACAAACCAATTCTGGTTCATCTGTTTCACTCAACAATCGGCCATGTGCGTATGAAAACAAAGGCACTGCGCATGCGCGTTTTACTCATATTCTACCGCGATATTTCATTTTCCTTTCGTTGCCTAACATTATACCGGTATTACCGTGAATGGTATAATATGGCCCAGCCCTATTTGCAACAGCACCTCTTGTACTACAATTCAAAAAGTTCTCTATTGTAGGATCAAGAAACACATGCAGCGTGAAACAAGAAGCAAAACAGGAAAAAAATGAATGAGCGTGATGTGTGTAGTTATGCTTGTGCACCAGTTGCAGTGGTTTCATTAACACTGCATTCATCAGGATCTTCCAAAATGCTGCTTGGTCAGGTCTGCTGATATATATTTTGGGTTTATATAGTGCAACTGCTTGTAATAAAACAGACTTTATGTAAAGACTCAGCTCAGGATTCATATAAAGGACTACTCCCTGCTCCGTCCCCATCAGTTCGAGAAATAAAAAACCTTTGCTTAGATTATAAGCAACAAGCTGTGCATATGTTGTTAGTAAGTTATTGGTGGCAGCATTTACTGTCATACATATTGTTACTAAATCACCTCTGGAGCCACAAGTAGGGCTGGGTATCTGGTATCTGGTATCCGTATTCTTCATGTCTAACGAACACTGCACTGAGAGTTAAAAACTGTCTAAATTCTTTCATCTTTAATAAAACGATCAGCATTGCTGCTTTACCAGGTGTAACTATGAAGTTTAACTTCCAGGCATCCATGAAAACAAAATGTATTACATTTAACAGAGTTAGAAGTTAGCAGCAAGCTAGCGGAAGTTAGCTCGCTAGTTTCGCTAGTTACCTAAGCATGATATTGCATGTTTTGACTGAGAGATTTACTGAAGTTGGGCTAGCTGGTATATAATGATGTGCTACGTGATTGCTAGCGACACAGCTATGTTAGCATAACATAAACAGTGAAGCTGGAGGACGAACACTAACACTTTTCCACTTATAAAAGTTAACGTGAAGGTTCCTGATGGTTAGAGACAAATGCAATCGCATGGCAGGATGCTGTAAACGGACCAAACTTCAGTCAGGAGAACAACTGAGATAATCCATCCACAATACGAGGTTAGTCATTAATATACTGCAACAACATGGGAATAGAGCAGCTGCCAGAGAATTCAACATTAATGAATCAATGATAGGGAAGTGGAGGAAGCAAGAAGAATGAGTTTAATAAAGTTTGATTTATCTGACTGCTTTGTTTCGCTTAATGTGCCTTATAATCCCGTGCACCTTATGGTCCGAAAAATGCGTACTGCACACTGCAGTTTAATGTTGCAAAGCACCTCTTTTTAACTTCAGTGGATATTATACATGGTTATGCTCAGGATATGTCAGCCCATTTCTACTGGAAATGCCTTTTGGTTAAACTTTCAGCAAGGAATTTGCATTTGCACTGTTACATTTTTATAAAGCTTTAATGTACATAAAAACCAGCTTCTTGTTTAAGTGAAAATAAATGGAAGGTTGTCTTTTTGCGCTAGTAATGTTGTGGAGTTGTATTTTGTCTCGCATCAATTATATCGTCAGTTATATCGTTATCGCAAATTTTCAAATATATATCGTGATAAATATTTTTGGCCATATCGCCCTGCCCTAGCCACAAGCATTATTCAGTTTTTGTGGATTCATGCTAATTTGCCCAGCTAAGTCTGTCTATCTGGTCTTTGTATATCTGCTCCTTGTCTATAGTAACGACAGACTGTTGTTACTATAGACAAAGATCAAAGATTTGCAGTTTTTCAGTGCATTCATGTAAATTTCCATGAATGTTGCAAAGGCGTTGTTCACTGGCTCTTGTTCCGGTCATCCAGGTGTAGATGACTGGTGTACAGTTTGACCAACAAGTCCCTCCAGTGCGTCTAATAGTCACATAATCCCTCTACTTCCTGCTGTCTCAAGATGACCATCAAAAACAATCCCTGCCCCAACAAAGGAAGATTAACTGAAGCACACAGCGGTTCCATGTAAAGATGCTCTTCAGGTTCAGTCAGTAGCACTTGAGTGAAGAGGCAGCACAGCTAGCAGGCTTTTTAACTGTCTCTGACTTTGTCTGTCATGTGACCGTGCACTGCATGTGGCAGCAGTACCTGAAGAGTGCTTCATATTGCTTCCCTTCAGCTTTGCTGTAAATGACCACGTGCATAATAATGTAACATACGTGTTTTCCTTTCTCTGGTCTCCTTAAGGTCATGTGCGCTTCATCGACTATGAGTACTCCAGCTACAACTACCAGGCCTTTGACATTGGCAACCACTTCAATGAATTTGCAGGTCAGCAAAAGCACAGTGTGATTTACATGAGTTAGTTATGTGTTGGTGGTGCACAGCTTATCCTTCAACTGCACGTCCATGTGTTTGTTCAGGCATGACTGAGCCGAACTATGGACTCTATCCTAGTCGGGAGATGCAAATGGAGTGGCTCAAGGTGTATCTGCAGGCTTACAAACTCTTCACCAAGAACACAGAGGAGGTCAGCCAGCGAGAGCTAGAGACGCTCTACGTTCAGGTCAACAAGTTTGCTCTGGTGAGACAGATGTTGACAGATGCACACAGTATCTCTTGCAAGCTCAACCCTGCTGTTTCATGGTACACATCTGATATCTCATTTGTTTTCTCTCAAGGCTTCTCACTTCTTTTGGGGTTTCTGGGCTCTCATCCAAGCCAAATACTCCTCCATCGATTTTGACTTCCTGGGGTAAGTGTGCGTGTGTGAAGAGGTTAGCACTAAGCATCATGACTGTACACGCACACATACACAGAGACGCACACACCACCACATCCGTGCAGATGAGTTAAGCAAGTCATGGTTGAATGTGTTTGGGAATGTGGCAAAGGTTCACCAATCTGCCAAAAATTGTGTCCACAAACTTTTTTTATCTTATCTAAAGAACACATTTGTAACATTCCAAGAAGAAATCTTAGAGAAGAGACATCTCTGTGCAAGCGACAAAGTCAAAAATCAGTCTTTTCTGTCTCTCCGTCTGCAGGTACGCCGTGCTACGTTTCAACCAGTACTTCAAGACTAAACCTGCAGTGATGGCCCTGCAGATCCCAGAGTGAGAGGAGGCGACGGAAGCCAGAAGGACGAGGAGAGGAGCCCAGAAGGAGGTGTGTTTGAAGGTTAAATGCTGGGACTTCCTCTCCCATGAAGACGCTTCTGTGAGCCAGCTGTTGATGGACCACTCCTCGGTCAGCCTGGCATCCTTTTCCTGCAACAAGCGCAATTACTCTTTGATTCCCCCAAACTTTAGCTCCACGTACGTCACCGCTGTAGCCCGAGAATGACAAAACTTTCATGTGTGCAAGTGCATTCGTCTGCGTTTGTAATATATGTTGAAAAAGCGTCACGCTTTTCCTCTTAGAGCAGCTGAACCAGGCGTAGAGAGGTCTGTGTTTGGGATAGGACACCAAAATGTTCCACAACGCTGGTAATGATGTCACAAGAGGAAGGAGAGGGTTGAAGAGTGTCAGGGCGATGGTTTGTTTTCTGAAACTGACTACAGGTGCAGCCTGGTGTTAGTCCCATTGTATGTTTGTGTCTTGTGTGTGTTCCTTCCTCTGTCTCTACATATTTTAACACATTGTGACCGTTTCTCGTTTTTTTTTCCATCACCTTTGGTGCTAAGTGCCCGTAGCTTTCTGCACTGAGCTTTCCTCGGGGTGTCCTTTCCTGTGCCCCCTGTTTTTCCTGTTGAAGCACTTTCAGCTTCTTTCACCACATCTTCCACTTATTCACAGCAAACTGCTGCTGCTTATGCTGCTAGAATTGTAAGACTTGTCTGCGTGTTAGTTGGTGTTTCATGCCAAACGCCACGTGTTTGGAACAGCAAATGGAAAGCTAAATGTGCATTTATTTATTTGTATTTAACATCTCAGGTTAACAACTCTTTGGAAAGTGGTACTGAAGGAGGTGGAGGGGATGGCTACAAAGACGAGACCTCTGTGTGTGTTCCTGTCCTTGAGCATTATTTCCACCTTTTTGACTTTTATGGTTACAGCGCATCGCTCTGTTAAATTTTCCATTTAAGGTTTCCAGACATTTTGGAAAGTCACCACCTCTGTCATCCTCCCTGTGCCATGTCCTCCTCTCCCTTTATACCCTTTCATCTTTGATCGGTCACCAGTTCCCAGTTTTGGTCTTTGGTTGCTTCTCCCTTTACTCTGCGGAGGTTTATGCATCTGTTTTTCAAACCGTCCTGAAATCATAGCCCAGTCTCAGTCCCATGCTGTAATCCACTCTATTCATCTCAGATTTAGTGTCAAAACTTCTTACATAATTACATATTGCATAAGTTTTATCTGGGGTCAAATCAAGTGGAGCTTTCAAAAAGAATCTGGCGTGGGTTAGCTGGGGGGGGGGGGTGTCTGTCACGAGATCAGCTACTGTTTTCCTGGGAAAAAGATCTGACTCTGAAAGACGAAGAAATCATTAATGCACAAAAGTACTCACAGCTTAGAAAGCAGGCTTCTTTGAAATCTAGCTTGTCTGTTTGTTATTAAATAATTTTTTTTCAGCTTAACTTTTGACTGAACACCTAACTAAGCAGAAATGTATCTGTTCAAGCCTGTCACCTTTTTCAAAAGGCCAGACAGATTGAGTGTAATGTGAAACATAGACTGTATAGAAAAGATGGATGTAATGTGATGTAATGCACTGTGATGTCAGCCATTGGTGAGCAGAGTCTCATTTTGAAGCCTCGAGTTCTTTCTGAGATGTGGCTCACAGATTTTGTCAGTCATATGCAAAATCGTACAGTACTGTAGTTAACTTCTGACTCAATAATAACTAGTAATAAGTTAATAATTAATATAATAAGAATAAGAATAATAACGTACAAAAATTACATATTGGAAAGTGTAAGACTTGAAACTAGTAACTATTCAGACAATAAAGTCATCAATGATATGTTTACAGAGTTCAAAAACTAAGTTTTTCCAGAGGCTTCTAAGCAGTTGGATGTCTTTTTGTGACCTCCCCGCTGGACATCCCAGTCACTGCAGGGCATCCCAGTCACTGCAGGGCATCCCAGTCACTGCAGGGCATCCCAGTCACTGCAGGGCATCCCAGTCACTGCAGGGCATCCCAGTCACTGCAGGGCATCCCAGTCACTGCAGGGCATCCCAGTCACTGCAGGGCATCCCAGTGCAAAACTAGAGGGTAGAGCTGGTGGGGTGGAACCTTTCGTTTCCATCACCGTTGGCCAAACTTGGCTAAAAGCAGAGCAGAACTGGCAGCTTTCTAAAGAAGTCATGGGGTATTACTCCTCCTTAGCACCAAAGAGGGAGCTCTGACCTTTGTCCTCTACTGCTGGTGTCGTGTAACTGGAAGGCTTAATAATTCACCAGCTGAGCTGCAGGAGAGAGGGACTAAAGCATGTTAATGGCTTTCATTCAGAACATTTAACCCGAGAGGGATTTTCTGAGGAGTGCTGTTAATATCTGAAGTCTTTAATCGTTCTTAACTTTAGGTAAAATAATTCTCTTCTCCTCAGTGTGAATAAGAACTGATTGCAACAGTACAAAACTCACTGGATTTAAAAGTTATTGATGCATACACTGGCACATATTCAGGAGTCTTTTACTTCACTTAGTGAATTTTATTATTTAAATGTTATCAAGAGACTTATTTTATGCCACTAACAGTGAAGTAATCAGCTTGGTGCATTTGCAAAGGCCAAATTGGTGAATTTGCTGCTTGAACACACAATTCTAATACCCAGGTAGGACATCAGCCGGGATAAAGAGGGCATTCGCACTCCATGAGCACTGGGTGAATATCTCCATTCCCTTCAGAGGACACTTATACAGGCTGCTGACAGCTTTTTGAAGGGAAGGCATTTTAGGTTCCTGTAACATTGTATCTTATACGCTGAGTGTGTGGGAGATGAATTGAAGACACATTCCAACTAATCTTTGCATTTATTTAGCAGCTGTTTGGATCTTTGGTCACCTTACCCACTGCTGTAGTATCACCCATTAAAGATGCAGTGATCAGATTTCATGTGGCCAAATAGAACAAATTAAAAAAAAAACAACTAGCCCGGACAAATATACCAAATAAAAAATGTTTGGCTTTATTTATTTGCACAAGTCTTTCACTGCTCTGTCTGTGAGTGCACTTCCTCAAACAGGGAGTGGAGACAGAGATGGCTAATGTGAGATAAGACACCGTTAACTGAGCTGTCAACACATCATCTCAACTGTGATAAATCCATCCAACCAGTGTTAAAACGAACGTGACAAGAAAGCGAAACCTGATATTTGATCCACGATATTGACACAATATTGCATCCGTATTCACAATGCTGCAACAACTTTTTCTCTTTAGACTGGGTGCTGGGTAAGGTGACAGCAAACAGAAAATGAACTTGACTCTGATCCCCATTTCCAGACAAATGCATCCATTTCATGTGTTTTTGTGTCGACTGCTGAGACCGGCTGTCTGAATTTGCTGTTCCACGCTGGCCATTGAAACGGTTCACTGTCATAATGTCGTCACTTTATACGGTTGTTTTAAAATCAGTTTGTTTATTATTGATTCTAAATCTGCACTCCACACTTAGTTTGTTGCAGTCCAGTCATACCAAAACAGTTAGCTTCAGTTTGCATTGCATTTAATTTGAGATTAACTATGTTTGTGTGCGTGAATGTACTAACTTAATTATACAAAATACTGTTCAGAAAACTGACTTCTTTTTCTTTGTATGCTGACATATACTTTTTGTAAGTGCTTTGATTTGAAAGGTAGAGTGCTGTGTAAAAGGACACAGCGCTTGGTTTGCAGATGTGACTTTGTAAATGTACTCATCCACTGCTAAAGGAGATGATGATGGGGGATGTAAATATTGTAAGAAATACTGTGAAAAGCTTACTGTACAGTGATCCTTCACACCTCTGTAGGAGTGGCAAGATTATTTAACTGTTGTTAGTAAATATTTCCATTAAAAAGAATGAAATGGTATTAAAAGACCTTGTTTGGCTTTTGATTTGTCCTGTTATGTACTAGCATGTGACTTGTTGATTTGTCGGTTGCCTCAGCTGACTCTGTGAATTTGGCCCTGATGGGAGGAAGCAACTACAAAACTTGTGCTGGGGGACATCCTGCCAAAACACACAGACTATTTTAATGATCCCTAACTTCCCTAGGAGTGGAACCTTTCACACCTTTTTTGTTTTACCCACATGAGAAAGAAAATGCATCCTCCTAAGGTTTTATGTATCAGGACATATTAAAAATCTTATGGTCCTTAGCGGGTCTGAAAAATAAGTGTAAACAACTTTGGATGAATAATACATGACATGTAACACTGTGTTATTAGTGATTTAAGAAAAAACAAGCCAAAATCCAGGAGTAGTATTTGAGAAAAGTTCAACCTTACTGCTTCTGTGGGAATGAAGAGGCCAAGAAGTAGCCTGCTGTGATCACCTTAGTAAAACCTTAACTGTGGGCAGTTTTTGTGCCAAATAAAAACCACAATTTTCTCAAAAATTGGACATCCCAACAATTTAACTCCAAATTCAGACTGTGCCATTCTCCGAGGAACTGCCAAAAGTATTCACTCAGCCATCCAAACCACTGAATTCAGGCGTTCCAGTCATTTCTGTGGCCGCAGGATAAAACCAAGCAGCTCGGCATTGGGACTGCTTCAACAAACATTTGTGAAAGAACGGGTCGCTCAGAAGCTCAGTGAATTCCAGCATGGTACCGTGATAGGATGCCACCTGTGCAACGATTCCAATTGTGAAATTTCCTCGTTACTAAATATTCCACAGACAACTGTTGTAAACAAAGTGGAAGCCACTGGGGATGAAACTCAACAACTCAGCCAAAAAGTAGTAGGCCATGTGAAATCACAGAGCGGGGTCACCAGATGTTGAGGTGTAAAAGTGCAGAGGTCACTAAGTTTCTGCAGAGTTAATCGCTACAGATCTCCAAACTTCACGTGTCCTTCAGATCATCGGTCCCCGGGCCACGCCGGCTCAGGTGTGAAATGTATGGTTTTATCGGTTTTTAGTGTTAACTCGGTTTTCCTGGGTCTTTTTCCGTGTGTTATGAATAAATCTTCTGGTTTTTTTGGTACCGGTACTGGTTTTATTAAAGGCCGGTCCGTGAAATTATTGTCAGACATAAACCAGTCCGTGGGGCAAAAAAGGTTTGGGACCGCTACTCTACACGATGTTTATGCAAAGTTTCATCCGCTCATCCAGGCCAAATGAAGAACATAGATACACTTTGAATAGTATAGTATGATGACACACAGGCCTAATTTAACCGAAAAGATTGTATATAAATAGAAAATGATATACGATGCTTAGTCTAGTCGTGCTTAACAACAGTAGGTCCACAAGTTTCGTCATTAAAATACAGCCAGAGTAAAAAGAGCGCACACCCTGTACCACCAAAAAAGGTTTTGCTTATCATCAGGACATAATAAAAAAGATCTAGTCTGTACCAGGTCATAAAAGTCAGAAAAAACAGTCTGAGGTGAACAACAGCAACTCCTTATATATTATGCCCTGTCTTTAGTTATTTAGCAAAAATAAAGCAGAAATGCAGAAATAGCGTGTAAAAAAATTAATTAATTAATTAAAGAATAAAAAAATGCTCCCACGATTCAACAGCTTGTCAAAGCAGCAACGACTCGATGTAAATGTTTTTTTTTGTCTCAGTCTCTCAAGTCCTTACGAAGGAATTTTGGCCCACTTCCACAAAAAAGAGGAAAAGTTACAGTTTAAACCTGCAAATTTACTTGTGTACAAAGAAATCCCCCCAGATTGGCTTTTATATAAAACGTATACTTTTTAAGTAACAATTTAACTGTTTTTTTTTTTAATTTTTGGGTTTTTTTGAGAAAGGAGAATAATAATCTGATTTCCATTTGTGACATTGTGAAAGGAAAATCTTTTTTGAAAATATAAAGCGCCTTGAGGCAACTGATGTTGGGATTTGGTGCTGTATAAATAAAACTGAATTGAATTGAAGACTTGAGATGTCTGAAGGATCTTGCAGGAACACTGATGCCGTTTTCCAACATACTGAACAGTAGACAGTGATTTCATAGCTGTTGGTGTCTGGATGAATGTCAGGCATGCAGGCTGACTGAACACTGAGGCTGGGAGGCTGGAACTCATGAGTGAGCATTGACACTGGCAAGAAAGAGACAGACACAGCAACAAGAAAATCAGAGGAAACAATGTGAGAGCCCAGAAGGGGCTTTCTTGTGTTCTCAGCAACTGCAGTTGGTAACAAGCTGCAACTGTATGTAGCTGGCAGCCACACTGGTCCTGTCCAGCAGATGGCGACACTGGCACACTAAAGGAGCAGTCACTACCGAACACACTGCAGACTCAATTGTAGGCTGATGCAGTTTGAATGATATATAATGGCTTCAACTGTTATAATTTTCTATAAATTGGCATCTATCTATCAGAATATGGTGGAGCTGGTTAAAGGAATTTGTATTAATTCAATAAATGTCCTCTCAAAGATAATAAAAACAAACAAACAAAAAAAACATGCCATGTTTGTGTGTGTGTTTATGTCCACCTACACACAGACTGGAGCAAGCAGGAGTCCACTAAAATATGACAGCCACTCATCCTGACCTTCGCTTACTCAGAACCCCAGAAATACATGTGATAACTTTTGATTGGTTGAAATTTCTTTCAGACAGACTAAGAGCAAAATGTTTCTGAAGAAGTGTGATATAGCCATGACCCTGTCACTGGTTGACCACTGTTCCTTCTTTGGAGTACTTTTGATAGATACGGACCACTGCAGGCCGGGAATTCACTAACAGATGTGATGATGATGAGAAGCAATGTAAATCCAGAACAACCAACCAGACGACCTATCTATCTATCTTTCTATCTATACATATATGCATATATATATATATTAGGGGTGCAACGATACTCGAATCGATATTGAACCATTCGATACAGTGCTTTCGGTTCGGTACGCATATGTATCGAACAATACAAATTTTTAATTTATTTTATCAACTTTTCTTCTGACGATGCTGTCTGTGTTGAGAGCTCAGTGGATCTGCGCTCGACTACTCCGCCTAGGCTGCACTGTCGAGCGCAGATCCACTGAGCGCAGCGCAAGCTAGCAAGACAGAAGCTAAGCTCGTTGCAACATGGCAAATTGAACCTCCCCCACCCTCATTCAGATCTGGCTAGGGTTGCCAACCATCCCTTAAAAAACGGAATCGTCCCGTATTTAGAAACAAAAGTACACGTCCCGTATTGAGCTAATAAGGGACGCACTTTGTCCCGTAATACAGTGAGAATCAAAAGTAGTCTATAAGTTTTAATGGAATTAACGCTTTGTTTGAAAACATAATTCCCAGCCCCTCTCCTGCTTTGTGACCAATGTGCTGACAGCACACTTATGACAATTCGAGTATGACAATTCAGATTACCGCTCATCTCATTGGTCGAGGAAAGGTCGCTTACGGAGAAAATACCGGAAGACAACAGATGACCACAACAAGAAGCATGGCCAACAGGGAAACAAACACCGACACTGCGGTGCAAGTCTCGGACGACAGTACACCTAAAGCTGGGCAGACACTGTGCGATTTTTTCAGTCGCGCGATTCAGCTCCTGCTCAAACTGTACGATTGACTCGCAGGGGTTAGAAGTTCATAGGTCACGATGCAGGGTCTCACACTATACCACCCGATGCTCTGATGCGACCCGAGTGCTCAAATGTGCCTCCATAAAATGAAGGTTATAGCAGAAAATCTGTCGCTCTCTCTCCTGATTTACGAATAAATTCTTTACAAATCCTACCATGTGAATTCATGGATTTTTTTTCACATTCTGTCTCTCACAGTTGAAGTGTACCTCTGGTGCACATTACTGACCTCTGTCATCATTTTAAGTGGGGGAACTTGCACAATCGGTGGCTGACTAAATACTTTTTTGCCCCACTGTATTTTGGTCTTCATGTGAAGTATGACCCTGAAGGTAAGCGCGTCATGGACAAAAGTAAAACAGTATGTCGGATGTGCCACGCAATGCTCAATTACATGGGTGGGAACTAGTGCGTTAGCGCAGTTAGCTCGTTAACGTGTTGACGTCGTCCAGCCCCACGCACGGGGCGATCCGCGGTAGCTCGTTAACGGAGATTTGCCGTGTTGTGGCGTTAACGTCATTTCAGATTAACGCTGACAGCACTAGTGGGAACACAACAAATATGACTTAACATTTATGCCGACATCATCCTAGTGCAAAGACAAGTGGAAGCAGACAAAAACAACAAGCACGCATGCTACAAACTTTACCCGAGTCATTTAGACCAGCGGTCCCCAACCCCCCGGGCCTCGGACCGGTACATATATATTATATATAATATAATATATAATATAATATATGTTGTGATATTTTGATACCATGGTAGCATTTACAGGATATTGTTTTATAGTGATATTATACAGGAAAACTGTTACTCAATAAGGCCCATTTACTAGTTGTTTTTCTCTTTCTCTCTGACCCATGTATTGATGTGTAAGACTCACAGGCTGGTACCCCAAGGTCGAAAATACCACAGAGACGAGACCACTTCCTTACTCCCATCCTCCCTTCCTTATCTTTTATAAAAGAGCTTGTTAAAAAGCCAGGTGGTTCGTTTCAGAATTCACTAATGAAAGAACTCTGTATTCTATGTCTAGGAGTGTATTTTGCTGGGATGATCATAAATTGTAGCTGAACTGATAAACTACACAAAGGATACTTCTTTGCTCACAAGGAAGGAAGACGTTTCCTTATTTGGTCTGTACCGGTTTGAACTGAGAATCTGCTGACACACGAACCTTTTTCCTCTATATAAGCTGTTGTATGATAAATAAACCTTTGAGTCGATTTGGGAAGGCAACCTGAAGCAGTCTGTGTTTCCTTGTTCTCCCAAGCTGCTCCCGACGTCGTAACTAACCCAGCTGAGCGGCATACCTGAGTGTTACTTTGAATAATTAGGAATCTTATAAGGAAAGGACAAAACTCTGCTTATCGGTGCTCACGCCTTGGAGGGAAACCGGGACGGAGATTTTCTCTTCAATATATAATATAATATAATATATATATATATATATATATATATATATATATATATATATATATATATATATAACAACACCCAGCACGCCCCTGCGGGCGGTTTATCCTTCAAGCTCGGGTCCTCTACCAGAGGCCTGGGAGCTTGAGGGTCCTGCGTAGTATCTTAGCTGTTCCCAGGACTGCGCTCTTCTGGACAGAGATCTCCGATGTTATTCCCGGGATCTGCTGGAGCCACTCGCCTAGCTTGGGAGTCACCGCACCTAGTGCTCCGATTACCACGGGGACCACCATTACCTTCACCCTCCACATCCTCTCGAGCTCTTCTCTGAGCCCTTGGTATTTCTCCAGCTTCTCGTGTTCCTTCTTCCTGATATTGCTGTCATTCGGAACCGCTACATCGATCACTACGGCCGTCTTCTTCTGTTTGTCTACCACCACTATGTCCGGTTGGTTAGCCACCACCATTTTGTCCGTCTGTATCTAGAAGTCCCACAGGATCTTAGCTCGGTCATTCTCCACCACCCTTGGGGGCATCTCCCATTTTGACCTCGGGACTTCCAGGTTATACTCGGCACAGATGTTCCTGTACACTATGCCGGCCACTTGGTTATGGCGTTCCATGTATGCCTTGCCTGCTAGCATCTTGCACCCTGCTGTTATGTGCTGGATTGTCTCTGGGGCATCTTTACACAGCCTGCACCTGGGGTCTTGCCTGGTGTGATAGACCCCAGCCTCTATGGATCTTGTGCTCAGAGCTTGTTCTTGTGCTGCCATGATTAGTGCCTCTGTGCTGTCTTTCAGTCCAGCTTTGTCCAGCCACTGGTAGGATTTCTGGATATCAGCCACCTCCTCTATCTGCCGGTGGTACATACCGTGCAGGGGCCTGTCCTTCCATGATGGTTCCTCGTCTCCCTCCTCTTTCTTGGGTTTCTGCTGCCTGAGGTATTCACTGAGCACTCGGTCAGTTGGGGCCATCTTCCCAATGTATTCTTGGATGTTCCTTGTCTCATCCTGGACTGTGGTGCTGACACTCACCAGTCCCCGGCCCCCTTCCTTCCGCTTAGCGTACAGCCTCAGGGTGCTGGACTTGGGGTGAAACCCTCCATGCATGGTAAGGAGCTTTCTTGTCTTTATGTCAGTGGCTTCTATCTCCTCCTTTGGCCAGCCTATTACCCCAGCAGGGTACCTGATCACAGGCAGGGCGTACGTGTTGATGGCCCGGATCTTGTTCTTACCATTCAGCTGACTCCTCAGGACTTGCCTGACCCTCTGCAGGTACTTGGTGGTTGCAGCCTTTCTAGCGGCCTCTTCATGGTTCCCATTCACCTGCGGGATCCCCAGGTACTTGTAACTGTCCTCTATGTCTGCAATGTTGCCTTCTGGTAGTTCAATCCCCTCAGTTCTGACTACCTTCCCTCTCTTTGTTACCATCCGACTACACTTCTCCAGTCCGAACGACATTCCAATGTCATTGCTGTATAGCCTGGTAGTATGGATCAGTGAATCGATGTCTCGTTCACGCTTGGCATACAGCTTGATGTCATCCATGTACAGGAGGTGGCTGACAACTGCTCCGTTCCGTAGTCGGTATCCGTAGCCAGTCTTGTTAATGATCTCACTGAGGGGGTTCAGGCCTATGCAGAACAGCAGTGGGGACAGAGCATCTCCTTGGTAGATCCCGCACTTGATGGTGACTTGTGCTATGGGCTTGGAGTTGGCCTCTAGTGTTGTACGCCACATCCCCATTGAGTTCCTGATGAAGGCTCTTAGGGTCCCATTGATCTTGTACAATTCTAGGCATTCCAGTATCCAGCTGTGGGGCATTGAGTCATAGGCCTTCTTGTAATCAATCCAGGCAGTGCACAGGTTGGTCAGTCTGGTCTTGCAATCTCGGCTGACTGCTCTGTCTACCAGTAGCTGGTGTTTTGCGCCTCTGGTATTCTTGCCAATTCCTTTCTGTGTCCTGCTCATGTATTGACCCATGCATGTGCCTGTTCATCTTAGCCGATATGATGCCTGACAGGAGCTTCCATGTAGTACTGAGGCAGGTTATTGGTCGGTAGTTGGAGGGGACCGGTCCCTTCTTGGGGTCCTTGGGGATCAGGACTGTCCGACCTTCGGTTATGTATATATATATATATATATATATATATATATATATATATATATATATATATATATATATATATATAAATAAATAAATGTTTAAAAAAAGTCACACCAGACACAATTAACACAAGCAATTTTAATATCTTTTGAAAAAACAACAACAAAAAAAGCACAAAACTGTGAAAACATAGAGAAATGTACACCTTTAAATTACACAAGCTCTTATAAACAAAATAAAGTCTCTTTCTATATTTACATCAGCAGGGGTTAACGACAGGTGACTCCTCATCACGTCTCACTAAAATAGGATAAACATTTTAAACATGTCATTGATATCCATCTCTGTACACAAAAGCCAGCATCCTTACAACGAGCCCCAACCCCAAGGAGGTCTGCCACTTTGATTTGTCAACTTTGCAGTCAGCCAATGAAGGATTGAGCCAGTCGCACAAACTTTATGTTCAGTCAACAAGGTCACTGAATGATGAGAACAAAGGCACCAAAATTATCCTTGGGTCTAAAAGTTAAATTATCCTTGGGTCTTGCTACTTCCTGGCATGTTTCCAGGAAGTAGCAAGTCTATTTCGAGCTTTAGTTTATTCAGTGGATCAAAGAATAGAGCTGCTACATTTATAACGCATTCTATTCTACTCATCTGTTAAAAAATCTTTACTAACCTTTACTACTGCTACTTAAAAAGTTAAGGGTTTAAGGCAGCGGTCCCCAACCCCCGGGCCTCGGACCGGTACCGGTCCGTGAGTCGTTTGGTACCGGGCCGCGAGAGTTGAGGCTCAGGTGTGAAATGTATGGTTTTCAGGGTTTTTAATCGGTTTACAGCGTTATTTTGTCATCGTTTTTATCGTTAGCTCAGTTTTCCTGGGTCTTTTCACGTGTGTTATGAATAAATCTTCTTTTTTTCGGTACCGGTACTAGTTTTATTTTGTTGTATTTATCCGCGACACCTTAAAGGCCGGTCCATGAAAATATTGTCGGGCATAAACCGGTCCGTGGCGCAAAAAAGGTTGGAGACCGCTGGTTTAAGGTATTAAAAAAAAAAAAAAAGACAGATTTGTCTTCAGTCTGTTGATTTAGGAATAGAGGGAGTATGCAAAGCTGCTACTGTTAGCATTTCTCCAAAAGCAAGTCAGTCCACATGCTTTCACATTAAAAGACCCAAATTACTAGCATTACAAAGGAAATAAGTTTGGGGTATGGCCACACTGATTGACATGAAGCCACTTAATTCAAAGTTTTGACACAAAGCATGTGATGACATGATACGTGTAACGGGAAATGATAAAAGCTTGCCTTTATGCGTTTGTGTAGGCGAGGTTTTACTGGAGAATAGGCTAATTTACAACGGGGTGAGTATGACATTTACTTTTTTATTCCCCCATTCACACACTCCCTCACTAAACCATGTTTGTTTCTTTTATCCTTTTAACTTAAGTATATAACAAATAGTATACCATAGATGTGATCTATGGTACAGCCTGACATGTGGAAGTCTGTCCTTCCATTTTGGTGAGTGTTCCTAGTATTTTTTTGTCTTCTGCACGAATTGGCATTGTTTTTTGTTTTTTTTTGTTTGTTTTTTTTTTTTGGGGGGGGTTGCCTAAAAAAACCTAATTGGCAGTGTTAAGCAGTCAGTTACACCTGTCCATATTTGTAACTTGCTAGCCAAGCTTGCCAGCATTAGCTAATTACTAATTTAAAAGAAATAACATGGCATCAGTCACAAGTGCAAAACAAATGGGTAAAGTCCCAGTCCATCTTTTACATGCAGACTAACTGCAAAAAACCAAGTTTTGCTTTTTCAGCATGTTAAACTTGCTAAAGAATACACACTAGTAAGTGCTTACGAGGAGTAAATGATACTAAGGACGCAGGGATGATTATGGTGTCTGGAGTTCTCATTGCTAAATCTACCTTCCTTTTGCTTTGGGTAATATTATATATAAATTTTTATAGATAAACATTTGTTCCCATCATAAGGAAATGGGGGTTTTGTACCAATAAACAACAGCTCTCTCTCCAATCTGAGGCACAGGCTGTGTCCAAAACCACTCCCTAATTACTCTATACTGCACTCTCAGTTTACATCACACACACACACACACACATATGTGTATGAGTGTGTGTTAAATGGCATTGCACTACTCAACAATGCAAAATGAAGGTCAGTTGTCCAAAAACCTGCTGCTGACTGCTGTGTATAACAGATCTAAGGCAGGAGAGAAGCAGTGATTAGGGACACAGCCTCACAGTTTTGGGGATGATCTGCCTCTCTGTTACAGGAACAGGAACGTAAAAGATGATGAAAGGAATACTTTAGCCTTTTTAGATGAAATTGACAAACATTTTTAAAGATTAAAAAAAAGCATAGTGATAATAATGATAATAATAATAATAATGCTGCGAGAGGCTGCATCTCAGAAGAAAAACACAGCAGACATTTGGATACACAGATACGAGGTGTTCAACACGACATCCAGTAAACATGCAAAGAAGCAAACAGAGGTATAAAAAAATAGGATAGGCTGAAGTTAACCCACCATGCTGTGGAGAGGGCACTGATGGACACACGATGACAGCAGCATGGCTCAAACTAACAGTGAGATGTGGGAGGATGATGGTGAGGTTGCAGTGTTGATTAATTGTACGTTACTTTTGGGCAACAAGGCCTGTCCGACCAGAAAAAGACTTTTGAAAAAAGCACGTCCTGAACTACCCTGAATGAAGTCCTGCTTTATCAGCTCAAAGCTAGCTTTGCTTTTGGCTGGTGCTATATAAATCTATACACAGAAAAGATTGTCGTATATATATTTATATATGGCATGTCACTATTCTGGGATGCCCTTCCACTCCATACATAGAAAGCCAGAGATGGGAGGGCCCTGTGCACAACAGAGCGGCAGACATGACAATGGATTAGTTCAGATTCAGTATATAAGGAGAATCCTGTGGAAAGGTGAGTTGCAAAGTGACTTGTAGATCGGCAACAACTGCCAATTGGATGTGTAGAAAGGCTGATAGCTCAGATCGAACATGGATCATGCAAATTTGGGGAGAAGGATTGTTGAGATAAACCTTTAATGCTAACTCTCCAACTGGTGCAAATGCAGAATAAGAGTGTGCCAAACACAATCTGTGCTTTTTGTCGTTAGCTAGACTAAGTCAGAGAGAGAGAGTTAGCACTCTCAACGCTCACTGCACAGACTCAGGGAAGGTAGCAGCAGCGTCTGCTGGCCAGATGACTGAATCTCTCCCCCTGACATGTTAATACTGCTGCTGCCCTACCTGCTGTTTCAGCCCCCTGCAGGCTGTTTACCCTTTACTTTTAGTGCCTCACATTTGTGTGCAGTGATGAGCTTAAAGACTGAACATTTCTAACATAAAGCCTGAGTTACAAACGCACACACATTTAAGTGGCAGTGTGCATATAGGATATATTTTTTTCCGTCTTGAACCATCCTATGGCCCGAGGCAACTGTTACTGAATATGACCATTATTTTTTTAATCTCGTTAAGCACACAGTACTAAAACTGCTGAAATGCACCTTTAATCACCAAATTATTTTATCCCTCCAGTTTGATTTGTGGTGTAACTTAAATAGGATGTGTGGCAACAGTAGTAATAACCACTCTTCTCCAGCAGGTGGCAAAGCTGACATACTGAACCCCAGAGTGGCTGATCCTCAGCTGTCTGACAGGAGGAAACAGGTACTCTGCTGAACTTTTAATCAATCTGCTTTAATTCCAGTCCCTGTGGGGGCATTTTGTTTGCCATAAGTCAACATGGGGAGAAAACAAGAAGCAGAAGGGATTAAATGTTAAACCTTCATAAATATAACTCCAAAGTTTTGACACAAAGCATGTGATGACATGATACGTGTAACGGGAAATGATAAAAGCTTGCCTTTATGCGTTTGTGTAGGCGAGGTTTTACTGGAGAATAGGCTAATTTACAACGGGGTGAGTATGACATTTACTTTTTTATTCCCCCATTCACACACTCCCTCACCATTTCTTTAGTTCATCCTCCATTCCTCCTCTCTGACTGTCATTCATCAAAGAGCAACCCGCCCACCTCAGCTACCCTCCCCTCTCATCCTATCCCTCATCTTTAATTTTCCTTTTCCTGGCTCCTCTACCAGTTGCCTTTCTTTAGTCCGTTAGGAGCACCAGTTCCCCCTCACTCCTCTCTCCCCCATCACTTTCCTCTCCTTCGCTGTATGGCGGTCGCTCCCTCTTGCGTTCCCGCTCTCTCTCCCTAGGCAGAGAGGTGGGTGTGGTCTGTCCCTCAGCTCTGCGAGGGATGGGCGGGACTTGCGGCAGGTAATGCTCCAGTAGCGCGGGGTGAAAAGGCATGGTAGCGACAGAGACCGAGCTGCTACCCCCCGGGTACTGGCCATCACTGTGGGGGTAATGGATCTGCTGTGGCTCCGTTTGACTGCAAAGACAGGAAGTGACACGTATATTCAGATATTCTGAGGCATTTATTGTCAATGAAAAAGTTAATCAAGGGCTTTAAAATGCTGATATCCGGTTGTTCAGTCTGACGTCACTAGCCGTGTCTGGACCTAAACTCCGCTGCAGGTCCATATATCAAACGATCACTATGGCATTACTGAGAGTTGAAAAACTGTCTAAAGTCTTTCATCTTTAATAAAATGATCAGCGTTCTGCTCTACCAGGTGTAACAATTGAGTTTAACATCCAGGCATCCATGAAAACGGAATTTATGACATTTAACGGAGTTAGAAGTTAGCAGGGAGTTAGCTCGCTAGCTTCTATCTAAATACAATATAGCATGTCCTGACTGCGGGGTTTTGGAAACAAATTAAAACGTACAGCTCTGTTATCACTTTCAGCATAAATGAAGACAGAAAACTAAACAGCAGTGACGTTTGTAGGGTTACTGAAGTTGGGCTAGCTGGTATATAGCTGATGTGCTACGTGACCGCTAGCGACACAGCTATGTTAGCATAATATAAACAAGCTAACTTTTTTTCCACTCGATAAAAGTTAACGTGAGTGTTCTCGGTGATCAGGAACAAATGTAATTGCATGGCAGGATGCTGTAAAAGGACCAAACTTCAGCCAGGAGAACAACTTAGATAATCCATCCACAATATGAGGTTAGTCATTCATATACTGCTGCATGGGCTGGGCTGTAGTTACATCCTAAGGTTTTAAAAACTGAGCTTAAATAAATGATTAGTGGTAATAAAAGCCGAGGGAGGTCAACAGGGATCACTGACTGTTTTAGGAGCTTTTTGAGATCAAATAGAAGAAAATACATAACATTAAACATGTTAACAACACAAAAGCCATATTAAACGCAGACTACTTTAGACCCGGAAGTAGGATTCGTCGCGTCATCACTGAACAACCGGATTGACACAGTATCCCTTAGGAAACGGTGGTTACTGGTGTTAGTGGCAGGTCTCTAGTCCTGTGTGAATGGGGCTTGGCAATCAGTTAGATAGTGATTGGCAGCAACCATTCACCAACCAGCTAAACATCAAAAAGTAGAGTGTTTAATTTATTAGCTAAAGCTAGATATTTGTGCTAATCCCCCTCCAAACCAAATATGTTTAGTGTTGTTTAGCTAAGAGTTAGCTTAGCTTTGGTTTTTTAGGTAGTGCTAAGCAGGCAGTATATATAAACACAGATTACAATATCATGAGAGCTGTAACACCAGAGTGTAAAATGCATATATTTTAAAACTGGACGTTACATTTTCACGTCTGTGTTGTTTGTATGCGTGTGTGTATGTTTTGCTGCCATGGCAGCCGATCTGTTTCAACATCACAAGCGCTGATTGGGTGAAGCGTCTGTAGTCACGCTTCATGGCAGTAAGTTGTTTTTTGTAATCTATGTTTTAATAAACCACCTTTAATGGTTTAAAAAATTTTGACAAATATCAGATCGTTGTTTTGGATCATCTCCGAGCGGGCAAGGCTCCCGGAGCGCTCCCATTCGGCCATGCCGAATACTTGTCAACAGATCCTAAACCAGCAACCGAGTCTAAGGGTAAGTGCTCGAACAAGTCTGATCCGCAGCAACTCCACCTCTCCGTTTACAGGAGTTAAGGGTTCTGTTGCTGGTATCTTGGTGCGTGACACCACAGAGCACCTTTAAAGGTCCTGTTGGAGCCCAGGCCTCAACAGGTTAGAGCTGTTTTAACGCTAAAATGGTAAAACCCAATGGCACATTAGGCCGGTATTGTTCTCCTTCATAAGTATACGAGCCAGTCAGTCTACCAGTGTCTTCAATATGAAAGAAACAGGATTGAAGCTTTAGGCCAGTGTGACACCCTGATATTGATGTTTTGTTTCTATAAAGAGCCTAATAGAGGCTACATGTGCTAAAGCAAAGACAAACAAGAGTGAAACAGAAAAGCACTCCAAAACAACCACTGTTAACATTTCCAGCCTCCAACTCCTCCAGCTTAACTAGAAGGAGTTAGAGGGACCAATAGAGAGGGATTCTATTCATTGTCGAGGACACAGTGAACAGCCCAGCTGCAGTTGCAGTACTCCACTTTTGTTTGTGTCTTCAAGAATAAAGGAGGATAAAAAGGGGGGGCTTTGAGAGCTGCAAGCATTGTCTCCAGTGTGTGGAGGTGCAGCACAAACTCTTGTCAGGGGATTGAATTGTCAGTGTTTTTCTGCCAGGGACAAATTCTTTCGCAAGTTGTTTCTCAAAGCTGCTCAGACTCTACCTGTGCCCGTAGGTCCCTCTCTGTTCCTGCCGGCGGCTCTTCATCATGGCCTTGTACTCGCCCACCCGCAGCCGCCGTCCCTCCACTATGCAGGTCCGTTTGGGTCGGGGTTTGTATTTGTAATCGGGGTAGCGCTCCAGATGCTGCCTGCTCAGCCTCGCCTGCTCTTCGTAGTAAGGCTGCTTCTCCTGGTTAGACATGGCTTTCCACCGCGAGCCTACAGACAAAGACGCATCAACACAAAGGAGTGAGTTCATGTTCTCCAGCAGCAGAAGCTGTCATGGCTCGCCATGTTTCATTTCTTGTGGGGTTTTTGAAGCATTTGTCCCGTGTTTTATGTGCTACTCTGCCTGCATCTACATGTTGTCTTACTTTGGTAATTATCTTTCCTTGCACACCTTTTGTTATTTTACTTCCTTTTTGTCTCCCCTCCTTTGTAATCATCAGCCCTGCCCTCATTGTCCCACCTGTTCCCAATTAGATCCCTGTTTATTTATCCCGTCTCACCTTCAGTCTTTTTGTCACTCTTTCAGTTTTTCCATCTGTTTACTCTCCTGGATTCCCGTTTCTCGATTAACCCAACCTTGGAGTTTTCTTCCCCCTCATTGTTCTCTGCTGTAAGTTTAAGTAAGCTGCTGAAAGCTTGCCCTTTTGTTTGGTATCCGGTTTGCATTGTCCTTCATTCGGATCCTCCTTTTGTTAATCCATTAACAGAATGGTTATGCAAGAGAGGAAGCTTAAAATGCTTGTCGGGCCCACGTGGTTTCATTTTTGTTCTCATTCATTCAGATTTCGACAAAAAGTTTCAAGCAGATTTTATTCATTTTTTATGCACCTTTAAACTCCCATCAACATTCACTTATCTTAGATGATAGCTCTTTTCCTATTTGAGTCTTCCCAAGGACGCTGCTACAGTGTTAACATCAAAATATAACCAAAAAGAGGCTGCAGTAGCCCTCCTTCTGGATATTAGAAAAAATATCTCTTAATTATGAGGTTTAGTTATCGGGGTTTTACAGTCCTACCTAAATACAGCAATTTTCTTTTTTGGTTCGTCACAGTGGGGGACATTAGTGCCACTATTTTTAAGTCTTTCTTAAGAAGAGAAAGTAAAATTGGCGAAAGATTCAGGCCGTTAATTCTGGTACCTCTGCAGTCTAATTCATCACTGGTGATGAGCCCAACACTAACATCAGACTACCAGAATGTGTCATTTTTGCCTATTACTTTATTCTCCCAATTATTGGCAATAAAGTGAAAAAGAAATTTACTCTAACTGACACGTTCACATTTTTGGGCCATCACCCAAAATAAAGGGTTAGTCTATGCTGATGACCTAGACTCAGACGTCATACACGTGTTCCTTTACATTTTGGAAAGTTTATTTATCACTGCATTTACTGGTAACTCTCAAAGGATTACCTCAAGACTGAAGAAAACCTAAAAAGCTGCTGATTCCCCAGCAAGTTCCAAAGAATCTCATCTTTCCTTTCTAACCATTCTTTCACTTCATTTCTAAAAATATGCGTTTGTGTTCAGACTTGACTTAGTCATGCCCCTAATTTTTAACACTCAGAGTATTTTTAACCTGTTAAAATACTCTGAGTCTCTCTTTACAGAGAACATAAATCAAATTGTAGTGAATGGAGACTGCACTGATGCTGCCCTCAAAAAGATCCACACATCTAAATCTCATGATATGCAAAGCCCCGTTTCTTCGTGTTTTCTTTCCCGTTTCGTTTTTTAACTAACTATCTCGATCACGCTCTCTCACATTCACTGATATAAAGCGCCTTGAGACGACTTTTGTTGTGATTTGGCGCTATATAAATAAAATTGAATTGAATCTGACTGGTTAAAGCTAACTCATAGTATATGGTGATAGGCAGAATTACCTATTAGTTTCTGTGCCACAAACTACCTGATGCTTCCATAAAGGTTATTCAAAAGCAAACACTTTGAAATAATTCAAGGTCAAAAAGCAGCATGTTTAGGGTTGTGGTCAAAACTGTGTTTTTTGCATTGAAAGATAAGTATTAGGCAAGTAATCAGTACTATGTATTTAAGCAAATTAGTGGTTTTTATGTGTGTCTGTGTGAAAGATAGACACACAAACTCTCTACAATACAAAGGAATGTAAATGTTTGTTTGAGGGAAAGGGATTCATCCCTGTGTGTGTGTGTGTGTGTGTGTGTGTGTGTGTGTGTGTGTGTGTGTGTGTGTGTGTGTGTGTGTGTGTGTGTGTGAGAAGAAGCAGGTGGGTCTTTACTGCCTCACATGTGCCAGGCAGGGTCTCAGAATAGAGACATAAACCCACCCCTAACCACTGCTGCTCTCACCCAGGATCTTGCTGATGGAGGAGTTGTGCATGTCAGGGTAAGTTTGCAGGATCCTCCTGCGCTCGTCCTTGGCCCACACCATAAAGGCATTCATGGGTCTCTTTATGTGGCCTGAGGAGGGAGGCGGCCGTGCCTCAGCGTAGCCGCCTGGGACCGAAACGTTCAGGGTACCTACAGTAAACAAGGGTACAGGCTGGCTTGTAAATATGTTACAAATATATAGAGGAATAGCTATTTGTTTCTTGCTGTAAGTGGTGCATGTCTGAATATTAACCTTTTTTTCTTGCAACACTAAAATTGGTGAAAGTTTCTCTTCACCCACAAACATCCAATTTCATATGATTCACATTCTCCATCCTGACGTTTAAACCAAAGACAGGAGTTACTAAGCTTTACAAAGATAAGGTTATTACTTTGATGAAGCTAAATCTGAAGGTCTTGGATATTGTATTTTCATCTTTAAATGTCTGTGCCATATTCTGATGGCACATTAATAAAGCATGTTTGGAAGAAAACATTTCTGCTAATCGTGCTATTTCCCAGAAACAAACAACATTAAACAGGCTCTCCTGATTTAGCCAAGTGGTTGCTTTACCGAGATCAACATCTGAGTGACAGTAATGCCTTTGATTAGTATTTTTCCAATATGGAAGTAAGCTAATATTAGCTTGCATACATGAGCTTGCCTGGTTGCTTCTAGGCAATGCAGATGAGCATTTAGCTAGCTAGATTTTGACAGTGGCGCTTAGGGGAGCGATAAAACAGGTAATTTAATGGGCAGTATTGCAGACTATTAGCTTGGACAAAAGGGAGCCAGAATTCAAGTTAAAGTCACACTAGGTAATTAGCACCTTTTAGTGCTAAAATTAAAGTTAGCACTTGCTGTGTCGATTAGCTCTATAGTGTAATGATATAGGCATATGCCTAACATGTGGAAGGTTCCTGATTAGAGTTCAGAAGGAGACATTAATCTTTTAGAGTTTGCATCAGAGGTTACATTGGTGCAAAAAATCTGCCAAATCTAATATCTCTTGTGGTGACTCCTTGCAAATAAGCACAAAGTGCCTTGAGGTGTTTTGGTGCTATGTAAAAAACCTGAATTGACTTCAAAGAAACTTCTTCAGTGTTCACTTTGTGGCTTCTCTAGCGTTCTCATGCCTGCTAGCAATCTGTTAAATGGTAAATGGACTGGTTCATCTAGGGTTTGAGAGTAACGAAATTTCTATTCTCTGTATGTCCTGTACATGTGGCAGAATTGACAAATAAAGTTGACTTGACTTGACTTCTTCTATAACACCTTTCTACTCTACTTAAGCACTCAAACCACTTTACACAACATACCTCATTCACACATTCATACACATTTATACAAGCACTTTTTTAACTTAAACACTTTCTATGTAGCATTCACACACTTTCACACTCTGATGAACGCATCAAAAAGCAACTTAGGGTCCAGTGTCTTGCAGACTGGAGCAAAACTCCAACTTTCTGATTAGCAAATGACCTATTTTACCGTCCGAGCTAAAGCCACCCAATCTAATCTAGGTCAATCTAAACAGGTTATACTGCATGCTACTTCCATGGAGAAAAAAATGCTAATTTTAATAAAATGATATGACTCAATCAAATAAAATAAAATATTTGAATATAATGACAAAGATAAATGGATGGGTACCATAATGATATAATAAGCTATCAGGGCAGCGTAACAAATGTTGGTCTCATTACAACAACAACTTGGCAAAACACAGATAGGCATTAAACAGACTTTTTCAGGGATGCCTACCCTCAGAATCACTGCTGAGGTGGTCCTCAGTGGACGGCAGGCCATGTCTGTTCTCACCTCTCTCACTCTGAGACATCCTCTCATTGCGAGGAGAAACCTTAAAATCCTGCAGACATTAAAAGAACAAAAAGAAAAAACAAAGACATATGAACTCAGAAATGGTCTAAAGTCAGACAAATATTCACACACCAGCACAAAGAGACGATTTAAATTTGCACTGCAGTAAAAAAAAAAAAAAAAAAAAAGGTGACCTAATGTCGAAGAGGAGTGTTCATGGCACACGTGTTACACTGGAGTGCTATTTAAGGTAAAGACATGGCACGCTCACCATATCAGCCGCTGCTTAAATGCAGAGCTGTAAATGCAAAGACAGGAAATGACAACACTATGGAGGAGGAAGAATGGTATTTATTGTTGGAGGGAGGAAAGGTAAAGAAGACAAGGCAGGGACGGGAATGTGGCAACTCTGAATTTGCAAAACTACCACACCATCAGCGTATTATCTGTCGACCATTCCCCGCGCTGTAAAACGCTATTCATCCACATGCAGCGGTGTGAAGCGCAATACCAAAATAGGTCAGTCAACAGTATTGGTGTTAACACAGCCGCCAAGGCGAGATGGAGCAGGATAATGGAGGAGAGGAGGAGGAGGAGAAGGAGGAGAGCCACAGATTACAGTATTACTGTGGACAAAGAGACAGGGCAGGTGGCTCAGTCAATGCCACACTGAGGCCTTTGTGGTATTGTAAGGCTGCAACAGCTGTTGCTTAGGACGGAGCAGAGACCAAAGCTTTAGCCACCTTAAAGAACAAAAACGTAAGAACCCAATAGAAGACCATTTTCACAAGAAGCAAAACAAAATAAACAGCAGGTTCTCGAACAAAATATGCAATTTTGAGATAGTCTAGTAGCACTTACAAACAGCAGTTTACAGTTTACTCAGCTGACTTAAGCTGTAATAATGTGCTTCTGCATGTGGGTGCGGATCTATTGGATACTCAGGAGGAGCGCAGCACCATGTAACCCTAAACCAACCTCTAAATGTCGACCAGAGAAAGAGCAATACACCGTTTACATCAGGAGTCCATATATTTATTTTAATACAGCTAACGTAAACTGAGTGGTGTGATTAAGCACACAAACACAGTCAGTTCTGTACAACATTATGTGAAGCTGTGCTGGTTTAATTTCATAGATTTTAAATAAAAGATGGACGTCGGGTTGTGGAACTGGATAAATATATCAGCTACTTGTAACAAACAAAGAGAGGGACACACAGGTCTAAAGACCGATTGGCAACCTCCTGGCAACTTCCAGCAACCAGTGGTTATGAGGTGATCGCCAGCCTGCCTCGACTCAGGCGTTAGGCAGGTGGTCTGCGTTCTTAAAAAACTTCTGAATGCGAATGTTGCTGAAAGGTTAGCGTGTATATATATATATATATATATATATATATATATATATATATATATATATATATATATATATATATATATATATATATATATATATGTATTTTTAATCCACACTTATAAGCCAGTCAGAAGCGTTGGGAAAAATTATCCTACAGAATTTGTGATTTCAGTCCCTAGTTTTATTTATTAGATGTTTATTTTGTAAATTACAAGTTCATTAATTATTTATTATTGACAGAAGTTGGTGGAGACATGCAGAACTAAAAGATAGCTAATATTTAGATTTCTATGACTATGACTATGGTTCTGTGGCAACACTGCAAAAAAACAACACACTATGACAAAGGAATATGTGGAAGGATATCACCAAAGCAACATTAATCTGCGACATGTTTTTACTGCCCCCGTGTGGCCAGAACGGGGGCAGGTCTATGATCTAGACCAGCGGTTCCCAACCTTTTTTGCGCCACGGACCGGTTTATGTCCTACAATATTTTCACGCACCGGCCTTTAAGGTATTGCGGATAAATACAACAAAATAAAACCAGTACCAGTACCAAAAAAAAGATTTATTCATAACACACGGGGAAAAACCCAGGGAGTTAACGATATAAACTTTTTTTTTTTTTAAAAACGATAAAAACCCTGAAAACCATAAATTTCACACCCGAGCCTCAACTCTCGCGGCCCGGTACCAAACGACTCACGGACCGGTCCGTGGCCCGGGGGTTGGAGACCGCTGATCTAGACTTCACAAAGGCAACCCATCCATAGGAAAACACTGGGATGGAAGCACTTTTGTAGCTAGCTAGCAGAGACAAATTTAAAAAATAATATTGAGTTGACTGCCCAGTACAAATTCATGTGGTCTCGGACAGACGAAAAAATGAAAACAAATTGCAAAATATACTTGGGTGGCCTTCAGGATACCTGGGTGGGCCCTAAGTAAAGTCTATGTGTGGGAAACACTGTAAAGTGATGTGAAGAATTCTCAGGTAAGAGACTGAGATAATGCTACGACACAAAACACGTATTAAGTTTCTTTGTGTGTGTTTTGTGCATTTGTAGGCTATATGCCACAGTGTTACTAGAGATAGCCTACAGTGAAACCTAACCTAAAAATGGCACAGTATGTACAATGGCAATTTCCAGAACGAAGTCCGTGTCTTAAAGTGGCTCGAACACACCGCTCTAACTGGAGTTTAAACATTAGCTCACCGGCTTTCCACCAACTTCTCTCTCCCGGTCCCTCTCCCGCCCCGCACTGCCGTGGCTCCTCAGGAGCTGCTGGGCATCGTGGATAGCCTGGGTGACCACGTCGCCGTCTCCCAGGAAACCTGCAGACAAAAACAAAGCACGAAGAGGAGAGCACAAACTGAGGACCAAGATAATTATGATGATGAAGGAAAAGAAAATGAGACAGAGGAAGGTAAAGTGTCAGTTCTCATCAGAAGACCTCCTCTAGAAACACATCACGGATCTTATGAACAGTCACCTACAGATGATGATTAGTTTCATATCCTGCTGCTGGAAATGACAGTTGAAGAATGCAATCATCCTCTTGTGGAAAAAGACGACTGCACAAAGTTTTAATTCATTTCAGCCACTTGCTCAGTATTTACTGTATTTTATACAAAATAGAGAATAACTGTTTATGAGTATCTGAGCGTCCTTTATTAATGCTTAGTTTGTCGCACTAAAGTCAAAAAAGTTATGTTCGTTGTGCTCAGTCTCCTTAAATCAACAGTGAATAGATCTACAGGAAATATGATGTGCTGCAGGTTAACGTCAAATGCTTTAATGCTTTACCATGCAAAGCAGTGTGACTGTGTGCAACTCACTGAGCGCAGATCGTGGTGGACTGTGGGAGATCTCTCTCTGGAGATCTCTGGGTCTGTATGCCCCCTGCAGCGCCAGTGATCCCAGCTCCAGGCTCTGTGGACTGGGTGTCTTCCCCAGCTCCAGACCCTTGGGCTTGGAGGTCAGGTTCAAGGGCTGACTTGCTTCCTAAACACACAGCAAGAGCAGATGAGCAGGGGTGGGGCTACTTCGACATATTCAGGTGAAACCGCAAAGGCCAAGGGTGTGCGTGTATTCCAGCTATGCACGGCACATTTGGCATGTCGGAGCAGATCTGTCACACCTTTGTAGTATTTTTTTTAGTCTTTTGTCTTCAAGTTATCCTCCTCCTCTCTTCCCTTTTGTTTATTTAAGCTATGTTGATCTATCCCTGCTTGAGAACCTGCCGTGCAAACACGAGTCGCACTACATTTACACACACACACAAGCACACACGCACGTCGAGAAAACACACACCTATGGCCACACACATTAAACCTTCAACAGAGGGTGTGGTGTATTCCTAAAGCTTTTCAGCCTCCCAAATACCAGAAAAGGATATTATTTGTTCGCTCCAGAAGACTTCACTTTCTTTAAGCTTCCTAAAACCACACACATGCAGAAGGTACGCACACCATACAGCAAGCAAACACAGCCATAATTCCCTGACTTCTCAGTAATGTGCTCATATAAAGAAGTGAGTTGGACAAGGTATGCACAATAAAGTGATACTGTACCTGTCGGAGGGAACCACTGCTTCTCTTCACGGGGGTGGGGTGAGTGTTTGACAGTAGCTGCATGGAGTAGTCCATAGCTGTGAAAGGTTAAAATTAAAAATAAATAAATGACCATTCTTAATGCATCGATTTAAGGGTTAAGAACGAACAGCAGTTTTAGACAGAACCAAGTTTAAAAGTAAAACTATTAGCATTACTATTATCATTAGCCTGTTAAAAAAATTGTTTAGTTACCATCCTAACGGACCAAGCAACATGCTAGCATTTTATGGGTAAAATTAGCTTCACTGTAAAGCCTGTTGCAGACACTGACAGCTGGAGCCACAACAGCCAAGCAGCCTTCCATGGCTGGGACTCATGCTCAGCTGGTGTAGTGCACTGTAAAGGCTTAGTGGTAAAATCCACGCAGTCATCAAAACATATGCACGGACCCTCGCCCTTGATGTCACGTGGACCCATCAGACCCAAGCGGACCACAGCAGACGTGGAGAGTATACTCAGAGCTTAAGAAAAAAGGACATTAGCCTAATTTTGTTAAGCTCAGACACATGATCAATAGCATACTTGTAAAAACTAAAATGTTATGTGGCCTTTTTATGTAGCGCAGGTGTTTATTTCAGCTCTTCACCTCCATTAACTTGCACTCACTGAGGACTATCTAGGATGAAATGCAAAGACTCTAATCTGGCCCAGTGGACGGCTTTTGAAAGTGTGAAGGAAGACATAGACTCTGGGCTTTTAACGGTATTTTCATAAGTTTTACAGCTTTTCCTATTGAAAAAAACCCACCCCATCCCAACACTGCCATACACGCCACACCAAAGTAATTAAAGTGGTTTCTTTGTCTTTGTTGGACATCCCTGTCCTACAGCCTTACATTCATTTTAGCATTTAAATGTTCACTTCCAGCATCATTAGCCATGAATCCACCATAATACGAAGGCAGTTTGTTTATACAGAATATCGAGTGCAGAGGATAAGGCAATATCACCTCTCCAATGGCAAATCTCAAACTATTGCCAAGATAAATTTGTGATATAGCATTTATTCAGCTAAGGTTGAATAATAACGTGAGTAAGTGATACAGTCATTCTGAGACAGTAGATGTTTTGTTACAGTTTGAGAATTAACATAATTTGCGCATGGCCAAGTGGGAGTTGCAGGGAATGTCCCCAAAATACAATGTCCAGTTGATACGTGAGGTTACATGCAAATGTCCAAACAAATAAAAGATCTGAGCAAAATGAAAGCAAAGGGCTCAAAGTTTCACTCCATGCATATTGTTTTTAAAAACGCTCTGGTTACTGCTGACCTCTTCTACACAGCCCAGCACTCCGACACATTTTACATTCATGTGTCAAAACATTCAGAGCCGCTCACGCACACGTGCGCTTCTCGATATAATGGCTATCCTTAAATTCCACCTACACTGTTTTAAAGACTGGCCTTGTGTCTTTAAGTTTGAAAAGATCCACAAGCACAGCTTTTAAGGCTGGTGAAAGCAAGCTTCTACAAAGCTGTGGCGTTCGAAGCCGTGGCCTCAATAGCCTGCTAACTGTACAAGCATACGTGTTTGAAAGGTACATTCAAGCACTGTTGCACTGGAGTCTCACGGATGCCTTTCTAGTTCCTATAAAATAGCCCCTGAGTTGAAGTACATAAACACTCAGGGATGGCAACTTATGGAGCTGTACTGATGGAGATATCTTTTCAGCACAAAGTTTCTGGCCTTCAAAGCTTGCAGTCATTGGTAAGTAGAGTGTTCATTCTTCCCACACAACAGGGTGCATAAGAAAAGGCTTTGAATGAATTGACAAAACACAGTGTTCACTAAATCAAGGGAATCCTTGGAGGATTATTAGCAGGTCACAGCAGTATTTGAAGAAGAATGTAGTATACAGCATGACCTTATTGAACCCTCCAGAAATACTTTGATTTGCTGGGAGTTTCTCTGACTAAAATGGACCATCAGTGTCAGTGTTGTGTTTATTACTCAGTAAAAGTAACGTATTACACATGATTCATTACTTTTTTTAACCCAAGGAATAAAGTAATGCATTACTCTGTGGAGGCAGAATGCCCTTCACACAGGTCAGCCCAGAGGTTGTTAAAGGACACTTCTCTGAAAGTTACTTTATACGGTTGCAAACATGTTTAAATATGACTGATGGATTAAAGATTACATAATGTTAGAAAGAATATTACCTTGTTGTTGCCGTCATAACTTTCCAGTGTTTCAAAAGCCTGCCTGCCATTGCTAGAAATGTCTGCAGTGTTTGCCTGATATTCCTTAAAATTACGGATACAGAGCGGTGTTCCTAGATCCCACAGCCTGAGTCAACAACTCTGCCCCAACAAAGCAGCTCCGAGCTTTCTTTTAATGCTGCACTGCTGTCAGCCTGCATATGAAAAAATAAATAATAATAAAACTGAAACCTTTCCACTTGATTACTCACTCGGCTTGCAGGGGATCGGTTGCAGTGGCAAGGTCATCTGGGGGTCAGAGTTGACCTGGAGGGGTTGGGTGGTGGGGTGGAAAGCTGGAATCATCACGTAGGGCATGTTCACCTGCTGGGACAGAGCAGGACACGTGCACATTACAGACAAGCCCCATCCGTCTCACACATTCATTTATTAATCTCCCACTCTGCTCCTTGAAGTGATTCAGGAAGATGTGCGAAAGGTCGTGAGAGGAGCTGACCTGGATCTGCTGCTGAAGCAGGTTGATCTTGTGCTGCTGCTGGATGAGCTGCTGCTGCTGCTTGGCGATCTGAGACACAGAAAAACGAGACACACAACAAGTGAGCGCTAGCCTGTATAAATTCTAACGATCAGCCATGACGCACGCATGCGGCGGTTCATTTATTCCCAGAAAAAAGCTGGCGAGTGCGTGCGGTGTTCTCCTTCTGTGGACTTGTGTGAAAAAAGGCACATTAGACAAAGATCTTTTTTCAATTTCGGCCATCTAATTTGCCTAGTGTTTGTATGGAGCAAGAACACAAGCACCAGTGCACACAGGGGCTTTTCGTCTGTTTGGTCAGAAAGGCCCTTTATATTCTTTATCAAGATAATACACAGCAGAGAGACAGAAATTTGTTTTGAGATGTCCACATGTTTGCATGTTCTGTTGAACTGGGTGAGTGATGCAAAGATCTGGTAGAGATACCTGTTCTTGCTGTTGCCGAGCCAGCTCCATCTGCTGCTGCTGTTTCTCCAGCAACAGGGCGGCCATGTTTCTCTGCTCAGAGTGGGCTCCCAGGAGCTGCTCCCTCAGACCACTCAGCTGGTTGATCATCATCAACAGCTGGAGCTCCTTCTCTGCCAGAGATTCGGGGGTACCTGGTGGGAGGAGTGGGAGGCTTTGTGTTTTTATGCAGGATAAGGCCGTTTTTTTTTTTTATTCCTTCTTATTCCGTTTTTGCTTTAGTAATGTCTCCAACTATCACCATTATTATACCGGAGGGATAAAAAAAAATACTATTCTCTTCTTGTTCTTACAGTTTTGTTATATAACCTCTCATGTTTTCCCATTTTTCCCACAAAATTTCTCAAAACATGAAGCTTTTCTTCTCTTTATAAAAGAAAAATCATATTTTTATGGTGAATAATATTTTTCAGTTTTACAAAAAGATATTTTTGCTTTTATTAAATTAAATTTCACAAAATACAAAACTTTTGTCATTTTTATGAGACTGAGAAAAATTTCTTGTAATTACCTAAAAAGGTAATTTTTTCCTCCACAAAACAATATTTTCAGCAAAGTTTTTAATGTTAAACTTTCCCTCTTTTAAAAACATCTTGTTATAATAACAAACTTCTCAATCTCACAAAAACCTTTCTAACTTTCACAGGATCATTTTCAAATGTAATATCTTGTCTTTTATCTCCTCACACCCTCCGTGGGTCAAGTTTCACACATTCAGAAAAACCAAAATCTCAAAGAAAAAAACCTGAAGCTTCTTCGTAACATGTTGCTTTATGTTTCCTATATTTCAAAATCAATTGCTATCTTGTAATCTCATAACTGCTAGAAAAGGATGTTGAAAGGGTTGAAACTGATAAGCATCTTTTTTCCCCATTTTGCAGAAACAAGCTGTTATACCAAACTGCTTAGATCAGAAACTGTAGATAATGTTTGCAGGACAGACGCGTCCTCACTATGAAAATGAATCTTTCATCGCTGCCAAAACTACAAAGCCAATTCCAAAAATGTGTCAAATGTAAATCTCATAAACTTGTCTTTTATTCACTGTAGAGACACATTAAATGTCTGAGCTGAGAAACTGTAAAACTTCAAAATATCTCACATCTCAAAAAAAAGTTGGGATGGGAGCACCAAAGCTGGGGAAGCACTTTCCAGTTAGGTTAACTGGCAGGAGGTCAGTAACATGACTGGTTATACAAGGAGCATCTCAGAGATTCCAAGAAGTACATCAGAGGATAACAAATCTGTAAAAAAACTGCAGCTACAGATTTCAGAATAATGTTTCTGAATGCAAAGTCAGAAAGATTATAAATATACATAATATCATTAAACGATTCAGCGATTCTGGAGGATTCTCTGTGTACAAGAGACAAGGCAGGAGGCCACCTCTGAATGCTCGTCTATCTTCGGGCCTTCTGAAGCTGGACTGAAGCAAAGCGCAAAACTGTTGTTAGATCAGACAAATCGAAATTCTGAAAATCACAAATGCCACTTCCTCTGGTCTAAAAATGAGAAGGACCATCCAGCTTGTTATGAGCAAGCAGTTGAAAAGTTTGCATCCCTGATGGCACAGAGGTGAATTTATCAGTTTGCACATCTGGAGAGGCACAACTAATGCCTCAAGGTAAAACAAAAAACGCTGAAAAGAAGACCCAGGACTGCCGAGCAGCTAGAGTCTGCTATCTCTCTGCTCAGTTCTACCAAGTGGTAAACATGGTGTGGCAAATGTGGGTTTATGATAATCATTACATTCATGTGCAAACAAATACTAAAAAAAGGGATCAAATAATTCAGTGAAATGATTGAGATAACAGCAGCACACATGTGCTGTGAGTGTGGTTATATCAGTGAGACGGGCACAGTGACAGCCAGCACTGGATTTCACTGGTGTGTGTGTGTGTGTGTTATCACTGTACATATGATAAATATTACATTGTTAACCCCAGAACACACACACGAGTTTTGTAACGCCATCACTACACTTTGTCCTTAATGTAAATATGTAAGAAAAATTTCCCCTTGTGGGACAATTAAAGGATTATTCTATTGTATTCTATTCTATTCACTTTCGCATGGGTGAAAATTTAGGGTTAATTAAGCCTTCACACACACACTGGTTATGTTTTACCTTTAAAAAGAGGTAGAAGAAGAAATATCTACATATCTTCCATCTAAATGTCAAACCAATGGTTTGCCACATGCTGCTGTATGCACCAAGCTGTTATATATGATGCTTTTAAATTGATAAAACAAATGAGAAATAGAATAGAAAAGCTGTAATTCATACGGTCTAATTGTATATGTACAACATTTGTAGTGTTTGAAACTAACCTTTCAGCTGTCCTGACCCCACTGTGCTTTTATCCAGGAGTTTGTCCTTCCAGTCAGCATTCAGCAGCTTCTCAATGGTAGGCATCACTGTTAAGAGAACACTAATGGTACTCAGCGGGACCGCAGTGGGCAGCAGTAGATGGCGTGAAAAATATATTCTGTCAAATAAAATACATCTAACACTAAACTACTTTCTGAGCCTCTCTTCTGCTTTTCTAATGGCATTGATTGAAGAAGACGTTTGAGGTGTCGAAGGGCAGAGGTTGTTTGTGCATCAGGGAGAAGTTCTGAGTGTTTGAGTGGATCAATATTTGGACAGAGAACAATTCAAGGTCAGTGACTGGAGCAAATTTGAGAAAGATTTAAGGCAAGGAGTGCAGGCTGGTTAAAGACTAGAGGGCAACGAGAGTCTTGCACGCGGCTCAGAGAGAAGCCCTTCACTCCCGACCAAAGAAATTGAACACAATCACACATACAAAAAAAAAAAAAGCCCCTGAACTCGTTCAGGAATCCAAACAACACCCCCGCTTTGTGAGACAAACCATCACTTCCACACATCGATTTTAAGCAGACTGCATTGTTTAATGCTGAATAGCAGCAGAATGTAGCGCTCTCAAACACGTAAGATATGGAGTCATCAAAGTCTGAGATGGGAAAATTATATGGACGTGTGTGCGAGTAAGAGAGAAAGACTCCCACAGAAGGTAATAACACTGAGGTGCAGAAAAGAGAAAGGCTGAGGGCTGAATTGATACTGTCTGAAATCCAGTAAATACTGAGGCAAAACTGTTAAGTGCCAATCCGACTACATGCTAACATCCAAACAGCTTGGATCTAAAACGTTACTCTCAAGATACACAACTGACAATTTTAATGAACTTAAGTATTTATGCCTTCCTGAGCCTGGTTTTATATTAATAATAATAATTAATAATAATATATTATAAGTTTCTTCCTGTTAAAATTGAGTTCTTCCTTCCCACAGTTGTCTAATCCTGGTTTGGCTACTAACCGTACGACCGTTGCTGTAAACTGGCATTATACAAGCAAAACACACATTCAATATTTGCATAAAACACGAGTCAAAAATGACATACTTTACATGTCAGTGACTAAAGCTTGTTTTGCTAAGCTTATACTTTCAGGCCTCATGCTTGTAGGCAGGCGTGACAATGATATCATCTAATTGTCGGTATCTGGCTGTCTGCGAGTATTTGTGCTGTCTCTTATAAAACTGGGAAAATATTCTTTGCAGAACATTTGTAAGTAAAATTAATGTATGTATAAAGTACTTTGCTAAATTGACTTAGCAAGTTTCAATGACTAACATTAGGGCCACCCTGTTAAATGAAATGCTCCTGGTAAATACTCGACATTCAACCCCAAATTGCTCCTAATAGCAGGACAGTTTCTTTCCTTCTTGGGAGGTTGACCTTGTTCTTTATTCCGATCCCTGTGAGCTGTTGCTACAGCAACAACAACTCTACTGGGGGTAAACAGATAAAACCAGCACAAGACATCAACCCATAATGGTACAGTCAGTCACCAAGTAAATTATAAATAAGAGTATGATACAAATAAAACTTTCTCTTGAGTTAAAAACCGCACGCAATCAAACAATCAAGAAATAATAAAACTAGCAATGAATCCTATAATTACATATTATTAATATGTATTAATTCAATAGGCTAATGAACATCAACACCATGGCAGACAGAACTGACTCTCGGTTTGCACCTCTGTGGTTGTAAATAAAGTTTTGAAATGGCGTTTGCTTTTGACAGACCTTCTTTCAAGTTGGATTGTCCCTCTGATCGATCATGCATCCTAGGTTCCTTCAGTCCCATGGGGCTCTGTCTGTGAGGCAGGTCCTTCCCTGGAGATCCCTCCTGTCAGGACAGAAAAGAGAACCTCAATTAAAATCTCACCAAGAACATGCAAATATACTTTATATTTTGATATACCAATCTATGACACATTGTTGACTTCCTAAAATTCCCTGTCATGCCTTTCGTAATCCTTACTGAAGGGGAGCGAGACAGTGGTGGGGTCAACTGGCGAGCCTCGAGGGGCTGAGTTCCTGACCAATCACGCGAAGGAGACGTTTTACGAAGTTCGCCGCTGGTATCCATTGCAGCCCCTCCCCCAGAGTCTTCACGTTCTACTTTGACACCAACGCCTGCCATGTTGACATCCCCACTGGAGTGAATGTGAAGTGCTGGAGGGCTGGGCTCAACCATTCTGTTGAAAGACAAAAAAAAATACACAATACTAGCTGTCATTTGGGTGTGGTGAGGTTTGGGCACTGGGTAATCATCTCCCAGTTCTAGATTTGGGAGTAAACATATTGACAGCAAAGAAGAAAAAATAATAGAAAATTTGTTGGTGGAAAATTTCATCCCTTGCTGTTCAGATATTTTATTTAGACTAAAGCTAAGGATGAAAAAGGAATCCTTAGAGGTGTGTCGGCAACTGGGCTAGAGACTCTTACAACTATGAAGCTTTATGAACGGTCATAGGGAAAATAAACAATATGGTCTTAAACAGAAGTTTGTAATCAAATACTGCTATAGAGCATGATTAAAGCAAAGAGGTGTAAGCTGTGAATAATAAATAATGAGTACTATGAGCATTTATACTGGATACCAACACTTATGCGATCTTTTACTCCAAAAATAATTCGGTTTAGCTGTTTCCCCATTATTTTGATTGCTGTTACTTTTACAGGCATGCACACAAATATTCTACCTCTCAGATAGCCAAACCATTTGGTTGCCATTTAGGGTTTTGGATATTCATTTTTGTTCGTTTGTTTGTTTTGTGACATTTACAAGGTTCAAGGTTCAAGGTTCTTTATTTGTCACATGCATAGTTATACAAGTATAACACACAGTGAAATGTAGCCTGACACGCTCCTCGACATGTGCAAAAATGGGGGGGGGGGGTGTAGAGGAAGAACATTATATATATATATACAGACATATAGTATGTACACTGGGTGAATGTGCAGTAGTAGCAGCAAGCAGGTGAATTCTGTACATTAATATGAATAGACATCTGACTATTTTACAGGATAGACAATATAAATATATTTAAAATTAAAGGAATTGAAGTGTACATTGTGCCTTGGTTTAGAGTGTCTGGAAGAGAGTCCTGTCTCAGTCAATTATAGATGATGTGAGAGGGCGGGTGTGTGTGTTTAGGGCACGGATGGCTTGGGGATAGAAGCTCCTCTTGAGTCTCTCTGTCCTTGCCCGGAAGATGCGGAACCTTCTACCAGATTGCAGAAGTTGGAACAGTTTGTTGCCTGGATGGGACGGGTCCTTCAGTATCTGCGCTGCTCTAGTCCGGCATCTCCTGGTGTAGGTGTCCTGAAGCGGGGGGAGAGCAATCCTGCAGCAGCGTTCTGCTGTACGGATCACTCTCTGGAGAGCTTTTTGGTCCTTCACACAGCTGTTCCCAAACCACGATGTCATGTTCTGTGTGAGGATGCTCTCCACAGCGCCTGTATAGAAAATCCTGAGGATCTTTGGAGAGACCCTGAACTTCCTCAGTTGTCGTAGGTGATACAGGCACTGCCTAGCCTTTTTGGTCTGGATCTGAATGTGGGCAGCCCATGTCAGGTCTGAGGAGATGTGGACACCAAGATACTTGAAGGACTGCACCCTCTCCACTGGAGCTCCATTGATGATGATGGGCTTGTAGTCTCTGTGCTGACCCCTTCTGAAGTCCACCACCAGCTCCTTGGTCTTGCTGACGTTCAGCTGGAGGCGGTTGTCCTGGCACCACGATGCCAGATTCTTCACTTCATCCATGTAGGCCGCCTCATCGTTGTTGGAGATGGCACCCAACACCACTGTGTCGTCAGCAAACTTCACAATGGTGTTGGAGCCATGGGTGGCCACACAGTCTGAAGTGTAGAGGGAGTAGAGCAGTGGCGAGAGTACACACCCCTGAGGGGCTCCTGTGTTGATGGTGATGCTGTTGGAGAAGCACCTGCCCACCCTCATCACCTGAGTTCTGCCAGTGAGGAAGTCCAACACCCATGCACACAGACGGCTGTTGAGTCCCAGATCCCTCAGCTTTGTGAACAGTCTGCAGGGCACTATTGTGTTAAACGCTGAACTGTAATCAACAAACAGCATTCGCACATAGTTACCCTGTTTCTTGTCCACGTGGCTGAGAGTGGTGTGTAGGACGTGGGCGATGGCATCCTCTGTGGATCTGTTGGATCTGTAGGCGAACTGCAGCGGATCTGTGGTGTCTGGGATGGAGGAGGAGATGATGTTCTTCAGCAGCCTCTCAAACACCTTCATTACTACCGAGGTCAGTGCAACTGGCCGGTAATCGTTCAGGGATGAGGGTTTGCTGTTCTTGAGCACAGGGATGATGGTGGATCTTTTGAAGCATGTGGGGACCACAGACTTCGCCAGGGACTCGTTGAAGATGTAAGTGAACACACCTGCTAGCTGGTCAGCACAGCAGCGCAGCAGACGGCCGGTGATGCCGTCTGGCCCCGCCGCTTTCCTTGTGTTCACTCTCCTCAGTGCCGCTCGGACGTCATGCTCCGCGATGCTGGTCACCGGTCTCTCGCTGATGACGTCACTGAGAGAGCTATTCTGCCTGACCTCCGTCAGCACCCAGTCTCTCCCAATGCTCATCAGGCACATCTTCCAAGCCCAAAAAACAGTATCAGGACAGCCTTACACATCAGTAGTACCTCACATTATCCCTCCAAGGTTTAAGTCATCATTAGTGATATCCCTAACCCTAAACCCTGACTCTAAGCAATCGAAATATGTACTTTTTTAGTACTCTTGCAAGTTTTAGCATATCTAAAATTTTAAAAAGGACTTTTGTAAAAAAAAAAAAAAAAAAAAGATTCTTATTGGTTTTCCATAATTAGATACAATTTTCTTATATCCTGCTTATAACTTAATAATTGCTACAAATAGCTAAATCAATTTGTGACATTTCTGCCTCTTAAAGGAAACCCTAATTTTGAGGTGGTAAATTTAAGAAAAAAAGGTGACTCCTGAATTCAGTTTTGAGAGTTAGGTGGTGGTTGTGTTAAAGTGTGTGTGTGTGTGTGTCTCCCTCAGTTTGTGACAGTGAATAATGAGAGGTTATAGGGGAGGGAGACAGACAACGCCTCAGTGAGGAAGAAAAGCAGAAAACTGAAGAGGGGACAGGTTGAGTGAGAGAGGTTTGAACCAGAGTGAACTTGAACAAATCAACTCAGGGTTGTGTGCATACGTGTTATTTCCCAGCTCTACAGCAGGAGGAAAGAAAAACACAGCAGACAGCAGAACAAAACAAACAGAACACACAAGGGCAAAAAGTGCACATATATATAAAGAGGCAGAAAAAAAGCCATTGTTGGAGCCGGGGAACAAAGGAAGCCGAGACAATGGGGGAGAGGCTGACAAAAGCCGCCGGCCGCAGGAAACAGGCCGGATAACAATGCCAGCGGAATGTGCCGACCAACTCAGGAACATGGCAAAAAAAAAAAAAAAAAAAAGCGCCACCGTTCTGCGGAAAGCATAAGAATGATTAGTGCCCCCCCTTAGCTTGCACACTGTGTTTCCAAACAAAGCCACCTGTCTGCCAGGGTCCAAGACTCCAAACCTCAGTGATGTATATGCATGCGTTTGTGTGTCTGTGTGTGTGTTAAAAGCTACAAAACACAGGTAGAAACGTTGTGCACCGAACTCAGCTGCCATGTGGTCACAGAAGAGTTGTTTACAGTCTGATTTTAGCTCCAAGTAATGGATAGAGAGTGCAAGCATTTGCAGGAACGTCCGTGAAGTCTGTTTGTTTCCTGAGACCACAAGGACTTGTCTGCAGATAATTTACATCGCAATGCACCAACTACACTACGCTCCAGGTGGCAGATTTCAAAGAACTATAACAGGAATGAATAATTGGCCGTCAGCTGTACATGTCTGCAACGGAGCATAATTCAGGTGAAAAACTCAATGGGTGCAGTTGCTCTGCAGTTGGTACTAGTCCAGCAAGCAACATCAAGCAAATCTAAGGTTATTATGTGGTGCAAGAATAACCACAGAAAACTATTGAGATACTTTGTCTACTGGAATAATGTTTAATTTAATCTTCAAGGAAATTGGCAGAATAAACAGCTAAACACTTGAATTTCACTCACTACTATGAGCTTGTTTTTTTAGGAAATCCTGACAACTAGATTAAAAAATCTTTAAAGATTGATATTTGTCTTGAACTATAAATTCAGTTCGTCGATAATAAATGCCACACTTAATTTTCTCAGCAGATGACGTGGATTCCTATGACCTCTTGAGAAAGGATAATGACAACTTGGACCAACTTGAAGAGGGCGATTTCCCTTTGCAATTCTACAAAGGCTGCAGTGTCAACCCTGTAAAGTGAGACACGTCCCTTACTTACCTGATGAGTTTAATGAACATATTTTGTTTATGAGAACACCAGCTCAACAGTTACGCGGCCCTCTGGGAACACTCCCGAAGCTCCTGACCGGCCCCTCTGCCAACGCCAAGCAACATGAAAAACACATTTCCAGCACTCTAGGAAACACACAGTAATGTTGTTGGTGCATTTTAACACAAACCCACCTGCCTGGCTAGGCTCTAAACCTGTGTGAATGTGTGTGCATTTATGACTCGTTGTGTTTTCAAATCACAAAGCGATAAAAGAAAATCTAATTTACACAGCTGACGGTAACTAAAAAGCACAATAAACACACCTGCAAGCAGGGGGATCACCAGCAATTGAACTCATTTGTTGCCACCTGTTTGATTACTCTTGGTTTAAAGATGATATCACACTCATTTGTATATCTTTCATATTAAAAAAACAACAACTGTGATTTTGCTTCAAATTTTACTGCCTGATTGCATTTGTTATCTGTCATATTTGGGAAAAGTTACCATCAGCTTCAAACCCACAACACTGTTCATCAGCCTAATCCTGTCTGACGTCTGCTTTCAGCTGTGGTGTGTAGTTTTGTAGGGTGTTGGGAAGGAACGATTGTGGAGGGATGGAGGTGGGAAACTGTTATAAGCGAAAACCGCAGCAGTCACCGTCCATGTGGTGGCGAGGGGCTGATTGCCGGAAGAGAGGGGGTTGGAGGGTTGTGCGCAGGCGGCAGTGGCAACATACCGAGCTGAGTCCCACACAGCAAGTTATTCCTGGGTCTTCCCTTCACGTTCCACAGGGGCTGGACCGCAGAGCTGCCACAGGTGGCTTTCACACGCCTCTGTACATACTCTGTGTGTGTGTGTCACCAAGTGCAGAGGTATGCACAGAATCTCAGAAGGCCGCACTGTTGTTGTCAGCGAGGAATGTGCGTCCAGGTGCAAGTACAAGCACAAAGGTACTTCAAAAACAATACAATTTGTGCCTTAGGGTGAACAATGCAAACCAGTCAAGGTTATCAGGTTATCGCTTGCCTTCACATCTCTCTCTAGTTAAACACACACTTAGCCTATCTGTACTGACTGCACCTACGTGGAACCTGACCTTGTGCATACATGTATATATGCGGTGTGTTGCATGACTTAAATAGCACTGGCTTCTTCTAAGGTTATCTGATTGAGGCCTGTTTTTCAACCACCTACGGTGTTATTCAGCTTTTATAGGCGCTCACCACATGCTGCTAAGAAATCACAATGAAACAGACCTCAGAGCAGCCAAGAGTTGTTTTTTTCACGTTTACTGAAAAATATTCCAATTATAGTTATATAATAGACATGGACATGATGATGTGTAGACTTTCAGCTTTCATTTGAGGGTACCCACATTCAAATGGGAAGAAGGTTTTAGGAGTTTCAGCTCCTTAACATGTGCCACCCTTTTTTTAAAGGGACCAAAAGTAAATGCACAATTAGGGCTATTTCATAGGCAGGTATGGGCAATTCCTTTGTTATGTCATTATCAATTAAGCAGTAAAAGGCCTGGAGTTGATTTGAGGTGTGGTGCTTGAGTTAGAAGATTTTGCTGTGAACAGACAACATGCGGTCAAAGGACCTCTGCATGCAGGTGAAACAAGCCACCCTTATGGTAAAATGGTAAATGGCCTGTATTTATATAGCGCTTTACTAGTCCCTAAGGACCCCAAAGCGCTTTACATATCCAGTCATCCACCCATTCACACACTGGTGATGGCAAGCTACATTGTAGCCACAGCCACCCTGGGGCGCACTGTCCGGCTGCCGGACACTGGCACCACCGGGCCCTCTGACCACCACCAGTAGGCAACGGGTGAAGTGTCTTGCCCAAGGACACAACGACCGAGACTGTCCAAGCTGGGGCTCGAACCGGCAACCTTCCGATTACAAGGCGAACTCCCAACTCCCAACTCTTGAGCCACGATCGACCCTTAAGCTGAGAAAACAGAAAAAAACCCTTCTGAGAAATTGATACAGCATTGATACAGCGTTTGTTACATTCTGAGAAAGACAGAAAGCACCGATGAAGTCAGCACCACAACACACAATTCTGGAAAAATATCCTTTGGATAGATGGAACCAAGGTTAACCTCTACCAGAATGATGCCAAGAAAAAAATATGGAGAAGGCGTGGAACAGCTCATGGTCCAAAGCCCAATGGCTTGGGTGTGCATGGCTGCCAGTAGCACCAGGACACTAGTGTTTATTGATGATGTAGCACAGGACAGAAGCAGCCGAACAGATTCTGAGGAGTTCAGAGACATACTGTGTCTGACTGATTGGGCAGTGTTTCATAATAAAAATGGACAATGACCCAGAACATACAGCCAAAGAAACCCAGGAGTTTATTAAACCAAAGAAGTCAAATATTCTTGAATGGCCAAATCAGTCACCTGATCTTAACCCAAATGAGCATGCACTTGTTGATGACTAAACTTTAGGGTTAGGCCCACAAACAAACAGCAACTGAAAGCTGCTGCAGTAAAGGCCTGGCAGATCATTAAAAAAGAGGAACACTGCACAATGCCACTGCTGTACTTCTAGAGTTCTAGGGTTCTTGGCCCTCAGGGTCCCCCCATGCAGTGCTCCGAACGTTATTTAAGCGTCTGCCAAATGCTGATTGGTTGACAAGGAAGAAGCGTGAAAAGACGTTAAAGATCAAAAGTACAGCATGAAAAGCACAGACAGTGGCTGCAGTGGACACTTTGCATAGTTTAATTCTTTGTTCCACTTCAGCTCTTTGTATGTTAGAACGTCACTTTTCGCTTCAGCAGTTTGACAGACCAACAGTGACACAAGCAAGAATAGCCCATGGACTGGCTGAACGACATACTTTGTTCACTGACGGCCAGACCGACCATCCCTAACTATCTACACACTATGAGCAAGCTCCTCTTGCTGAACCATAAATTGACTGGAGACCCGAGAAGTTGCATACTTTGCCTTGTGGCAAGTTGCATCTCTTGGTAACATGCTCTTCTTTGTGGACAAAAATATTAAATAATTATATTAAAGAAAGTATTCTATTTCTATATCTGCAAGTTATTAACTTAACCTAACTGCTTAGAAAACAAGCAACTGCAGTTTTTGCTAGCCAAAATTAAAGAGACGTATGATTCCACCTAGCTAAACAAACTAGAATAAAGCTAGCCAGACCTAGCGTTAGCTGATAACTACCACTAGCTCTGGCTAGCTTTGTTATTAATTAATAATTCCTAGCTCTAGCGTCATTAAAATACGATCACATTCGACAAAACACGTAATTAGTCTCTGACAGGAAGGATTCGGGGAGTTGATCCTCTGAAAGCAGACCACAGTGGCCTCGCTATCCAACCACAGTCATGGCTGCGCTGTTCCAGGACTACCCGCTGCGAGCTGAGCGCTCCCGCCACAACAGACAGGGAGGGGCTGGAGAATGACAGGGAGAGAGCATACCTCTGTCCTCTGACAAAAATGGCCTCCTTTCCTTTGAGCACTCAAAACACTGAAACGTTATACTTCCCATGACACAAGAATCACTTCACACAAAACCTTCAGTTACCCAACAAGTTGTAACATGTAAAACCCAACATTTCCCCCCAGGAGGCTTGGCAATGCAAATCCCTTCTGTTGTTCTCCCTTTCTTTTCTTTTCTTCCTTTGTTTCTTTATTCTTTTCTCACCGCTTGTTTTTCTTTTCACCTTACCCCTCCCAACAAGAGCAGGCTGCTGGGTTTATATCGTCCTTGTCGCTTTCTAACTGCTGCCTGAGGCAGAATAGCACAGAATGCACAATAGACGTAAGAGAGAGTGCCAGGAGCCATTCTCAGCAGTAGCGAGCAGCAGGATAAAATGTTAGACATCTAAAGCAGCCTACTTAGTGATAAACAAATAAAGACATTCTCTTTGTCGGTAGTGAGACTGACAGCTGTAATGGCAGAAGGTTCCTTCTGCCAAATGCAAAAAACAAAAACACAAAATCACTTACTTATACTTGGCTCAGGCACAAGAATCTATCAGGTCAAAAAAAAAAAAAAATGCAACAAACAAAGAAGAAGGTAAAATAACTCAGACCCTGATCTGCACGAGTTTCCGTAGCCAGTTTCATCTCTGAAACACAATCGCATTCAGGAAATTTTCTCACTTGTTGTTCAATTGTCAGCGGTGTCCCATGACCGAACTCACACTATAAGTTTCCAACCTGCTGTGCAGTCATGTTAAGACAAGTGCGAACCAATGTACAAACAAGTGTTTGTGGATATGTTTTGCAGCTAGCACTATTTGATTAGGGATGATAAAACAATTTAGCGTTCCGCACCAGCTATAGAGCCAGTGTGCCCACAGGGCCTGGCTCGGCCTTATCACGGCAAGAGCGTCAAGCAAAACATTACTCAAGCAAACCACATCACCAGTTCAGTCAGTGGTTGTGCTTCATTAGTAACACGGAGCATTAAAAACACACATATTCATTTTTTTAAAGAAACATGCATCTCCTACTTTGATCAGTGTCTATTTAAAGGAAAAGCAAGACTGAATTAAAAGATGTTCACAAACACTTACACAAGCACACCTTGGACTCTCACCTATCCATCTACCCTCTGTAGCTGTCTGTACTGACCTGGTAGTGCAGAGTGGAAGTGAGGAGATCCAACAGCGCTCCCTGACTGGAAGAACTGGAAGAGATCTGCTAACACAGGTCATAGTGAGTGTTTCTCCCTCACCGGTAACGCCTGTCTTTTCTACTCTTCTGTTACCTCTGACCAGCCCCCCCCCCAAGAGGGGAAGTACAAAGAGCCTGTTCAAATCCCATCGTATAGCCGCCGTGTTTGCATAATTAGCATGCTGTTTGCAGGTAACCTTTGCTGCTTACAGACGTGCATGACACTGATCGGACCTCAACCAGCCAACAGGTTTGATTGCGGTGTGATAAGCACATTCACGGGCTTTAGACACTTTCGAACACAGTCGGCTTTATTCTAGGCTTTTTATGATTTCCAGGATGTGTGGCGGGGTGGAGGGGTGGGGGGACAGAAAAATGCCGGGTGGGTGGTTGTAAAGGTAAGGGAATAAGGCAACCGGTCACAACGAATCAAAGAGACAAGCAAACGATTTTAAAACGAAGCAAAAAAAAAAAAAATTCTTTAAAAAATCTTTACCCTACTATTTACCAAAAACTTTTTAATCAAAGCTCCGATTGCTTTATCGTGATCAGATCATTTGATAAAGCACAAATTTCAACATTTTGATGTACAATGCAGTATTATAAAGCCCCCTCCCTCACTGTTACCTCTCATTTTACATTGTTGGATGTAGTTTGGTCTCTGACTCCTGCGTGCAAGTGGGGAAAGGAGCTCCACAATTAGTTGCCGTAAGTGCACAGTGGTGTATAGTGCAGAGGTAATCTGATCGGACACACTCAAGCTGAAAATGTAGGGAATTCTGGTGTGATGCGAGATACAAGATCAGCCAGTTTGGCAGCGCTGCGAGAGTAGTTTTTTGAAGAAAATAAGTAAAGCTTCAGTGAGGTAACAATGTTTAGTCAACTATGTTGTAAATAGATACAAGTAAGCAAACGCACCTTTATGATGTTCCACAAAGGTTACATGGGAGACACACATGATTTTACTTGCCCTCTTTTGTTCCGAGCACTAATTATCTCCTGAAAGATAACAAGAAGCCGTTCCATGTGGTCCATATAGCAACGTGATGATGTTTGTCATTGTGAAGAGAAAATGTGTCGTTAATAAGAACCTCTGCAATGCCATGTGTCTGTCAGCGTAAACAGTTAAAGGTGCTGGTGGGGATTCAACCTCAAAGGAACTGGATACTCAGTTATTTCCCAGCACAGAATAGTTCTTGTTCTACTTGTCCCGTCAGGCATGTTACTTTATTCTTTACATTAGGCGCTGACTACAGCCAAAGTGAGCCATTAAGCCATTATGCTGAGGTGCATCGTAAACACGCCGTGTTTCATGACCTGTGAGTGGCCAGTACCTTTGTCCATATAGTGTATTATGACTTGATGTGAGGTACAGAGTATCTAGAAAGTTTGCACTCATGCAGCTTATGGATGCATGGCAGTGTTTTCAGAAATTTTATCACTCAGTCCGCTCATCTAAATATAATCATCCCTGACTTGAGAAAAAGAAAATAAACATCTCAATGGCCTAAGGATGAAAAATTCAAACTCTAGAAACCAGTGGATGATGTCAGGTGAGCAAGAAAAAAACGAAGACATGTACTGCAGCTTATTGTGAGCATTCCTTTGCAATTTGTCTCACAATTGCAAATCACACTTTAAACTCCTGAATTTCAAACATGCACACAGTTTTACTTGACTTACACACCTTTTCAAGCTCTACTTCTCTGGCTCTCCAACAGTTTAAGTCACTTTTATTTAACACTACCTGGCTGCTTTCACATTCAAAAGCTGCTTTTCAATCACATTTCAAGGCCGTCCAACACAACACTTGTACTGAACACTTGTAAGATCGCGCTGAGAGATGAGGTCTCAAAGATTTGTGAGAGTATGTTTTGGTCTTGGATTTTTTTATTTATTTATTTATTTTAAATATTGGAGAGGTTTGGTAACATGTGGGTACACACACACACACACACACACACACACACACACACACACACACAGCAGCTTCCTTGTGTTGCTGACTGGGCCTCATTAGAGAATGAGCTCTTAGGACTGGAGACACAAAAGCCTTGCTCTCTTCCTCTTTCCTTCCCCTCTCTTCTTCTGTTCTCTTGGCCTTTTGATGTCAAGAGTACTGAACCATGGTGCATAGTCCAAAGAATAACCTCATCAAGCATACACACACAGTTTTCCAATTTTTTCAAGTTTCTCTTTTTTCCTTTTAGTGTGCAATGAATGCGCGTGTGTGTGTGTGTGTGTGTGTGTGTGTGTGTGTGTGTGTGTGTGTGTGTGTGTGTGTGCACATACTATAAGGCCTGATAAGTTGCTGTTGTTCTGTGGTCGTTGGTCAGTTCATCACACACAAAGAGCAGTGTTGGGAGCTCCCGCACTGTGATAGAGTGATAGAGACATCACAAAGACTACATTTTACTCCCCTTTTCCTCTTGCAGCTCAGGGGCTGCCCCTCAGGGGTCCACCCACTGCACTGAGCACACACACACACACACACACACACACACACACACACACACACACACACACACACACACACACACACACACACACACACACACACGCCATTCCATTACATCTCTACATCACCTCGTACTTGCAAATGCAACAAATATAGATTTAGTGGAGGTTACGTAAAGAGACACAACATGAATGAAGACATTTAGCAGAGATGCATATTAATTCGTACACTGTGGAGCAACTTTATTGTATGAAGACTGAGCTCTGTTTGGGTTGGAAGTTTAAAATCCATATTTAATAAAGGGAAGAAAATAGTTACAAGAAGGGAACACATCACAATAGGGCTGTGCGATATGACCAAAATCTCATATCCCGATATAAGAATTCTATCGTCCCGATAACGATATAAATCACAAAAATTTAACATTTTCTGTAAATTCTGTGAATCTCGGGCAGCTCGACTTGCGTGAAGTGTTTCCAGCTTTGCATCGTGTAGCTGGAGTCGAGTGTTTTAACCGATGCATGAAACGATACATTTTCAGACATAAGTTGTAACGGCCGCCGTTTTCTTTGTGAGTATTTATTACACGGCGTGCTGCGGGGAAAAAGCCTGTTCTAAGGTTTGAGTCTATGGTTTATTTTTTAGCACCTGGCGGCTCTTTTTTGCTTCTCATCCGTAAATAATCTGCTCTTTCACGTGATTCAGTGTATTTTGAAAAGTCTCAACAGGATATTGAGCTTTATTGTGAAAGGCTTATGTGGAACATAAACAAGCGGACACGCGATGGTTTTACCGTCGTTGTTGCTAACGACAACGCATAAAAACAGGCACTTGTCCATCTGTAGTGTGGTTATATTAAATATAAGAGAAAGAGAGAACTTTAAGAAATTAATATAGCCACTACAGTGACCATCAAAACGATGAAAAAAATATTGCTGTAAACAGTTTATTTTGCAACACCACGAAACAAACGATAGCGTAAAATGAAACGATAGACGTTTTTATATCGTCATCCGATCTATATCGTTATATCGAACAGCCCTACATCACAATACATTTGAGAATCAGCAGCGGCACGAACGAGCGAAGAAAAAATGTTTTGCATGTCAGATAAGAAAGCAAGAGGATTGAAAATCTCATACACACACCATGAGCGTGGCAAGAAAAACAAAATAAGTCTGCTTGCTGGCCCCTGAATAGACTTCCTGACAATCTGAGGTACTAGAATCATTCTATGCACTGCTCATGGTGTTTGTGGCATACATGAAGTAACCTGCAGTAGAAGAAACTCATGGGGAAATATATTCTGGCTGTGAGCTAATCAAACGAAATGACACACAAGTATACCTATATTTATTCGTACAAAGTAGACATCAAACATTTTCCTAATTTACCATTAAATGAAAAATTCTGCTATCAGAAATTTAAGATAGCATATCTAAAGAGTTTCACTTACAAGAGTGCCAAATAGTTTAAATATGATACTAAATGCTGCAGCAAATACATACTGTATTTTTCGAATTATAAGACGCATTAAGCGAAACAAAACAGTCAGATAAGTCAAACTTTACTCAACTCATTCTTCCTGCTTCCTCCACTTGCGTACCATTGATTCATTAATGTTGAAGTCTCTCGCAGCTTGTCTGTTCACGTGTTGTTGCAGTTTATTAATGACTAACCTGGTATTGTGGATGGATTATCTCAGTCGTTCTCCTAAATGAAGTTTGGTCCGTTTACAGCATCCTGCCATGCGATTGCATTTGTCCCTAACCATCGGGAACCCTCACATTAATTTTTATCGAGTGGAAAAAAGTTGGCTTTCATCCTCAAGCTTCACTGTGTTTATGCTATGCTAACATAGCTGTGTAGCTAGCCACCATGTAGCACATGTAGCTAACTTCCTGCTAACTTCTAACTCAGTTAAATTGAATAACTTCTGTTTTCATGGATGCCTGGATGTTAGACTTAATTGTTACACCTGGTGAAGCAGCAACGCTGATCATTTTATTACAGATGAAAGAATTTAGACAGCTTTTTACTCTCAGTGTTTGTTTGACTTCGGGATCTGAAGCAGACGGAGTTTTGGACCCAGATTCCTCTTGACTACAGTAGCCATAATGTTCCGACAATCCATCAAGAGGTGTGGCTTTGTAGCTTACCAAAGTCATACTAAAACATTTTTTGACAGATTTTTGAGAGCCCAACCAGAATTCATACATAAGGCACACCAGATTATAAGGTACACTGTCGATTTTTGAGAAAATTAAAGGATTTTAAGTGTGCTTTATTGTCCGAAAAATACAAAAGTACAAATAATCTCCAGTCAATGAGAATATGTCATCTTTGTTTTTATTGTATTGTTCCTCTAAGTCAACAAGTCAACACTCATTCTAAATGAGACATATTAAAAACTATGTATTTTCCCCAGAATAGTACATGATGCCTTTCTCCACAATACAGTTTAGTTTTTATAGGGCTGGGCCATATCATACCTTTCACGGTAATACCGGTATAATGTTGGGCAACGATAAGAAAATGAAATATCGCGATAGAATATGGATAAAATGCGCATGCGCAGTGCCTTTGTTTTCATACGCACATGGTGGAAAAAGCATGGTGGCGACGGAGAATGAGAAGGGCGAAAGCGGCTTTCGTCCATCAGATACACAACAAAGCACTATTTTTGGTAGAGCATGCTAGCGGGCTGTCGTTATTACCGTGTTTTTTGGAAAATACGGCACACTTCTGAAAATCAACAGTGCCCCTTATAATCCCGTGCGCCTTATGTATGAATTCTGGTTGTGTTTACTGACCTCGAAATGATTTTATGTACACGGCACTCGAAAATCTGTCAAATGTTTCAGTACAACTTTGCTAAGCTACGAACCCACCGCTTGATGGATTGTCGGAGCATTACGGCTATTGTAGGCAGCAGCCTCGCGGAGTGATACGTACTGTGCTTCAACATAATATTACCGTATTGTGTGTGTATAACCTCTTTTTAAGTTTTGTGGATATTATACATGGTTATGCTGAGGATATGTCAGCCAGTTTCCACTGGAAATGCTTTTTGGTTAAACTGTCAGCGAGGAATTTGCACTGTTACGTTTTTATATAACTTTAATGCACATAAAAAACAGCTGCTTGTTTAAGTGAAAATAAATTGATGGGGTTTTTTTTTGCACTAATAAAGTTGTGGAGTTGTAAAGTATTTTGTCTAGTGTCAATTATATCATCAGTTATATCATTATCGCAAATTTTCAAATGTATATCGTGATAAATATTTTTGGTCATATCGACCTGTTCTAAGTGTTTACATGACTTAGCGATCAGAGGGTTAACACATATTACCTCCTTCTATTGTTGTTGTTATGGTCAACTGTAACCCATGCCATCTTAACCAAATATAGAGCTGAATAACTAGTTTTTGCAGTTCCCATCACAAGCTCCCCATACAAATCCTAACATCAGTAAGATGGAAACATTAGTGGGACAGCTGCTTTCTTAGTAAATGGGCACCATCACCTCAAAGCAAGAGGACAAAGACGTGCACGTGAGGTTAACCGTAGATAAAGTGTGTAGAAGGGGACAGCATAACATCTACCAAAGTAGGGTTAAAATGTGACTTGGAGTCGAAAGTGCTTTGATTCATAGTGACATCACAATTTTAGCTGACTATACTGTAAAATAAATGTTGGTTGCCCAATGCGGCAGCTATATTCAAGCAGTACCAACTGCACATGAAATTCCCTGGGAAAATGGAGGCTCAAGTGTGCAACCAAAACAGGAAGAGGATTGTGCTTTTCACAGGTAAATGAAATCACGGACAGTTGGAAAACCATAATAACTGAGCAAACTCTGGTTGCAAAAGCCTGAAGCAGGAGTAAACCTTAGTTTGGCTTGATCTGAGACTTAAGGCTTCAAAACCTACATTTAGTTTATTTCTATTAGATCAGCAAGTAAAAGAGTCTGTCTCCTCATCAGCCCGACAATAGAGGACGGAGATATCGTCTTTGCTAATAACCATCACATTGATTTTATGGACATTTCTTTAACAAGAGATGGGCGGTTCTAAATATCAAGGCCTGGTTTGCATGCTGCAGAAAAACAAGCTAACTCAACATCAGTTAGTTACTCTAATACTCCACACAATGAAGTATGCATTTTAATTAGATGGGTTTAACATAGACGTTACCAGAATACTAAGAGACAAGTTAAGATCATCTTTCAGTCCCGATGTATGATCGGCTAGCTTAGATAAGGCGTGCCCCTTTGTTTTCCTGCACCGATGAGCTCAGAATAGTAGAAAAATAAATGCCTTACTTACTAGGTGATTAAAGTAATTTTGCATGTCAGCATTTGTCCATCTGTCACATAGGTGTTTTTATTTGTAACTTATAATAATACATTTACATAGAGTTTGAATAACTGATTAGCACCTATAAATGAGTTCACCCAAACTGAGTCATCTGCAGATCTTCAGCAACGCTGCTTCTGCTTTTGTTTCCTTCCTCCCTAAAAAAAATTATCTGTATCTGCTGAAGGTTTAACAAGGACTTAGACTGAACACGCACTGCGTATGAGTCAACACAGACCACAAAGATGTGCTTAGTTTCTTCAGCAAAACCACTAAGACTTTTGTCTGTCGTCAAGAGATCAGGGACAACTGCTTGATTTCAAAAGCAGTCCCATTTCAGTCCTTCTTATTAATACAGGAATGAGTCAGGCTTTGTCTTAAGCTCTGTGTGGTATTTGTCAAACAGCTTCAGTCTATCTCTGATAAGAACAATCAAGAATTTACATTTAAAGATGAATATTACTAACCCCTGACATCGCTCATTAAAGGAATCGTTTTGACTTTGCATCCTACCTTGGTTTGCATACTACTGTCTTCTGTTCGTTTTCATCTGTTCTATTGAGTGACGGTGTAAGGGGTTGTGGTTTCTCTTATTCATCTTGTTGCGGTGTGGCTGACTTTCAGCAGAACTGATAAGCACAAGCTTTTTGTGTTTCTCTTTTAACAAGGTAGAAGCAACCACAGCCAACACTGGTGTACTCCAAAATAAAAGTTTGGGTATTTGTTGCCACACAAAGTCCCAATTTACTGCACTTTGTTACAATTTACAACATACAGTCCGTGTATTTGACTGCTAAACTAAAGCAGACTGATGCAGAATGGAATTACTTTCTCATCTTTGTCAGATAGAGCAGCATGCGCGAATACAGACAAATGCATGCCATCAATTTAATTTCTCTTTTCCAACAGAAGCAGCACAACTGTGAGGGTTTTACAAGCACAGAAAAACAGCGCGGGGAGGTGAAGAGGGAAAAAAAAGACTTTTAAGGCAATATTGAAAAGATTCAGCTCAACAATCTTCCCAGTCAACAGGTACGTGAGGCGAGGTAAGAGCACAGTTTAAAGTTCACAGGCTCTCCAGACAGCAGCTGCTGTGCTGCTTCAATGCGCTGCTTTCAAGCACGGATTGTTTGTGATTCTCAGCAGAATTAAGTGTTTCAGTGTCCAAAACACTAAAAAAGGACAAATCCATTAGTAGTTGTCCATATATGTAAAAGAAATAGATAAAATAAACATAAGACTTATGTGTCTGTGTTTGTCTGTTTTTATATGGAATATAAAAATATTCCACAGTACTACTAATCATGGTAACACCACTGTACTGAAATATATCAGCCGTGACAGTGATGCCTATATGTTCTTACAGCATGCACCTCCATAGTGTATTTGGCTGAAAGTTAACATTTGTAGAATATTGACTAGAGTAGAGCTGACCTTTGCCTATATGTGCTTCAATGGAAAATTATGGAAGAAAAGAAAGAAAAAAATGAGAAAATAGTAGAAAATAGAGAGGTGGACGCAGTCTGCAGCAAGAACTGTGCAAACACAGGAAACTGTACTACTAGTTACAGTATTAACAAATCCATGTTATACACTTTATGTAATTGTATTATAAAGCATTTCACTTTGAAATGTCACTGTCATCAGTACAGGTATACTGTGATGCTCCTACCACAATACCCTGTCTTTTTTAATACAGCCAGAGCTCTTTTGCAAATGAGGTTTTATTCAAATCATATGGCCAACAAAAAAATGGATTAAAATAGAATTCGTTGTCACCGACTAAAATACTCCAAGTATACAAATTTGAAACTGATCTCGCTACACAGTGTACTCCATTCAGTGACAGTATAATGCACGCTTCTATTGTTTGTTTGTTTTTTCAAAATTTGCAGATGATACATGTACTTTTTTTCATTTTCTACAACATTTAAATGCATGATTTACTAGGTTTTCTATAATATGGTACTTTTTACACATTGATGCAAAGTCTATGCATTCGTTTTCCACTACAGCCATCCATATGAAAATACTCCAGAGTGATAAAAAAGTAAGTCTGAGTAACATTTAGAGTTAACTCAGTTGTTAACTTTATGTGACTGTATGTCTCCAGTACACTAACATCAACGTCAAACACATCTAACCCGTTCTCTGTGTTTAAATCCTGCTTAATACGCTTCATAATGTGCTCTCTCTATGACCACTGCCTCTCTCTTTCTCAAAAGCTTTCTAAATAAGATGTATAAATAGGCTGATGACACAACCGTGCCCTTCACAAAGACACCGAGGAGAGAGAAAAGAGAGGAGAACAGGACTCTGGCTTTAGTCACAGCCCCTTTTATTCTCCTGCTTTTCAGAAGCACAGGTTAAAAAGCAGCCATCTTTCTTTTCATGTCTCACTCTCGTCCCTCTTTCTCCCTCTCTCTCGCTCCCTTTTCTCTCTTCCCGTTGCGTTCACCGAAACAGGTCGTCTATTGTGGCGGCTAGCGAAAGGCTACTGTGGCATTTATCAGAGGAGGAGGAGGAGGTGGTGGTGTGGTGAGTGGGGAGAGAGAAGACAAAACACACTCCCAATAAAGAGATAGAACAAGAGAAGGAGAAGAAAGGATGTGTATGAAGGCCACTTTTTTTCTCCTCTTCCTTCACAAAGCCCCTCCACCCCCATTCCCTTTTCCACCCCCTGCTCCTTCAGGCTAGCTCAGACAAAGGAGGCCCGACTCTCACAATGTGCTCTCTCTCCTTTAGCCTGGCACACTTTATATCCTCACTCCATTTACTGCTTCTTGAGAGCACCCACATGTACATAACGTGTGTGTGTGTGTGTGTGTGTGTGTGTGTGTGTGTGTGTGTGTGTGTGTGTGTGTGTGTGTGTGTGTGCATGTTTTCAGGAGTTTCTAATGGTCATGGTGGTAGCAGTAGTGGGGGGGAGAGGGGGGGTCTATATTTGCAGAGGGTCTCATAGACCAAGAGGCCAGGACTCTGAGACGTTACTATGGCAACGCCTTTGAGCAGTAGGAGCACAACAGGTGATTCTGCTGAGGGACTGTTTGTTTCGGCACTGGCAAACTGCAGGAGGTCTTTGCTGCGTGTGTGTGCGCGCGCACACGCGAGTGCATATGTGTGCTTCAGCTTCACAAGTACAGCTGCGTATGCAACAACTTAGTGCCATAGATCTTAACCAGCTCCAATAAGCTGGAGATCATGTCTGAAGTAGCTGGCTGACCGCCGTAATGACACAGTCCGCCTCGCTACGCACACAGACCCAGCCCATGGCCCTGACTACACAGCACATACATCAAGATAGTGCCTGAAAATAGGAATACACAACAGAAGCCACTGCCTCTTATGTTAGGGCTTACAGAGAAATCCATTCACATAGAGAGGCCTGTTCAAGAAGGAGAAAGAGAGATGAAAGCAGGAGAACAGAAAGCAGTAGGGGAGCTCTAGATATTCTACAGTCAGGATATGCACTTACTGGCCATTTTGTTAGGTACACCTGTTCAACTGCTTGCTAGGCTACATGTCTAATCAGCTAATTGCACGGTAGCAACTCACAAATGTAGGCACAATCAAGACGCCCTGTTGAAGTTCAGGCTGTACATCAGGATGTCGTAAAAACTGGAGTTCTACTGGGATTTTGCCCCACAGAATGATCTGAAAAACAGAAAGTGGGAGAGCATGCCTTGTTGATGTCAGAGCAGAATGGCCAGACTGCTTCGAGCTGACCTCAAATTACCACTTGTTACAACCAAAAAGCATCTCTGAGCGCACAACAGGTCAAACCTTGAAGCAGATGGGCAACAGCAGCAGAAGACCTCGTCGGATGCCACTTCCGCCTGCTACAAACAGAAAAACTGAGGCTACGATTCGTACGGACTCATCAAAATTGCACAACAGGAGACTGGAAACACACAGCCTTGATTTCTGCTGCAACATAACAGATTTGGAATTTGTCAACAAGAACAAGAAAATGGATCCATCCTGCCCTGTATCAAAGGTTCAGACTGGTGCTGGTGGAGTAGTGATATTTTCTTGGCACACTTTGGGGGCCCCTTTGTACGAGTTCAGGGTTGTTTAAATGCCTACCTGAGCAGTGTTGCTTAGGATGTCCATTTATGTCCACTACCTATCTTACGATGGCTGCTTCCACCAGTATAATGTGCTACAACATTTTCACTGGCCTCCATAGTCACCAGATCTCAATGCAATGCACCACGTTTGACAAAAGGGGTCCAACCTGACACAAGCAAAGTATACCTAATAAAGTGACCAGTGAGCATATACCGTGTGTAAAGCAACTACGACTTATAGTTTAATAATAAGTGTAAAAGCAATCTTGGGGCTGAGCTTGACTGAGTACTACCAGCTGCCTGCACTCAGTAACTAGCTGCCTACAACACCATGTTTTATATAGCAAAAGTTTTCACTTGCTCAAATACACTGAAAGAATTTTTTCAATCTGATGCGGCATCATAGATGGCAGCGATACAAAGACATTAATAAAACCGTTATGGTGTGTTAACATTACGGTAAAAGTTTGGTTGGATTTACATACAAAACGGCTTGGTGATATGGAGTAAAATAGTTACTAAGGTAAGGTTAGCAGGTCTTCATTATCACAATATAATGTAATAACAAACATGTAGTCACAGCCACAAATCAATAGTCAATGTTTGTTTGTTTTTTAAAACCCAACTGTCTGATGTTTTGTTAACCCATCCATCCACTCTGACCTCCACCCCGTGCAGACCCTTCTTCTTATCTGCATTAACCACAAAAAATGTGGTCATTCGACTTTTGGGGAGAAAATGAAAAGGTTCTTTTCATTCCTTTTTCTTAGATTCAGTAACAGCGTGCTTATCTCCTGGGCTGCCAGATGACAGAGAAGAAAGAAGAGCCCAGGTAGAAAAATGGATTTGCTGCCTTTCCTATTAGATGTGCAGAAACAGCTAAAGGTTAACTTTAGGCTGACAAACAGGACTGAACACTTTTTGCCAAGCAGATTATTTTTGAGAGGGTAAGCTTGTGTTTTTCCACGCTTTTCGTTTTGTGAATGAATAAGGTGAAGAAAGCCAAAAATCAGCAGTTGATGGAATCTGCCAGCAATTACTGTGTTATCGTTTTTAATTCCTTTGTTTCACGGAGCTCTGCTGTTTTCACAACTGCTCTGACTCAGGCCCGCTTTTGCACCGGCTGACATGCTCTTTCAACGCCACAAACACACACACTGTACTTTACTGTGGCACACACCTGTGCTGCTGCTGTAAATACTCACTAGAGCACTAAATGCATACGAATCCACAGCTGAAAATAGTCCCAAGACAAGTGCACTATTTCCTGCTGTTTGTGCCCAGCTGTTTTAATTACAGAGCCTTTTTTTAAAAAAAAGAAAAAAAACAACTTTAAATGCTTTTTTCCCCCAATTTTGACTACTTCTAGTTAAATACTATTGCTGACTAATGAAGTAGCTTAAAGAGTAAACTAAATATAGCTCTAGGATTTGAAGAGAAAGCTGACCATTCTTTCCAGTTAGCAGGCATCTTTTGTTTTTGGAGGTGACGGGCTGATAAGGTGCTTCAATGCCACATACAGAAATTTATCTGGGTGGTTTTGCCTTCAATTGTGTTAAACTTCAGGCTGCGATAAAACTGAAAGAAAGTGAACAAGAATTAAAACATGGAAAACTAAATCCTTATCTCATCTCAAAGGAACAGCAGTAAGAACAGCAAAGGTTTGGTGTTCGGAGGATGACGGTGTCCACTGCTGTAACTCGGCTTCGCTTCTCTCTTTATTTTGCAGAGATACAACAGCTTGGATGCATGTGAGCGCATGATTTTAGACAAGTTATCGCGCTCAGCTGTGGAGAGTGGGAGATAAAAGCCAGAAGAGTGTCTCCTGCATTACCGACGATGTGTGTCTGCGCCCCTATGCCCCCTCTTTCATTTAACATTAATACAATCTAATGTTACCCCACAAATGATAAGTCATCAAAGAAGTTCAATGCAGCGGAGGAGCGCTGGCCTGTTTTCCATGCTACACATACACCACAAACTCAAATACGCAACTAACTTCTAGCAAACCGGCACATAATGGCCTACTGTCGCTTTAGATTTCATTGATTTTTAAAAAGGAAATGCAAATCATGCTGGTGGAGCTGTTGCGGAGCAAACAAACGGTCTCTGGTCATTTGCAAATGGCACTATAGACCCACACACACACACACACACACAACAAACAGGTATACAGTTTTGTGTCCTGAATTTTTTTTTTGAAAATTTAGGTTTCACATAACAACAGAGCAGCGTTGTGCAGGAGAAAGTCATGTAAATGAACCAGGAAACCGGTGTGTTTTTATTTGTGTGTGCAGGGCTCGTCTATCAATAGAGTGTTTGTGAATTCTCTCAGAAATAAACAAATCGGCTGGAAAAAGGGTGGGAACAAGCCGATTATACCTTTATCTTTAACCGTGGCAAACAAAAACAGACGTATGTCCATATGCACTTCTCTGATAGCCATGCAAATCTGTTGGTTAATTCTGAGAAAGCAGTAAAAGGCGCTGAAACGTAATTTAATAAGGCCTTTATGTCACTCAGCAGCAAAAAAAATGAATAAACTGTCAGCGAACCTGATCAGTGCAGGCATTAATGCTATCTATTAAGCCAATAATAACCTCTTTAACGCACTTTTATCTTGATGAGAGTGGCACAAAATCCACTCATCATCATGTTTATTCCTTTTTTGTTCTTTGTACGTTCTTCAAATTAAGGGGCACGAAAAAGTCTACATAAACCTGCTCATTCACGTCCCGCATGCCGAACAATAGAGAGCCGTTATGCGACGAGCATTATGGGAACAAGAGAGACAAAAGAAAAACTCGCTGCATACTTTCCAACAAAAGCCTCCCTTTCCAGCGCAACATTCAGCCAAACACACCTAAGTCCTGTAGGAGCTTGTATTCTGACATTGCGTGCTGAATGAACACACGTGCATGCAATGCAGGCGTGGAGAGGAAAAGTTCAGAAAACTTTTTTTCTCCTCTCTCCTTGTTGTGTGTTTTTCTTAAGGGATTAGAAAGTGATCAAAAGTAGCATGAGAAACACGGCGCAGGGGCCAGCGTTCGAGAAGGGTTCCGTTCTTTCTTCTTCGGAGATGATTTACAGCTGTTGATAAATAGCCTGCTGTGGTTTCGCCCCCCTCCTCTGGCTTTACGGCGCGTTTTTATGGGCTTATGACAGCATTCACGGATGGGTGAGCGCACATTCAAAGCACAGCTGGCAGAATGTAAATGAATGACATGCCAGGGGTACAGCAATCCCGTCGATATATTTTAAAAAGATAAACAAAACAAGTGTAATGTGAAGCTTTTAGTGATTAGATGCTTCAACCGTGCAATCAGATATAAGCCTGCAAGACAGTCAACCGCGAGGACACAGTGAGTTTGGTAAAAGAAGGCTTTGCCGAGGTTGAAGCAGGTATCTTACCTTGAAGGTGTGTGCAGATGTACACAGCAGGGTGTGTGTGTGCGCGGCTGCAGTATCTCTGAAAGTGGCCCATCACCAGTGTAAGACTTGTGTTTTATCACCCGCCCAGGATGAGTCTTCCTGTGTGTGTGTGTGTGTGTGTGTTTCCTCTCAAGTGTGTACAGTTATCTTTCTTTTCTTTCCTGTACCAAGGCAACAGGTGGAAAGTGTCTTTAAAAAGTCCTCTGAAGAGTGATGAGCGATGTTAAGATGAAGCAAAGGCATTCAACCAACCTCTCCACCTTTGTGTTTCCTTCACAAAGACATGACTTCTAACATCTCCACCTGAGATCCTTCCATCTCCACTTTTAATTACTGCACTCTCTCACCCCGTTTGCTTCAGAGATAACAGAAATGAATACAAGGAGCACCTTGAAACTTCTCCGTTCATCCGCTCTATCAAAAGCTCCCTCTCTTCGGCACGTGTGCTCGACGCACCACACTTTGGTCTTTGTGATAGTGATGTACAGAATCATTAAAGACTACATGTTCACGGTTCACGATGGCTTAACGCGAGGAAAAAGAGGCTGTTAGATAATGCAAAAAAGCCCATTGTGAGGCACAGAAGCTGACTGCGATATCACGTTCCTATCAGGGACATGGTGAAGAATTAACCAGAATAATCACACTTTATAAAAGCCAAGCACCTTCGTCACCAGAGAAGCCTGAACACAGGCAGGAATTTACACAGTGTGATCTTAAACAGAAATATTTCATCAAATTAAACTGAATATCTAAGCACTGTTTTTACCAGAAAAAAAACTGTTTTTTTTAGATATTCAGCATATTTTCATTTAAGAAAAACAGCAAATAGCATCAACAGCGCCATCGATTAATCAAATAATCCAAATGCACTCAAAAACAATTCACTGAACATGATTTAAAGCATTGCAAGAGTTGATTAACTTGTTGCCACAAAACACAACAAAGCAAAGTTATTACTGATCTTGGTGACTGACACCTAATATGTCACAGTTTACCTACTTTTTTATGAGTCTCTTCTAACTGCATTCAACAGATGTTTCCTTTAGGCAGGCACCAGGCGGGAGAGCTTTTGAACACGCAGCCATTTAAACTGGTCTGCACATTATTTCTGCACGAGGAGCCAAATTACTTTTGCTCAATTTAACTTTTTGTTTTTGCAGACCAAAAGATAAGTCAGTGAGACGTTTTACGGGAGATACACCTATACACAAGTCAGGTGCAGTAAGAGTAAAAGTGGGTAATAAGAAACTGAAGCGCAGGTCTGAGAGGCTAGCCTTGACTCAGAAAATAATAATAATATTAATAGTAATAATAATAAACTTCATGTATGTAGCACCTTTTAAAAACAAAGAAAAAAGGGCTTTACAAGATAAGACAGAAAAAAAGGCAAATAAGACATTTAAGAGTAGATGAAGGTGGGACATTAGGTATAGTGTTGCCATTACATAGTTTGTCCAACAGTGGGCAGCGATGACGCCATAAAATACTGCGATTTGAACGGATTTTTGTCAAAATTAAAAGGTAGATATTATTTTGTTTTTATAACAATCAGCTGGCTGAATTTCTTTTCTAATAATGTTCTATAAACACAACACATGATTTTATATGTTTTAAGGGATTGTTAAACGTTGGCTTTGCAGAAGTATCAATATAAGTACAAGTCTCTAAACTCTATCACATGTGAACTTATTACCACAGTAATTAATTGATATTATAATTAAAGAGTAATTAATTAATTAATTAATTAATTAATATTATAATAATTATTAATATTATGTTAATAAAATGATAATAACTACAAATACAAATTTTTCGATATCTAACTGTGAATTTTTTTTTAATTTAAATTGTTTGAAAATGTTTTCTTACATTTAAAGCTGTCATATTTTAGCCAGCCAACATGCAAAAGTAGGGAAAGCAGTAAATCATCACATCAGAGATCAGAAAACATGCAACTTTTTTGAATATATAGTTAAATCAGTGTTAACTTTACTATCAAAGAGCTGTTTTGTTGTTGTTTTTTTAACAATTTCTGACCAAAAGAAATCTCAAACATGATTGGGCCTTATTATGAACCTGCTGCCCACATAAAAAAAACCCTTTCAACATTACTAATAGGTGTGAATAATTTAAATCTTTTACCACATATAACAATAGTACAGCAGGCTGGAGGAATATTTTGAATAATACTGTTTATGAAAAAAAGGTTTTAACTGTTTACTTTTTCAGGTTTATTTGCCAAAGTAAACAAATTCTTTATTGTCATTTTGCATTTTTGTAAAACAAAACTCTTTCAACGCCAATCTTTTTCACAGCAGCATATGGAATAAATAAAATAAAAAGAATGAAAAGGACTTAGGCACTACTAAACTGGCTATCGCTAAGTTGTCTTTGTTGGAATTGTGTATGACTGCTCATTACTAATTAATAGAAACATGTAAAAG